>NC_091132.1:172435154-172780154 GCF_040183065.1 Periplaneta americana | reverse complement strand
CTTCACCAAAACGTTATAACAGAGCCGCCATTTTCAGTTGACTGCCTATGCTGTAAACAAATGACGATCGCAAAGTATGTTTTATAGTACTGTACCATAAAGAATTTGCAGTTTGAAATGTTGGCAAACAAATGGTAGGGAGGTGATAAAAACAGAATAAATAAAGTACCGGTACTCTAATACAATAAAATAGATATTAACTGACTTACACTAGAATTCTATTTCACTAATGTTGACTTCACCAGAACGTTTGAACGGACCCACCTTTTTCAGTCGACTATCTATACGGGAAACATTATGACGATCGCAAAGCATGTTTTATAGTACCGTAAAGAATTTACAGTTTGAAATGTTGGCAACCAAAGAAACAAATGCTAGGGAAGTGATAAAAACAAACAAATGCTATTGAAATGTTGGCAAACAAAGAAACAAATGCTAGGGAAGTGATAAAAACAAACAAATGCTAGGGAAACGATAAAAAAAATACACAAATGCTAGGGAAGTGATAAAACTGTAGTATAAACAGCCATTATTGGTCGAAACACGTCCTTTCGTACCGTTTTTTGGTAGGTTATTTTACGACGCTTTTTCAACATCTTCTCCTCTATGGTACCCTGACCAGTGATTGAAGATGGTGAGTTTGTGGGTTTACCCTATTTTGAACATAGTAGTAGTGTCTGATCGTGGGAATCGTGTTGCAGTACGTTTTATTCTCCGCCAGGGTATGCTCCCGTAAATATTGAGTGTTAAAAGTTGGGTTAGAGTAGGTTACAAGCGGTACGTACCGGTAATACCAAAGTGAAAACCTTTGATGGATTAAATGGGAGAATAGCAAAGTGACAAGATATTGATGCATATGACAAGGAGAGATGCTTTCTTCTCAATTTTAGTACTTTGTACGTATTAGCCAATTCAAATCCAGAAGTTCTAAATAAATTTTGTCAGAAAATACGCCATGGACTGAAGTAAGTAATTGCCATCCTTTCGTCTCAAAGCTGGTTCACAACAAACCAGGAACGGAAACGAGAACGAGAACGGAAATATTGTTAAAATGTATCTTGATTAGAAAACTTTTAACATTATATCACTTTGGAATGTGTATTATAGATTTTTGGCGAGTTAAATATTACTGTACCTGGTTAACTGGTTTCGGCCTGTTATGGGCCTTGTTCAGAACTGGTGGTGCTGGTGTTTGCGCCAATTAAATGTTACTAACCGTTCACTCGATCTTTATTTGTGAGCACTACATGGAAAATATTTGTGCCTGCTTAGACTGCAGAACATGATTTATTATCGGTTGCATAGCCTTACACAGAACTTCGTGGTATGCATAAAAGTTTTCATTTGTACGATACATACTGCAAGGTGTCAAAATGTTTGGAACACAAGTTGTATACAAAATCTTTTAAATAAAAACGTTCCTACGATTACGCTCATTCACTTGCTAGCAGTTCCGCATGGGGTGAGGTATTATTCTGTGCTTGGAAACTATACGTAATCAAATTCAATGACAATCTATCCATCAAAATCTTTTATGCTCGACCATGGCGAAATGTAGTAATTATACACCTGGTAGTAGCCCTTTAATGCACCTAATTAAAGTACACCTATTCATTATAATTCAGTTGTTCAGCCAATGAGAAATCACCATTGTACCATTATAAAACCGCAAGTATCGATTATTCTCCGATATGCAATCGAAAGACAATTAGCGAAAAGTCACTGAGGCTGGAAATCCAATACTGTCGCAGAAGGTTATGTTCTGTTACTATAATAATTAGCGTTAATTGTAAATAATATTCAAATAAATTCAATTTTTCATCTCGTTTTTCAATTCTAAATCAATTTTCAGGTTATATGAAGCCTAATATTCATGTTATTCTCTAGATTGTATCAAGGTCAATGAAATTCGTATTTCGGAAAAAATCAATACTTTCGCGTCTGCGCACATCTCACAATTCAGGTCAGTTCCGCTCGTCACTTACATAACCATAACATGAATACTTATGAATAATTTCAAGTTAGAAATATGGTCGAGCATAAAAAGTCGTATGAAACTTGCCTATAATGGTATTTAAGACGTTCGTATGAAAGTTATGAAAGGAGCGCAAGCGAGTTTCATAAACAAACATACTCGCGTCTTAATTACTATCATTATAGGCTCGTTGCATAATGTAGTATTATAGATTGCATAGAACAAAAACTGTATCATAGTTTCGAAATTTAACCAAAGCTCTAACCATTATGAATAAACCTTTCTCAGCAAATTTAATTGTGCAAATATCTATAAATCTATTAATTATATCTTTTTCAGTTATGATGGATGTGATGGAGGCAGAACATGATATCGCCCCATTAATGATACACACAGAAGTGAAGAAGCCTCTTTCACAGGTAAATTTTTATTTTAGTTGGTTATTTAACGACGCTGTATCAACTACGAGGTTATTTAGCGTCCATGAGATTGGTGATAGCGAGATATTTGGCGAGATGAGGCCGAGGATTCGCCGTACATAACCTTGCATTCATATTACGGTTGGGGAAAAACTCGGAAAAAACCCAACCAGGTAATCAGCCCAAGCGGGGATCGAACCTGTGCCCGAACGCAACTTCAGACCGGCAGGCAAGCGCCTTAACCGACTGAGCCACGCCGGTGGCTTCCCACAGGCAAATTGGAAGTGGAAAATACAAGGTGATTCAAACCTAAAGGACCTGCACTTCTGCAGGCTCTCAGCACTACAGTCAAGCTAGCAGATCAACAGCTCTCATTTATAACATGCTTGCTGGCTCATGGCACTATAGCACGGACATCTTTGTCATAACTAGACCTCGGATTTTAGGTAAAAACCTATTTTGTTCCTCATAATATATACAAAAGAAAAGTTGTACAGGCCTATATACGAATTATGGAAATATATGCTCGAAAATGGTGGTTCTATACAACCTAAAAATACCTAATTTCACGTTACAAACTATTTTTACCTAATTTTACATTTTCCAATTTCTACAGTTGGTAATATGGAAACGCTGTGTAATTCTGTATGCCAGTCGTGCCTTGACAACAATTGCAGCATAGTTCGCCTCCTCTATTCATTACAGTGTTAGATTTCAGAGCGAAGACATTGTATTTAGTGGAAAGTAAAACATGAATGTGCTGTTCCCTTGCATCTAATACCAACATTTAAATATGCTCTGGTGTCATCAGTTGATGTGGAACGCTCATTTTCGGCATATAAGATGGTGTTATCTGAGAAGCGATGCAGTTTCTCAATGGAAAACTTAGAAAAGGTGCTAGTTGTATACTCTGGCTCTAATTATGGACATGTACAATGAAATAATGTCAAATGTTTCGGCTAATTTGTAATGGGAAATAAAAAAAAATGTCATTTTATGTTCACCTATTTTTGTAATTTTAGAACCTATTTTGATTTGTGATAGAACCTATTTTAGGTACCTAATTTAAGATTTTTAGGACCTAAATGTCCGAGGTCTAGTCATAACTACTGAATTACGTATATCAGGAAATGAAGAGAATCTTACTTTAATATCGGAGCAATTGCTCATAATGTTTCCCATAACGTTGTATACACATATTGGAGCTATATATTATATTCTTGGAGAACTGAATGCTATAATTGGGGCCATCCCCAATAATATACACATTTAATGTCTTCTGAAAAGATTTTTATCCCCATGCTGCATTTTCTCTCTATCAAGAGAATGATGCGTTTTATTTCAGTTTTGAATTACTATTGTCTTATAAGGCTTTACTTTTAACTATAGCACTTTATTGCATAAGCAGAACAACCCACCATTTCTAATCCCACAGTGAAGATGACATCACAATTTTAACATGAAATAGTATATAAGGACAAGATTATGTATGCACGTTTGATGTTGGGAGACAGTAAACTATCACTACAGTTGCCCGTGAAATAAGGAAATGCAATGGTAAAGTAAATCTATATGTAAGAATTAAAGTTTGAAAGAATATTAAAAATATAAAGTAAAATAAATCTTATATGCATTAATTTAAGTGAAAATTAATGAAGTAATTAATTTAAAAATATAAAATAAAGTAGACTATGTGCCTTAATATTTATATGAAAATGTATTTATTACAAAAAAAAAGCTATTAAGTAAAGTAAATACTAGCTATATCAATGTCTTAATGGAATTACATAAATTAATTTGAAGGTAGAAAGCAATTACAACTAAAAAGAAATTGATCTGCACGTGGAGACTCGAACCCTCGAACTTCCGACTTAACTACCAGCATTTTGATCAGTAGGCTATCAGTCACAACAATGAATTAAACTCTCTATATGAAGTAGTATAACATGCATAAATGTTTCAATGAATGCAGTTAGAATCCCCATGACTACTGAATGCAAATATTGAAATCAAATTTCATTTCTTGCAATATTTCACAATAAAATACGTTGAATTATATTTATATTACAGAGTTAATTATACAGCGCTTTCATTTCAAAAGTTCCCAGTCTAAATAACTAATTATTTAAATTGAATTCAATGAAACCAAAAACACGTCAATTTAGATACTGAGAGGGAAGTCTGAAATCAGGCTTAACCGTATTTTAGATTTCATTCCCAACCCCACTTTGAAATTTCAAATGGCATCCAAAACCTTTAATATGAAAGAATATTCAATTGTTTATACACCTCATGCATTTGTTTTCTATCACCGCCTGGCAACCTGGATTGTTGTCTTCCCTGCTGAACATCAACTAGTGGTATTAGCTGTTTTAATAACTATGATTATGATTAAGTCATTAGTAATGGAATGTGTTACCGAAAACAATAGTTTTATAAGGTGCTGCAAAAATTACCGAATCTTCTACATGTATTACATTGCGTACAAGTTCACGTCACTAAAGTCGATATATATCATCTTGCTCAGTTCAGTTTAGTTTACGTTTTTCGTACTCTCTTCTTAGGAAGACGCATGTGACGTGGATAGAGTGAAGGAGGAGCTGAAGTTAAAGACATCGGAAGAAGATGACGTCTCCACTAAGAGGTGAGTGTAATCTGTGAGTCTTTTGTCGATATTTTCGCTACTTCATTTGCACCATGACGTAGGGAGGGCATTCGAAACAGTTCCAATACTAATAATCGTGTAAGGAATTGTTATATTCCTGTCCACACCTGTGGAGTAACGGTTAGCGCGTCTAGCTGCGAAACCAGGTGGCCCGGGTTCGATTCCCGGTCGGGGCAAGTTACCTGGTTGAGGTTTTTTCCGGGGTTTTCCCTCAACCCAATATGAGCAAATGCTGGGTAACTTTCGGTGTTGGACCCCGGACTCATTTCACCGGCATTATCACCTTCATCTCATTCAGATGCTAAATAACCTAAGCTGTTGATAAAGCGTCGTAAAACAACCTACTAAAGTTATATTCCTAGCAACAATGGCTAGTGTATCTTTCTCACTGCTCCTATATGGAATTCTAATGGCAGAGCGAAGACCAGATGTCACTGAGTTGCAGTGGCGGCTCGTGATAAAATACTATGTGTGTTCACAATTTTGTGTTCCAAAATCGAAGAGAATTTGAAATCGTACGTTTTTAGCCTAATATGAAATGTCATGATTCCAGAGTTTCACTGTCGAAAAAACCGTACATAAATTCAAAACAACATATAATAATAATAATAATAATAATAATGAAAGCTAATCTTTTTATTAACAATTTTTCCTGGAAAGCCAGATTACCCAGTTCTTTACTCTCCAAAATTACTTGAACGGAGTTCATTGTTTACGTCTGTTAAAAGTTAATACATAAAACAATTTACAAAAGCGTGCGTTGAGTAATATAGGCCTACTGTATTTTGATTCACAACACACTGATACATTATAGCCTATACCAGTACTGTAATCCCATTCGCATAGATTGATTACTATAAATACATGCCAGTAAATATTATTCTTAAATAATATACACCACCATACAGATATTTAAATTCATACCACCATCACATTCAGCATGCAAGTGTTTCAAAGCCAAACTATGTTATATGCCGACACTGAAGTATAGTAACTCACAAACTACACTCTCGTAGCAGCACTGTACACACATCAACATAAAGTAAACGTTCTGACAGTGAGATGCTGACACCTGCAGGCTAAAATACAGACTTATTAAATTTTCTCGAGATATAGCACGTAAACGATAGGCATCGATGCAGCTGACATCTGTAGGGTAGATTCACTGTTCACTTAATGGTTTGTGCTCTTGACGAGTCATAAGCGGCCAGCGAAAGACAATTTTCTCTCGCGCACGCGTGAAATTCCTGAAACCTTCTTGAAAAGAGCACGGCTTGTACGTGAACGGATGTTGCCAAGTTTACATAAGAAGTTTATGCAAGATGCGGAAAGTTTAAAATACTCGATCCTGATATTATACATCCCCACTACGCCAATACGGTATTAAATAATAAAACTAGTCGTGCAATAATGGAAACAAGGTGTTCACGTGCGCTTAGTGACGCACCGCCACTGCTGAGATGCGACTAGTGCCTTATAAATAAACACTGAGCAGTATACTGCTTGTCATGACGGACATGTCTGTCTGACTAAAGGATGTCTGTGTAAGCAACAGCATATTTCCTAAACCTGGGTAGTAGTTGGGATGTGTGGGGACAAGGCTTAATTTCTCTTGTTGCAGAAGCGTGCATTTGCGCCGGATCTTACTCCAGCAAGGGCTTTTTAATTCCAGAAAATTACAGACGGATAAGTTCAAAGGCGTTTTGATATAATTGATACATACGAGTACATACGTTTAATATGCATCTATGTCCAGTTTCGTGAGGCTCAGTTGTGATGTAATTATAAATACAAAAGAGAAACATACATCCTGTGGATTGAATTGATTACATTTTATTGAGATTGACTTCTAAGTTATAACAGCTGTTCCATTGTGAGTAACTTCTAAGGTTTCCACAACTACTGCTTTTCAACATCATCCATTTCAATTATTTGGAGTTTTAACCCATAATTCAAAGCCCCGGGTTAGACGAGGATGTCTCCTCGCTATTTATTTTATTGGTAGTTGTCCACAATTTCCTCCGTGTGATGTAAGTTTATCCCGAAAACCTTTCCTAATACAATGCCTTAGATCTATATTACACTATCAAATTTCTGTGTCACAGAATATGATAAAATTGTTGATCAAATATATATGATCAAATGTAAGATTTTGAGTATATTATACTATGCCCTTTAATTCTATTAGACGGGATATGACAAACTCAAACAGCTGCCTCCAAGGTATCGAAGTGTAGCACTCGTGAGAACTGAAAAAATGAATGCAACTCAGAGACAAATTCAACATCATTATCCTATTCTCAAAAGGCAGTAGCTTGATTGCTACCTAATCTTCCAATTTTTGAAGTTGAGATATATATTAAATGTCACAGTCTTCACATTGATATGACATTGATGTCAGAAATCACATCCTAGAGTAATGCGCAATCTTCGTGAATCACTCTCTATATTATTAATTGTAAGAATAGAATATTCAAAATGATTTATTTAATTCGGAATTTAAAATATTCAATGAATAGAAAAATCTGCCCTACAATAGACAATGACATCTGAGATGCAAAAATTTCGGACAATCTTTTACAATGTAACAATAAAACATATAATAAAGTATTGAACTTTAGATAGTTTTAACAATGCAGAATGATCTAAAAATACAATTTAGCAAAATGCAAAGAAGCATATATTACATATATAAATAATTCATATGAATTAACTATTAATGTATGTATGTATATTTGGTTTATTTAACGACGCTCGCAACTGCCGAAGTTATTTCTACGTCGTTGGTGCGCCGGAATTTTTTCCCGCAAGAATTCCCTTACATGCCAGTAAGTCTACTGACATGAACCTATACCATTTAAGTACACTTAAATGGCATCGATCTGGGCCGGAATCGAACCCGCAATCTCGGGCACAATAGGCCAGCACTCTACCGACTGTGCTACCCAGGCCGAAGATCATTCTGTCGGCAAATCTTGGTTTAAGATATGATCCGTAGTAGTTTTCCTTGGGTTATTTTACGACCCTGTTTGAACATTTTAGGTTATTTAGCGTCTGAATGAAATGAAGGTGATAATGCCGGTGATATGCAACCAGGGTCCAGCACAAATAGTTACCCAGCATTTGCTCGTATTGGGTTGAGGGAAAACCTTGGAAAATCCTCAATCAGGTAACTTACCCCTATCTGGGTTCGAACTACGGCCATCTATTTTCGCGGTCAGACACACTATCCATTACGCCACAGGTATGGATCCGTATTAGTTACCTGCATCTAATGCCTAAACGTGATAATATGTTGCCTGGAAATGTAAAGCACTTAAATAATAATAATAATCATCATCATCATCCTGTCAAGTACTAGTCCCAAAAGAACTGTTACGGACTGAAAAAGCGATTTTCTTGCCATCTTTTCATAGGTCGACCAAGTGACCGTTTCCCATTTGGACGGTACTTCATTATTGCCTTAGGGATCCTGGATGAAACCATTCTTGAGACGTGTTCCTTGCAGTTTAACTGATATCTGGAGATATAGTCCAGTATTGATGACACATTAAGTTCTTGAAACATATCTTCATTTTTCTTCCGATCCCATTTAGTGTAGCCAGCTGTTCGGCGCATGAATCTCATCTTGCAAGCTGTTAGTCTGCTTTCATCTTTTGTCCTTATAGTCCACGCTTCACTCCCATAACATAGGACTGGTCGAG
Organism: Periplaneta americana; assembly: GCF_040183065.1. Taxonomy (NCBI): domain Eukaryota; kingdom Metazoa; phylum Arthropoda; class Insecta; order Blattodea; family Blattidae; genus Periplaneta; species Periplaneta americana. Next base: position 172,771,391 of record NC_091132.1, on the reverse strand, counting down.
CTATTATTTGATAAAGACGAGTACGAGTTGATTTTTGTACTTATGAAGGTTTTAAAACTCTATTAATGACGCCCATTGATTTGTTGAATTTTACAATTTTCTCTGATAAATCGAAATTTTCAACAAAAAAAAGTTTATATCCTAAATGATTAAACTCATTAACTCTCTCCAAAATTGTGTTATTTAAACAAATTTTTCTTGGTATTGGGTATTTATCACAAAAGGCCATTATTTTTGTTTTGTTAATGGATATTTCCATTGAATATTTTCGAGCTATTAAATTTACATTCTGTACGGACCATTGCAAATCATCTTCAGATGATGTTAGTAAAACAAGATCATCTGCAAACGTTATTACATCTAATTTTAAATTTCTGTTAATTATGATCTATCCGTGTTTTCTTTCTCTAAAATCTTTCACAATGGCATTCATATAAACATTAAAAAGCAAAGGAGAGAGGCCACAGCCTTGTCTGACTTCTGAGTTTATTTCCGTCCAATGGGTTATTATTTCTTTTATTTTCACTGCAATAAGGTTTGATTTAAGAAGGTTATAAATATTATATATGATCTGCTTTGGAATCTGCTGACGACTTACGGATGAATAAGGCATTTAAATAATAAATGTTTAAATTTACAGTATGTCCATGGTTTGTGAAGCACCATTTTTATTCCGTTCAGAAATTCAATTTTTTATTTACATCATACTTACTTACTTACTGGCTTTTAAGCAACCCGAAGGTTCATTGCCACCCTCACATAAGCCCGCCATTGGTCCCTATCCTGAGCAAGATTAATCCATTCTCTATCATCATATCCCACCTCCCTCAAATCCATTTTAATATTATCCTCCCATCTACGTCTCGGTCTCCCCAAAGGTCTATTTCCTTCCGGTCTCCCAACTAACACTCTATATGCATTTCTGGATTCGCCCATACGTGCTACATGCCCTGCCCCCCTCAAACGTCTGGATTTAATGTTCCTAATTATGTCAGGTGAAGAATACAATGCGTGCAGTTCTGTGTTCTGTAACTTTCTCCATTCTCCTGTAACTTCATCCCTCTTAGCCCCAAATATCTTCCTAAGCACCTAATTCTCAAAGACCCTTAACCTATGTTCCTCTCTCAAAGTGAGGGTCCAAGTTTCACAACCATACAGAACAACCGGTAATATAACTGTTTTATAAATTCTAAATTTCAGATTTTTTGACAGCAGAGTAGATGACAAAAGCTTCTCAACCGAATAATAACAGGCATTTCCCATATTTATTCTGTGCTTAATTTCCTCCCGAGTATCATTTATATTTGTTACTGTTGCTCCCAGATATTTGAACTTCTCCACCTCTTCAAAAGATAAATTTCCAATTTTTATATTTCAATTTCGTACAATATTCTGGTCACGAGACATAATCATATACTTTGTCTTTTCCGGATTTACTTCCAAACCTATCTCTTTACTTGTTTGAAGTAAAATTCCCGTGTTTTCCCTAATCGTTTGTGAATATTTACATCATACACATTGTAATTTATTCCGAAAGAATGTACTATGTACTGTTTTCGTCATTTTCTTAGTTTGTGAATTTCCAGTTCAGTCCTTAAAATCAAAGAAATCTTATATTACAATCCACTGAGTATTTTATGATGGATTTTCATTCCAGCATTAACACAGGACTGTCACCTGAAAACTACGATATTGCCGATGAAGAACCACACCCTACAGATTTGTTACCATCTGAGAAATCAACTCGTCTAAGTATTGATGAATGTCGTGACTTCTACGAACTGCTCGAAGAAGAAGACAACATGACGACACTATCGATTGGTGTCGAAACTGCTGCAAAGACAAGTAGGGACGAGGCGCTAACGAATTGTGATGTGCTTTCCACAAGTGTTCTAGAAAGTCATGTTGGTCATCATGCAAGCGAGAAGCCATTCAAATGTAATCTGTGCAATGAGAGTTTCTCACAAGCGGGAGACCTCAATAGGCATTCGCGTTTACATGCAGGCGAGAAATCATTCAAATGCAATGTTTGTGGAAAGTGTTTTCCGGATTCGGGAAAACTGGTAAACCATTCTCGTGCTCATACGGGTGAAAAACCATTTAAATGCGATGAGTGTGGAAGATGTTTCTCGCAGAAGGGAGATCTTAGATCTCACTCGCGATATCACACAGGCGACGCGCCGTACATTTGCGATGCCTGTGGAAAGTGTTTCAGGAAACCGGGACATCTGAAAACCCATTCGCGGCAACATACAGGCTTAAAGGCTTTAAAATGCAAAGTTTGTGAAAAGTCCTTCTCACAATTCGAACAACTAAAAAGGCACGCGACGCTACATAAACGCAACCTGCCATTGAAATGCGATGTGTGCGGGAAGTCTTTTTCCCGAGCGGGACTTCTCAGAAAACATTTATACTTCCACACAGACGAGAGACCATTCAATTGCGATGTCTGTGGGAAGGGCTTCAAGCGATGGTGGCATCTGCAGACTCACGCACGCCTGCATACAGGCGACAAGCCATTCAAATGCGAGGTCTGTGGGAAGGGGTTCACGCAATCGAGTAATCTAAAAACGCACTCACGTCTGCATACGGGAGAGAAGCCATTTTCATGCAACGTATGTGGAAAATCATTTACGAATTCTGGAGAACACAAAATCCACGCGCTCTCTCATTCCGGTGAGAGACCTTTCAAATGCCATGTTTGTGGTAAGTCTTTTCTTCGTTGTGGACACTTGAAGGACCATGCACGATTACATTCGGGCGAGAAGGCATTCAAATGCGACACTTGTGGAAAGTGTTTCGCGATAAGAAAAAATCTTACTCGGCATGAACGCGTACACACAGGCGAGAAGCCATACAAGTGCGATCAATGCGAGCAGAGCTTCTCGCAATCCCAGTCTCTCAAAATGCATCAATATACAAAGCATTAGGCTGAGAACTGTGATGTATGTCGAGATATTGCAATGCTTTGGCCTTCACCCTACAGACGGAAATAATATGTTGCTATACAGTGGACAGAACATTAAAACAGGTATTTTATTACACCACACGGAAGGCATGAGATGATAGAAATAAAGTTACATAAATCTGAACAGCTACTTTCTATTAATTGTTCGATTTTATTCACCTAATATATGTTATCTGTGGGCGCAAGAAATACAGGTGGTGGAGTATGCATGTTTTTCAAAAATCGTTGACCAAACAATGTCAGTTATGTTATTTAGAGCATTACTCCGTGCTAATCGTATGTGTGAAGCAAAGCACGGAAATATAATATTGTGTATTGTATTGTTTTTCTTCATATACATGATTATCTCAAAACTGATATAGTGACGCCCACTGAACAACGCCAGTGTTTGACCACGACAGATCACCATACTACACTGTTTTCGCTATAAGAAAAATCCTAATGTAAACATAAGCATGTTGCTGTCATACCCGTGATTGGCTCCCAGTCGAAACACTCACACGACGCAGGAAAATATAGTTCGTATTTGGAAACCACAATCTTTTATTACTTGAAAATAAAAAAATTGAAATCTAGTTGCTAAATACGATGAAACATTTAACTTCACTCATGTGTAAAACGCTATGTAAAAGAAAAGATACTTTTATATTTTGTTATGTAGCCTACTACGAACGCGGAAGAATACCAACAGTAATACCGAGGTAGTCTATTCTTGTAACAAGCTGGCGTCACTTGAGCTCGTAGTTGTTCACGTAAGCTAGTAATCATATATGGCTCCTGTATCATCAACTGTCTATTGTTAAGATATATGACTTAAAAATAATTTAATTGTAGTAATTATAAAGTAAATGTTTCCTAAGCAAACGAATGCATAGTAGTGAGGTTAGGCCTACTTGACGAGTAACGGGAAATGTTTAACATGAAACAGAATGTACATCAGTAGGCGGGAACACGTACTGAGAATCTATGGCGCCAAACAGCGGCCAATGAAGCCTCACTTCAGTCACGTGCTACTGTTTACATTAGGATTTGTCTTGCAGCGAAAAGATTATATGCTTGCATTCGAGATCTTACTGTGTTTCGCCCAATCAGAACTTACTTTCTCTCCGAATTAAGAAATGTGATAAGTTTTCATAATATGATATCCGTGTTTTATAATTCACAACCAAAGACGTCAATTCGACTATTCTTACCAGTTCGTCTTACTGTATTTTAATGGCTCATGAATCTGGTAAATCTTAGCTGATTTCATCTCTCCTGACTGGTGTTTATGTTATTCATCAGGTATCAGCGACTTTGTTTATGAATAAGGTAGTATAGAATGAGGGGAAGGCATCAACATATGAAAGGCGTGAATCTCCGTCTCCTGAAACTAGCTGTCAGTCTGCAGCCTGTACTTAACAAGTGATAATAAACATACAGTACTAGTGACGAAGCTAAGAATAATTGTAGTTAATTATTTGGTTGTGTTTTGAAATGGATACATATTCAGTGCATTAAAGTTTATATTACATTCTGAAAAGTGACAGGAACACTAAATTCTATTCTATGGCAGTAGAAGATTAGGACAAAAACAAAAAATGGGTAAAATATTAGACGTAAATTTCCTGACAGTCAGGCTGGGTGTAGAAAACTACTAAATTTAGTGAATACCTTTAACGTAACAGGTTCTGCGAATAATTCCAAATTTGTATCATGCAAGATGGACAACACTTTCGGTAGCTATTGTAAGGATAGTAAGTATCGAATGTTACTAATGTAACATAGTATGTAAGTTTTAAACTGGAGAAGTGTCATGTGTTAATTGGTGCAAGTGGCATAGATCTGCTGGTGGTCAGCTGAAAGAAACATCGAAAAAGCTCAGTGAGATCCATATTGCAATGTATTGATATAAATGATGGTAATGAATGGGAGTAAGATTGGCATAAGCTCACAAATACTGTAGCCATTTGTAGTAGCCACGTGTGCTATCTTAAAATACTGGCGTCATGGAGATCAGGGCGACAGTGTTTGTCCACTGATCCCTATGTGGTAGCTGTTTAATTTTTTTCTAGCTATGACTCAGATTTTTAGGTATAAATTGCTTCTGTAAGATGATATCCTGAAGTAAGTGTATATATATATATATATATATATATATATATATATATATATATATATATATATATATATATATAATATCATCCAGAGGGACTAGGCCTTTAGACCTGTTCCGTCCTCTGAAAGAAATTGATCTCTCCATCTCTTCGTAGGCCTTCCTCTGTCTCTCTTGCCTTTAGGTTTGCACTCTAGAATCTTTTTAGGGATGCGGTATTCTGGCATTCTTTGTAAGTGTTCGTAGTATTTTTTTTTGGCAGTCTTTTATTTTATTGTTTAAGTTGAAGATGTTCAGTTCGTCTCTTATCGTTTCATTATATTGTCTGTCTGTTCTTCTGTATCCAGCTACCGATGTCAAAAATCTCATTTCTGATACTTCTATTTTGTGTTTCTATGGTTTTCTGTTAGAGTCCAGCATTCTGAGCCATACAAGAGATGGGACTGCCAAGACTTTATAAAACTTCATAGTGGTTTCTTTCCTTGTCTTGTTTAATAGGGTTCTTTTAATCCTTCCACATATTTGATTAAAATTTTGTAATTTTCTTTGTTGATCTAATTCTGTTGTGTTTCCAATTTCACAGCCCAGGTATTTAAAATCTCTTACTTGCTGTACTATATTGTCGTCAATTAAAATTTTACATCGTAACTGTGTTTTCGCTATTATATATATATATATATATATATATATATATATATATATATATGTCCACACCTGTGGAGTAACGGTCAGCGCGTCTGGCCGCGAAAACAGGTGGCCCGGGTTCGAATCCCGGTCGGGGCAAGTTGAGGTTTTTTCCGGGGTTTTCCCTCAACCCAATACGAGCAAATGCTGGGTAACTTTCGGTGCTGGACCCCGGACTCATTTCACCGGCATTATCACCTTCATTTCATTCAGACACTAAATAACCTAGATGTTGATACAGCGTCGTACAATAACCAAAAAAAAATATAATATTTACACACACACACACACACACACATATATATATATACACACACACACAAATCGAGTTTCTATGCAGACTGGTCGTACTCCAATCTCTAGCTAACTATATCTGTTGTCAGGTAGAGAGCAGTCATATGCCAGCGTATGGACCGTGCATGCTTCCCTACGGAGACTGTTCCCTCTTCTGCTTAGCTTCCTCGGAACAGGGTGCTTGGTACTACTGTCATTAAGACAACAGAACATTACTAACCAAGTCCGGTCTGCATGGGAATATTCTGTATGCAGTGAAACTTCCCCTAACGGACACTTCCCAATACCGGACTCCTCTCAGTGATTGCAAAATAACATTGGCCCTTATGATAAAATTCTTCCAAATAGCGGACATTCTCAATAACGGACGCGGACACTGAAATGTATCTCCCAACAACAATTAAAACTTCCAGATAACGGACAGCGTGAAAGAAAAAAAAAAGAAAAGACGGTAGTAAATTAAATGGAATTCTAACAAATCTTTGCAACAGTCATTATCGTGCATTTGAACGTTCTTGTACTTTATTGAAGGTAAGCAGCACAGTTGTTAGTTGTGATACTGTACGTGAGCAGTCCGTACTTTCTTAGTTTGTCAAGTTGAATGTTCGGAAGTACAGTCACATTAAAAAGTCACAAAAACGTAAACGTTTGTCACTAAAAGAGAAAGTGGATATTGTAAAGCATAGTGAGAAGGAGAAATTAAGTGTTCGTCAGCTGGCCACAAAGTTTAACGTTGGAAAAACTCAGGTTAGTGAAATTTTGAAAAACACGGATGTTATTTTAAAATCATACACTGAGAATGCAAATGAGAACACAAAAATAGCTTTTCCTAAAACTGAGGGCCTTGCCATTGACAATTTAACATATGAATGGTTTTGCCGTGCTAGAGCAAATAAGATACCTTTATCTGGGACCTTGATTAGAGAGATAGCCTTAGAAATTGCAAAAGAGTTGGGTTATTCTAATTTTAAACCTTCGGGTGGTTGGCTAGACAAGTTTCGGTCACGACACAATATTTCCTACAAAAGTGTATGTGGTGAATCTTCTTCTGTTGATCCAGAAATTGCATCTGACTGGAAAAGTAAACTTACTGGTATTTGTATTTTGATGTACTGTATACATACTAACGATTTTCTAAATAGCGTACACTCCTCAATAACGGACATTTAATTTTTCCCCGGCGGTGTCCACTATTGGGAAGTTTCACTGTATATGTATTAGGTTGTCTATTTAGTTTTTTTTAATAAATAACTCAATATTTAATAACAAGCTACGAATTTATGCATAACCCTAAAAGATTGCGACCCTCCGTAAGAATAAATGACAAGAAAATGTCTGACTCCAAATCTGTTACGTGTGGCGACAAAATTCGCTAAGCTATCAGGACAAATGTTTCTATGAACAGTAACCTCTTGGAAAAATAACCCATTGACCCTACCATGTATAGGGATGTATGAATAAATATTAACCTGCAACACGTTACTACATTAGTTTCATTTAATCATTGACACCTTTCCTTTAAATACAATATGTAACTAATAAATTATAAAAATAACCAACAATTAGGGCAGTGATCGCCAAAAGCTGTGTCGCGACACATGCCCCTGTCTCCACTCAAGCGTAACCATGGCATCATATCCCCACCCTCTGTTTACAGCCATCACTTCGATATAAGTAAAGACATTTGTGCGAGATCGTGCGTATTTGCTTGTTTTCCGCACAGAACCAATACGCGGTAAGTGTGAAATACCACATTCAGTATTCCCAACGTAACACACATAACAATTTCCCTGTTCTTACCGCTTAAGCGCGACATCCACTTTACTGCTTTAGGCTTTTAACATATTATTTTTAGAGACGTTTAACACAGTAATAATTATAAATTGGAAACTTACCACTGCAATTTCACCTAAATTGCAATGTTAATTATTGCTTTTAAATATTTGCAAAAATTAAGTAAAGTCTACTACTCCACGAAACTTATTGCATTCCTGATACTCATAACATTAAGGAAGCCGTGAAAAAATCAACAAGATTCCAGATGCCGATGTTATTACTGCAATATGTTATATAAATAATATTGTTAAAATACCTATTAAATAAAAAATAAATAATTACATAACCTTGCCGTTTGTTTTAAGTTCGCATTTATAGACTGGGGGGGGGGGGGGAAGACAGACGTATATCACGGCCTGCTGGAATATAGTAAACACAGAAAACATTTTATAGCAACAATGCTGAAGAAAGATATTTTGGTTTTCCGAAGTTGCCGTCATTAAACAGAAACCAACATGGAGATTTCATTGCAACTAATTAGAAATTCGTCTTTCAGGTATGTAATAAACAATCTTCGCACAAAATAATGTACGATACACGAGCGGTATGTTTGTTTTCATGTTCTCGGAAATTAAAAAAGCTCAAGTACGTTTCTTTTTTTCAATCTTTTCCTCGACCATGAAAACGTCAACATGGCGCTCTTGTAACGTATATTACTATTATCAGCAGCGGACGTACACATGTAATGTTACAAGTGTGTAGGGTAATATGTTTCGATGTCTTTTCGAAAACAGATATTAAGTAAAAACGGTAATTTTAAGGAGCATGGAAGGAAAAGTATTTATTTTGTGCAGATGGCAAAAATATGAGATACTTAATTTGTTGTAAAATTTTAAATGAAGAATAAAAGAACAATGTACGTTATCATTATATTTCTTGTTATGAAGACTACCACGTCTTTACCTGTAACTTGAATAATAAACGAACAATAAGAAGTAACGGCTTCTATGTTTTAATCGGTGTAAAATACTTCCACGTTCTTTTCTACGTATGAGTGTAATTTGAATATTTCATTAATAAATAAACAATAAAAAATATCGGCTTCTATGTCTTAATCGGAGTAAAATACTTCAACTTTTTTTTTTTAAGTATATAGTGTAATTTACAATTTCGTGACAAGTCTGGTACGTTTTTATAAGTTCAAATATCTGCTGATGTAAAGTACACGCTCTTCCTATGGTAAATAAGAAAATAAATTTATTTTATTTTATTAATAATACAAAAATAATTAATAGTTGGATAAAAAATTAACATGGAAAAAGTATGTTCAGTTAATAAGTAGAAGAATATTATATTGCTTTCGTTTTTTGGTCACAGTCCGTCTCTGCACTGTTATTCACTGCATTACCTGAGGAGATACCCACTCCACCCCTCTCCCTGCGATAGTGGTGTGCGGGTTGCATTTCTATTACGTCACAATTTCGTGGTGTTTGGCAACCACTGAATTAAGGTATGGAAATTTCATATAGTAAAACCAAGTGTTTGCATTTAGAGGAAAATGCTCCTATACCCAGCCTCAATAACAAATTATTAGAAAGAGTGAACAACTTTAACTGCCTTGAATATTCGTCGTCATTTACTCATGAACTTGACATAAAAATAAAATTATCAAATTTATAAAAACATCATGCATAATAAATTTAATTTTCAAACCATTATTAGTTCAGAGGAATATACGGATAAAAATTTATAAATCTCTTGTCTGACCAATTTTATCTTAGGAATCAAGAATCACTGCTGCCAAGATGAAGTTCATTAGACGCACACAATGGGACCACAAAAAATTATGATGATATTCTGAAAGAACTCACAATCGAACCATTATTACACTTTGTAAACAAACAAAGGAATAGCTGGGAAGCTGACTACCATATCTTAACCCGAATGAGCTGGTGTGGAGGATATCAAGGGGCAGCGTCACATACTCGAAGGAGTGTTGTCAACATGTTGAATAAAATAAAGCAAAATATATGGCCAGTGATGTTGAGAAAAGCAAGTGATAGGTAGTATTATTATTGGGATTTTGTATTTTGATCTGGATTCCAGCTCATCTTCAAGCCCAACAACTGATTCAGAAGAATCTCATTGAATCAGGTAAGTTTTAAGTTATATCGACCCTTTTCTCAACTTTCAACTTCTGCCTTCCTGTGTTCATTCCCGACTGCGGGAAGAATATTTTCCTCTCTGAACACATATTCTAATATTATTAATATTACACCTCCCTGAATAACGATATATATTTTTTCTGAAATAACGAAAACCTGAATTGACAAATAAGTCCAATGAAGTAATTTTTCAGGAGACCAAAATACTATATAGGTTTGCAAAATGTATAAGAGTATATAAACAAATATTTGTATGTTAAAAAAACACAGGCTTAGAATCGAACTTGTGATATTTCCTTTTACAGTATGCTACCCTCTGCATAATACTATATCAGGTAAAAAGTACAAATTTGGTAAATTTTGGATTTTATATGTTTGTCCATCAGGTTGATTGTCAGGTGGCAATTTGAAAAATGTCTCCCTCAGGCCAAAATCACAACTATGTTGTAAATTGTTTGTAATTGATTATGATACGTACTGTAGTTTTTTTTTCCAAATAAAAAGAAATTAAGCTGGAAATGAAACATTTTTGAGTAGCGGACCCATGACCGTTCTGGCGTGGAACACTATAAATAACCTAGTAACCATGGGCTGAATACTTTTCTGTACTCTTTCCATGTAAAACTTATAAATGATAAAAGTAATTACAAATAACTATTGTGTGTATGTAAATGTGTTTCTTATACTCACATTCATTTGAAGGAAAATAAAGAATTTAATATGACTTATGTAGCATGTAGCAGCGGACATTGGTGTCATCTATGGCAGGGAGGAAAATGTTTTGGAGAGAACACCGTTGTCCTTCATGGCAGTCAGACTGCTAAGGTCTTCAATTGCATTTTCCAAAGAAAAAAAAAAAAGGCCTACTTACTTACTTCTGTACGGATATGAAAATATTTTCTCCTCTAGAGTGAATTTCCTAAGTCAGCTTATTCTGAATGTAGTTTGTAAATACCACCTGAATTTCAACATTAAACAGAAATGTATCCCTTAATATAAAAATAGTACTAGGTTATATTAAAACATATATTTTACACGACCTCCTTTTTAGAACTACCGTATGCAACAAACACGATACCTTCTCCGTTTTCATATATTGGATAAAATGAGTCATCATTGTACCAAAAATTTAAGATACAACCATGGGAAATGCCATACTAATACAACAATAAAAATAAAAATAAAACATAACTAAATTTATAACTGCTCCGCAACTTAGTAAAGCATCGTTCACCTTCCTTCAGAAGTAAATATGCCATTCTTGAAGTGTAATATGATATTTTCTTTTAAATTGGCTACTTTAGGACGCATTATCAACCGCTATGGTAATCTAGCGCCTGAGAGAGATGAAAGTGATAATACTAGCGAGATGAGTCGAGGGTTCAGCACAGAAGATTACCCAGCATTGTTCTTAATGGGTTGAGGGAAAACTTCGGAAAAACCTCAATCAGGTACTAACCAGGATTTGAAGCCGGGCCCGCTCGTTTAACGGTGAGACATGCTAACCGTTACTCGATTTGATGATGATGATGATGTTGATGATTGGAAAAAAAGCACGGGATTTATTACATTCTAATCTGTAATAAATTCTTCGTAGGCTACACACCATCTTTTAAAATTATACACGTTTTTGCATCACGAGAAGGTAAATAAATATTCACAAAGTTTCACGGCATAATTGATCCCAGTAGGCTATAATAATATACTGTTTCATTACAACATACTATATTTGGGAAGGGAGTCGCTGAATTACAACATTCAAATAAATTACTACTGCACTTCCTAAGGCAGGCGTAGAAATAGTATTTTTCTTCTTTTGGATGTAACATGAGAGTCTAATAATACGTATAGAAATAATTATTTAATAAGCCCACCTAGTTGAGGAATTAATATATTTTGAATCTTGCGTACACTACTTTTAACACTTGAATATAAGTAATCGATTAAATGGCGCACTTACTCGTGTTAATTATGTAAGTGTGCGGCTTACAGCTGTTTCGGTGCTTTATCATACCATCCTCAGAGCCTACAATGAACACAACAAATATGCAGACAACATAATATACTGGCACAGATACGTAGACGACATACTCATACTATACAAAGGAAACAAAAGACAAATACACAAACTACACCAATACATAAACAAATTACACCCACAACTTCAATAGACACTGGAACTTGAAAACAACAACTCCATAAATTTCCTACACATCACCATAACAAAAATTGACAGCAAACACACCTTCAAAATATACAGAAAACCAATCACCACCACCACCACCACACATACACAACACATCTAGCCATCCCATACAACACAAACATGCTGCATTCAGGACAATGGTACACAGATTACTCAACATACCCATGAGCCAACAACACTACAATGAAGAAGTGAACACAATCAAATAGATAGCAGAAGAAAATGTGATACAATCCAAACATAATAAAAAACATCATAAGGAAGACAAAACAAAAACTTAAACACAAAAACACGCCAAACACAACACAAACACAAGAAATACATCGCACTAATATATGAAAACAAAAACACACATAAGATCACATCTTCATTCAGAAAACAGAAATACAACATAGCATACAGAACAGAAAACACACAACAAAGACATCTCAACACACAAAAAACACAAACAAATAAATACGACCACACAGGCGTATAGAAACTCACATGTAATAGTTGCGACAAGTTCTACATTGGACACACAGGCAGATCATTCCAAACTCGCTACAAAGAACACATCAAAGCAATAACCAGAGGACACAATACATCTACATACGCCGATCACATAACCAATGCTAACCATACATACAATAACATAAATACGGACATGGAAATCCTACACATACAACCCAAGAACCAAAAACTCAACGTACTAGAACAATATGAAATATACAAACACACTAAAACACACCCCGATCAAATTCTCAACACACAGATCAATTTCAGTACACACACACACACTATTTGACTCCACTTTTCAACAATCAAACACACCCACACAACAGGCAGAGAAGTACGGGATGACGCCGAGATCTAGTAGGCTCTGAGGATCGTGTGAAGAAGCACCGAAACAGCTGTAAGCCGCATAGACTTACATAATTAACACGAGTAAGTCCGCTAGTTAATCATTTACTTATATTATATTTTGCATGATTTAAGTACAGAAGTTCAGCAAACACAAATGGATTCGTGTTGCACACCTTCCGCTGTGATGGAAGTGATCAAGACAGAACCAGAGGACGACCCGTTGGCCGTACAAAGAAGTGAGGACTCAGACAAAGAAGAGAAGAAACCTTTATTGAAGGTAGGCCTACACAAATAGACTTAACATGTCTTGGTTCCGAAGAGTTTGACGTAAATACGTCTTCTACTGAAATTATTTTTTAGGTAATGAAATATGAAGAGGCTGTGGCCTAAATTACCTTTTATTGTGTCTTTGGCTGAACTAGTTCCCATTCGTACACCGCTCATACGAATCTGTAACAGGTTAGGTTTCGTTAGTTTAGGCTTTTGTTATGCCTTGTCTCTATATATACATATAGAATTTGAACTGGTAATGGAAATGCGGGAAAACGGCTGAACGGATTTTAATGAATGACCCGTCATTTTTAAGTTTGGCATCCAAGGATTTTCAGACAAATAGTAACTTTCAGTGAAGTGTTAGTTTTCCTACATAATTTTCCTATTTTCCAAAATCAATCTTTCGTCAGTTTTGAGAATTAATTGCATTTCAGAATAAAATAAAACACACACTACAATAAACAATAAGATATTACACGAAGGCCATGACCTGCAGGAATGCTGACATATTACAGTTGAAATTCAAGACTTACTAAAATAATTTACAGGTCTGATTCTGCGGTGTGTAATTTTCTGAGTACAGCTGCGTATTGGATATTAAAATCTACAAAACTTGAGGTGGTTCGATGACATTATTACCATTAGAAATGACATATTATTATAGTTAATGCCATGATATGGCTATTTTTCATTAATTATAAATATTAATGCTATATTGATGATATGAACGTGAAACGTTTTGGGGTTATATAACTTAAGTAGCTGTAGAGAATATCTTAAATTAGATCTTCATTTCTGTAATTTACTGAGTGCCGGCTATTACACATATATATATATATATATATATATATATATATATATATATATTGTTATCAAAAATCAAATATTTTTATAGGTATTAATGAAGTGGGGTTGGGTCTTTTTCATATATTTAATGGCAGTGTGGTGTAGATCTTTACATGCATGATTCTCGTCAGTATTGGCTCGAGAGAGCGCAAAAATTACAGTTCCTATGGAAAGACCAAAAAGTATTACTTACTAATAAAATAAGAGGCCTACAAAATGTTGTAGTCTCCCTATCATTTCAGCAAGATCTCTTAACAGGATAAAATGATTTTACCCTCTACATTTCAAGCTCTACATGGAGCAGCTATACCAAGATGCTATGTCTATTGTTCGAAAGCACAGAAAACCCTACAATCCACAATGACCTGAAATAGCTATTGCTTTACTCCCACATGATAAACCCACTGATCATCCTGACATTGTTACTTGCATTTTCGCGTTGACACTCAAAAACTGAAGATGGATAGGTTCAAGAAAAAGTATTTGGCATAAAAACATTCAGAGGGAGTGTTTTTCATTATTATGCAAGGAAATAACTTTCAAAATGTCTGGTATTCTTCATTGGAAATAAATCTGAAAAATTAGTCTGCAGCATTTGCTGCACAAGCCACTAGTAGCCTATAGTATCAACTGTATCTCTACAAAAAGTCCCTTATAAATCCAACTATTGTCACTTCCGAAGTGACTGAATTTATCTGAGCAAACATTTATTTTCAATCGTAAAGTGAGTTATCCTTTAAAACTGAACATGTATCTAATTTTAAATAGTTTTACAATAGGTAGCCTGATAAGATGATAGTTACTAAACGGCGCGCAATTATATTGCTGTAAATGCTTATAATTTCCAAACCACTGGCGCCAATTCTAATTTAAAACCATATTTAGAAACTTACAGATTGTATAAACTGTAGATCTCGATCTATCCTGAAAATTATAGGTGCCAAGCCCTGTTAATGGGACTTTGATATGCATATTTGCTCTTTTAGGTAAGTAATACTAATAAACAACGTTAATAATTTATTAAAACACAGTAAAACCTCGTTAGTACGCTGTCGCTTATAAGGTTATGCCATTCATAACATACACTCTTTTTATACGATCCGGGGACATTTCACATGTAATCCTGGAGAATTTTACCCTCTTGTAACGCTTCCAAATCCCGTTTGTGGCAATTTTTTCAGATCCAAAGCAACAAAATCCCTACAAAATTGCGAAATTTGTATTTTAAAAGCATAGTCAAGAAATATGCTGCTTTGATTGCACTCAGGTCATTGCACCACGAGTGCAGGAAAGAAATTCCACCCACTTCCTGGAAAAACTCTCCAGTCAGCACTTCCGGAAGTTGTATTTACCAGTACTTTCCTTTGATGAAAGGATTTTAACACTCAAAAGCCTCCCTCTCAATACGTTCCTGTCATTTCTGTAAGATTTAGCCATCCTTTGAATCCTCTAGAATGTACAGCGCATTTGATAGTGGAAAATGGCAAAGCGGAAATCTTTGTCTATAACTGAAAAATTGCATTAGTGGTGCTCCTAGCGGTATATCAAGTGAAGTTATCTGTAGTTACCTGAACCGCATAGAAAATGTTTAATTCATAATAGCAATACAAACACACAGCAAACAACAATCGAAGATTTTTTTTATATGAAATGAGCTCTTGATTGCATTTTGCACTGTAACTAATGCACAACATAATGTTTCCTATGAAGTGGTGTCCAAACTGTTTTTTCCATTTCATACATCGTTTGTCCTCTCTAGTGCTGTCCCACTTATAATACCAGCCAACTAAGAAATACCATCTTAAACACATAGATGTGATTGGATCAAGGGACTTTGGCCAGCTTGAGGAAGTTCACCAAGAAAAGAAAGAATCAACTAAGAAATACTATCTTAAACACACAGACGTGATTGGATTTTCATTGGTATCCATGATCTAATTCTAAAATTCTTTAATACCTTTAGAAAACTATTTGGTTTACCAAAACCTTTAATAGATGACATTGTGAGAATAGTTTTGAAAAAAAATCATGTCAAATTTTAAATAATCACTAACACTCTTAAGCTATATTTTAATTAGATTTTAGTATACGTATCAATTTCTTTTTTTCTTCTTATTATCCTTTGTATTTATATTTGTACATCATATGTCAGGTGTGCTTAAATGCGACAGGTTCTGTCAGTAGATTTACTGGCATGTAAAAGAACTCCTGCGGGACAAAATTCCGGCACATCCGGCGACGCTGATATAGCCTCTGCAGTTGCGAGCGTCGTTAAATAAAACATAACATCATATGTCAGTATACTGACACTTAAGAGTCTATCTCTGTTGGCAGGCAGTTTGTAATGATAATAATAATAATAATAATAATAATAATAATAATAATAATAATAATAATAATAATAACAATAAATTGTCCTACAATGTAACAATATGGAATGCTCTAGAAAATTAAATTTACTGTATATTTTCAATGAAAAATATATTGCAAAAATTATACAGTTTTTGGAATTCCAAAAATTTGGTGGTACAAAAAAAACATGGTCTCTTCTAACTTTCCCTCGATTCTGTTATAAATGCTCTTGCCACCCTAATAACGAATAACAAAATTTAAACTGTAACTCTTCTGCAGGATGAGAATTTCTTGAACCTGTACGTCCCAGGGATAAAGACAGAGAGTGTGGACCCCAGCGATGATCCAAGATCAGAGGTGAAATGTGAAGAAACTCCAGTGAAGTCTGAAATTCAGGTCGGTGGAGAATATAAATCTTACTGAGTTATTCACAGTAGCTGTAACAGCAGCAGTAGTAGTAGTAGTAGTAGTAGTAATGTATGGTGTTCCTGTTAACCTCTAAAGTGGGACGATAGTTAATTTGTCCCTTCAAGTTAATCTTCTGACTTGTGGTTGCCTATATACTGGAACTGTCATATACCTACATCAGTTGCATGGCTGTGAATCACATATCCTTCTGAGAGGGCGATTTTCTGGAGCTGTGATTTTTAAACTATAATCATAGCCGAAACTAGTGACAAATTTATAACGGCGACAAAATCACAGGTCTTCAAATCACACCCCGTCACTAGTTGTCAGTGGCCAATCTCTACATTTGTTAAGTATCACCCGTGATGCTTTCAGGGATGACTCCCATTGCTCAATTAAGTTTTTTATTCTATGCAATTTATTTTCCAATTCTGTAAGCCATTCTGCCTCGCAGTCCAACCAAACTCAATTAAGATATTAGGTCTCGCCACTGCTCACGTCTCTACACACTCTGTCTTTAGACGAGCATCTCTAGCTGTAGCATCAGACCCCTCATTGCTGTCAATTAGTGACGAAATTATTTATTTAGAATTTTTTTCCCTTACAAAATTTATGTTTCTGATTTCGCTCATTTTTACAATAAAATTACACTGAATAATATTAGAAACCTTCCTGAAGATTTTCCTGTGCTTAGTTGCCTCATGAGTGATCCCTTATTGATGTCTCTTTTGAGCTTCAAACCACCAACAAAAAGCAATCACTTTAGTTTCTTCATTTTGGTACTTTTATAAATTGCATTGATGTGATTAAAAATATCAGGCCCACTGAAAATATTGCTTACTATACGATTTTTCTAGCTTCTTGATTTTGCTAAGTTATAATTGAAGCGTCGGCTGGAACAACGTTGTAAGTTACAAAATTTTCATTCGGCATGTTTCCGTGTAATAATGTTGTATGTCATGTTACCTTGCTATACTCCTTGGCTTGCAACTGTCCATCAATGCAGTACGTGAAATGTCCACTCAAAAGTTTGCTACCCTCATAAGAACAACGTTGTATTCGTATACATTTTTGCAGCTCCTGTAAATTTTACCAAATGTAACTTATAACGTTGTTCCAGCCGACGTAATTGTTGATGTTAGTATAAATTTACCTTATTCAGAAATTTTTCTTAATTTCTGATTTTGCCAATTTACACTTAATTTTACTGATATATTAAATGTAAATGTTAATAAAACATGTCCTATTAAGCGTTTCTTTTCAACATTTTGATTTTGCTACATTCAATATACTTGTAAAATCGTAATTATACAATTTCCTGAAAATTTCCCCTTACTAGTAATTTTTTCAAGCTTATTGAGTTTACAGAGTTTCATGATCATAGATATTCCTGAAAATATTCGCTTAGTAAACATATTGTTTAGCTTATTGACTTTGCTAAATTTTATAACCTTAGGTACACGTAATTATAAAGTTTCCTGAAAATTATCCATTTATTAAGAATTTTTTAATTTAGTCGACTTTGGTAAACTATATCTTAATTATAAATATAATGTAATATAATATAATATAATATAATATAATATAATATAATATAATATAATTTAATATAAACTTTCCAGAAACATTTACCTCCAATAATGGAATTAATTGCTTCATAGTAATTTTGTTACTTTCTTGATTTAACTCATTTTTATTTTTGTACTGATATGATTATAAATTGTCCTGAAAATTGTACTTTTATTATGCAATTTATCTTGGCCTTCTGGATTTTGCATAGTATTATAAGTGTACTGGCATAATTATACATTTTCCTGGAAATTTTCGCCTTGTTAAGCAATTCTTAGGCCATAGAATTTGCTGTTTAAATCAATATAAATTATAAATGCTCCTTAAATTTTTCTGCAATAGGCTATTTTAGTTTTATTTTCATTTGCTAAGTTTTATAATTGTAGTGATATAATTCTCAATGACTTCTTATCCTGATCACTAGGTGACCTACTTGTTAAAATAGCCGCAATTTACAGAATACATAATATGTGTGTCACAGAATCACACGGAAACTGCAAATGTCCAAATGAGGGGCGTTTTCTCAAAACTCGTTATCTACAAAACCTTCTTTTTTTTTTCAAGACAACTCTCTTCTAAAATACACAACTGTAGATACAGAGTTTTGAAAAATCTCTTTTATTTCGAGATCAATTTACTGATATACTTACGAACTTTAGCTTAATTCTGATAGCACCATTGGATTCTCCTGACCCAAAAACGTAAGGATACGCTAAAAACCCAAATCGAAAAAAAATGTAGATAACGAGTTTTGTGAAAATGCCCCTCAATTTAAAATGGATCATGATTTAAAAATGAATTTGATCTGAAACTCAACTGTAGGTCACATTTCCTCCATCATTGGCCATATTCAATACAACACAAAACTTTCTACATGGCTGAGCTGTTAATGCTCAACGCGATCAGGGAAGACAAGTGTGCTAGGACTTTAGCGATAGATGTGATAACTGTGGATGGAACAGTGAATATCATGAAAAAACTGGTGTATGTCGAATATGCTGCCAAGTTTTCAGGAGGGCACACGAACGTTGCTCTCTATAGGAAGGGTAGTCTCGTACCAAAAACTTTAACATGCAAGTCAAGCGATGCTCAAACATGTTTCAGTTTTGTCTCTGCTCACTCTTTTCAGGATGAATGGTGGGAAACCAACGACCAGGAAGGAAATCTGAGTGTGAAGGATCCAGTGGAAGATAGTGGGAGGTGAGTGTAGTTTGGGAACCTTCACTTTGTCCTTGTCCTCACCAGTTCATCTACATAATTAAGCAGGAATTACTTTCAAAATGAGCTGAAGAAGGGGTGACTTTCATTCAATTCATAGTCTGAATAATTGAATACATCCCCAGAATTATGTTGCATAATCCATTTTTAACGAATGTGAGTTAAGGGCAAGAATGTGAGTTAAGACCTCAAAGTGGGTTGACATCCGTCAACCGTCAGTTGGGAGAGCGTTGGTACGTTTAACCAAAGGTCCCGGGTTCGATACCCGGCCCCGGAACAATTTTTCCCTCGAAATTATTCAAGTTAACTTTACAGGGAGTTATACCTGAAAGCTTGATTTGCATAATACACGTCACTGTACGTAACAGAAAACCACAATTTAAGTCACACAGAGTTAGTGTGCGCTCAATGTTGGTTGCTTGATGGTTGTCAGCCCACTTTGAGGTCTGTGGATATAGAGGGAAAAATTGGATCGGTGTCGGGTAGAGTTCCCAGGTAGCTCAGTTGGGAGAGCGTTGGTACGTTTAATCAAAGGTCCAGGGTTCGATACCAGGCCCCGGAACAATTTTTTTCCTCGAAATTATACAAATCAACTTGACAGGGAGTTATAGCTGAAAGCTTGATTTTCTTGCGAAAAATATTGTTGCGTATCCCATCCCTGTTAGCGCTATAGTGGCATAATACCGAATTATTATGAGTGGAGAATATTGTAAGGCTTTGAAGTTGGCAGTGCCTAAAGTAATGTTGCATATGATGAGAAACATGACGGACGTAAACAGCATTTCTCCACCGTACAGCTCATTAAATCATTTTAATAAAGGAAGACGTCGAACGGTAAACATACAGAAGTGGAGGGATGTGAGAAACAAAATGCTGAGGAACAGCGGGAAGGAATATACAATACGAAAGAACATTACAGTACCTGGGAAGAAGCCTCTGGATGAAGTAAGTATATAAATGATTCATATCCAACATGATATTTTACGTGTAATTATATTTATTATGGGCTTGTTTTTATTACCTTTTATAACTTTAAATATGTAATGTGTTACTTTCTTCTGTCATTGTGAGGTATTTACTCTAGAATACAGGGTGATCCGTTTGGGTATGGATAAAATAAAAACACCGTAAAACATTTACTACTGGACTTTATTTGTTGAAACTTTGTGCATACAACAATGGAAGATGGGAACTTCCTCAGAACTCAACATGACCCCCATTGCGCACCCTGCACAACTCATAACGGTGACGCAATTCAGCCCATATCCGTTGTAACATAAGAGGGGTGATTTGTTGAAGAGCTTGAGTAATTTTTACTCTCAGATCATCATGTTATTTTAAGTTAAATGTTATTTTAAGTGATCGTGCTTCATTTAATTTAGGATATTCCCTGTTTTTATTATTAATATTATTATTATTATTATTATTATTATTATTATTATTATTAATTATTGTTAGTATTAATTATTAGTATTATTATTAATTGTACTTTTAATTAATAAGTTTATTATTGTGATTACTGAGTGTAACGAATTACCACTGCCACCTGGTTTATACCCATTGCAGTGGGAATAAATACATACATACATCAATGTTCCTGGGTTTCTGTGAATAGACAATGTCTTTAACAAAACCCCACACGAAGAAGTCAGGAATAATTAGATCTAGGGAGTTTGGGGAATAAGCCAAGAGATAGCTGCTTCTCGTATTGGGTTTCGCCTGCGACCTCCTGCATTTTTTTTAACACAGAACCTGTTTCTACGAATGATCGATACCACAACATTATGGAATCGTATTTAGGTACATTACGCACACCATACTCACATCGAAATTCCTTTGATCTCTTGGAACACTCTCAAGTTCAGCATACCAAAGAACACATTGTGCCTGCTGTTGATTTGTAGTAATCATTTTAATCATCTACGATTTTCATTTGTCCTTTCAGATCATGCATTGTTGATTGTTATTTATGGTAACTCCCACCTTTTAATCATAATATAACCAGCAAGAAGTTTTCCCACTGTAATAATAGCTTTATAATAATAAATTAATATTATCCATACCAAAACGGATCAGACTGTAAGTACGTTACTCAGCTTCACTTAGAAATACTCATGTCGATTGATTCCTATGAAACTTCTGTTTTAGGAACGTACTTGCTTCTGCAAGCATAATGATTGTCAGAGGGTTAACTTAGATGGACGTTGGCATCTATTTTCTGAGTTTTACAAAATGAGCTATAACAACCAAAGTAAATATCTGTCAGAGAACATAGAGATTATTCAGCCTGTACGTCGCCGTGTTGCAGAAGATATCTCCAAGAAAAGTTGTTCATTTCGCTATTACCTTCCTGTGCAAGGCAAGCGATTAACGGTGTGCCAAAAGACATTCTGCGACACTTTTCAAATCTCACGTCGACGAGTGCAAGTTCTGCAAATTAAAATAAAAGATGGTATGACTGATTTCAAAGATCGACGTGGCACTCATGACAACAGGCCTCGAAAAATAAGCGACGGCACTAAAAGCAGAGTTTTCCAAAGCAACAAAGACATTATAATCGTCACTCAGATTCAAAAGAATCTTAATTTTGCAATCAATGATGCCTTAGGAGCATCTCTGGCACGAGAGTATTGCCGAAACGGGTGTGACAGAAATAGTTCCATGTTTGTTCTGCTGTTTGCAAGAGCATTACCAACCTTTGTTTCTGCTGAGGATAGGTTGCTCTGATGGCCGTGTGTGACTATTTGGATCCTCAGTGTAGAGAATTCTACCAGAGCTTAAAAGTGTAAGGACACTGATCTTTCTAATGTGACTGGTAGGTAGGGTTGCCAATCCTCTCGTATTTCCCGGTATCTCCCGTATTTGGCAGTAATTTTCAATAGTCTCCCGGCTCCCATATTTTTCTTTCTTTGAGCATTTTTCATCCCTTAGGCCGGGTGCACACAGAATCGCACGCGGCGCGACAGATGCGAGCAGACTGTCTGGTAGCTGCAGTGTACTGCGCATGCATTAGTAGTAGCTATGATTGCATACTTTCACAATCTACAAATACTATTGTTGTGTACTGCACATTATTCATAATGGAGCTGGATGTGAATAAATTAATTGTTTTAGTACAGGAAAGATACGTAGTGTACAATCTTTGAAACAATATTATGACAATAATGTGGTTTCTAAAAATGTGTGAGAAATTGCAAATGAGATGAAAGCACCAGGTGAATAATAATTAATAATAATAATTTGTACTAAGCCTAATTCTTTGCAGTATACTATAATAATAATAATAATAATAATAATAATAATAATAATAATAATAATAATAATAATAATAGTAATAATAATACTTTATTTATACTGGCAGAGTTAAGGTCATAGAGCCTTCTCTTACACTCTACCAGGTCACAAAGTATACAAGCAGTTAAAATTTAACAAAAAATTAAAGAACAGAATACTAACATATTACAAAAAAAAAAGTAATAATAGCATAACAAAGTTGACACTAAACAACATGAAAATAATACCGTAATAGAAAAAAAGAAAGTAAAATACATTGGAATATAGTGAAAGCAATACATTTAGTACAAATGCTTAATATGGAAAAACGTAAGGAAGAATATAACAAAATGGAATGTAATAAAATAATAATAAAAAAGAAAAGAAATACCAAATTTAAATAAAATTCACGATAAAAAGTCTATGATAATAAATTCATCGATTGAAAAAGAGAACAAAAAGGGGTAAGGAAGGAAAAAGAAATATATATAGCCTATACTTTTACAAAACTATGGCAGAGGAAAGGGCTTATACCTGAAAGGAACCTAATTCAATAAGTGCAATTTTAATTTATTTTTGAAACTAGACACTCATTACTGAAATTAATAATAATAATTTGTAAAAAAAGGTATCCCTGTAACATGCCATGAAGGCACTTGGGGGGCATGGAGGTAGAGCCCCATGCTTTCCATGACCTCGGCACTAGAATGAGGTGGTGTGGTCGGCACAACGCTCTGACCGCCTTTTACCCCCGGGAAAGACCCGGTACTCAATTTTATAGGAACTAAGCCTAATTCTCTGCTCTATATTATCACTCATTATTGATTTAATATATTATTTTTGTTTATTGTGAGTCGTTAAGTAGCCATAAACATACATAATGACGTATTTTAAGACTCTTTCAATTGTAAAGATTTTTAAACGTATTAAGCATCCTTAGGAAATATTAACCAAATACAATAGAATTTCACTCCATTTTCTAGCCTAGACCAGTTTTCCAAACGCACACAGCCAGCAAATCAGTTGTCACGTGCAGACAGTTTTAAACTGCGTAAAGAATTGAAGCCTGCATTGTAATGAACGGCAACCATTTTCAGCAACTTGTTTAAAAATTCAGATTAGCTTATTTTGAATTGAGGTGGCTAGAAGCAAAGGAGTGCTAGTGACATTTGTAATAACATGAGTTAAGTGCATCCAGTGTAAGCTAAAGTATCTAAAATTTTAGTGGCAAAGGGATATTTTAATCGCATCACACATTAAAATTTAAATAAAAATTTCACCGGTTTTACGAAAGCTTAAATATGTAAACCCCATTTTCTCAAAAGTAACTTAAGTGCACTTACAGCCCTTTACTTATGACCCCCTCAATTTAAATACACTCTCTATATTGTATGTTAACATCAATAATTAATATGCTAAATAAAGTAGACATTACATAACGAACATAGCCGCCTAAAAAGTTGAGTTTAAAAAAAAAATGTTACTACTCTACTGTATTTTGATAAATTCCGTAAAAGTGATGATCAAACTGAAAATCGTAATATCGTATTTCCCTACAACATAAATGGATACACTACTTTTCTCTCCTCCTATACCTAGTAAAATGATTTGTTTACATATTGCACTAGTAACATCAAACTCCTGTAATGGAAGGGGGCAACAGTGTTTCCGAGTATAGCCAGGTTAATGTTAAAAATGTTGGTAAAAATGAAGTGATGTCCCTATATATGTAGCTTTCCTGACACGCAATCGTGTTGGGTTGGCTGATTATTGTGATACATTTGGAGTCAGCACAATTGCTTTGGCCAACATATGTTTCCAACAGTCATATGCACCAGTATTTTTACCTTTATACGCAACCTGTGTGTGTATCAAGTTCAGCACACCTTTAGAATGCTTACGAAGCAACTAAAATATCACCCCTTCACAACTGAGTCTTGAAATGAAATTTTCTCATCCAAGCAAAATTATTCTCTCTCTCTTTCAGTCCACTCATATGGCGAAATTAATGGTTACCATGTCTAGTTCTGAAAAGAAGCAGACTAGGGTTCAAATCCTGCTTGGGACTTTAAGGCACATTTTTACTTTAATTATACATATTTCGCTCAAATTTCCACCTCCATGGGTTAAAGAGCAGCATATTTGGAAATGCAATAGAATCATTCAACAAGGTCACAGAGCTAATGTATAAAAAACTCACCCGACAATTTTTTAATGCCAACAGCTATGGGGTTCACGCCTGTGGAGTAAGAGTTAGCATGCCTGGTAGTGGAACGAGTGGACCCGAGCTCAGATCCTGGTTAGGAAAAGTTATCTGGTTGAACTTATTTCCGGGGGTTTCCCTCAACCCATTAAAAGCAAAAGAGCTACTGGACCTTGGATTGATTTTGCCGACATTATCACTTTGTTGTCATTGAGACGCTAGATAACCGCAACAGGATCGTAAAATAACCCAGCCACCGGCGTGACTCAGTCGGTTAAGGCACTTGCCTGCTGGTCTGAATTTGCGTTTGGGCGCGGGTTCAATCCCCGCTTGGGCTGATTACCTGGTTGGGTTTTTTCCCAGGTTTTCCCCAACCGTAATGTGAATGCCAGGTAATCTATGGCGAATCCTCGGCCTCATCTCGCCAAATATCATCTCGCTATCACCAATCTCATCCACGCTAAATAACCTAGTAGTTGATACAGCGTCGTTAAATAACCAACTAAAATAAAAATAAAATAACGCACTAAAAAATTACACGCTCTAGGTCTCTAAACTTAA
Organism: Periplaneta americana; assembly: GCF_040183065.1. Classification (NCBI taxonomy): domain Eukaryota; kingdom Metazoa; phylum Arthropoda; class Insecta; order Blattodea; family Blattidae; genus Periplaneta; species Periplaneta americana. Next base: position 172,745,654 of record NC_091132.1, on the reverse strand, counting down.
AAAAAAAATTTATACCCCAATTACCCCAACCCACCATAGCTAAAAATAGACTGGGATGAAGTCTTTAGATTATTATGGGTTTCTGATGCTTATATTAGAACCTTGGGGCTTAGGATGGAACCTGGCTCTTTTACAGGTTTAACTGGATGACACCTGTCAGCATCGAATTCGTCAATCGTCCAGTTCAAGTGCTGGACAATCATTTCATATATTTGGCTCCAAATGGCGAAAGCTATCCAAAGTTCAAGAAACTGTACCAGGTCCAGTAATCAAAAAGTAAATCCAAGTATCTGGTTTCCTTTCACTTAACAGAACCTTATAAATTGCACTTTTCAATAGAAGGTTGACAGTTATTTAAGGGGAGGCAGATGTGAAATTTTCGAACAAAACTGAAGAAAAAATGAAAATTTGGTTTTTTCCATTTTTATTATCTTTATTTTGATATTCCGATGTTAGTTTTTGATTTTGTGCCCTTAAAAGTATGAATTAAAACCAAGATAACTATATTATTATATTATTCCCATAATAAACTAATACTTATCATTATTTATATACCTTCTCTGAATATATATAAATAAAAAGAAATATTGAAAATTTCTTACAATATGGTGCACGGAGCATTTTATATCAAACGATATAAAGTTTTATAAAATTATTAATATTTACAGAACTATTGTACTTACAAAGATGAAACTTGATATGTCCATTACTAATAACATACTTAGTATTCATGATCAATTTCAAACAAATCGGATAACTTGTGTGTATTTTGAAATATTCACCTCTGCTACCCCTGAACGAGATGAAGCAATCAATATAATGTAACATTCCGGCAGTGATTGTCATACACACCTGCAATGCTTTGTTGTAGTGTTGCAGGTACTCACAACAGTGGGATTTGGACTCAAAGCATATCACACTGCTACAAGTTGGCCCAGGACGATCGCGTCACCAGTCAACGAATCCAGAAGGTTTCCTCGCAGAAACCTTCTTATGGTAGGACTGGGTGCGGAATACTGAAGGGATTGCTTCTAAGAAAGGATGAAGAGGAGAGACTTAGGACAACACAGACAGACGACAACTCAATAAACAGCAGTATCTGTCCAAAGTCTTCTGGATCATCCGAAAATCTCCAGACACATGTGGATAGCAACACATGTTACAAGTCATTGGTACACCGAGCCGCGGAAAACAAGGGATTTAAATGTGATATTTGTGGTAAAATTCTTTTACATTCAAATTCCCTGAAGCGACATCTTCGCCAACACACTGGCGAAAAACCATTCACATGCGACGTGTGTGGTAAAAGTTTTTCAGATCCTTCATACCTCAAAATACATCAACGCCAACACACAGGCGAAAAACCTTTCAAATGCCATGTGTGTAGTAAAAGTTTCTCAAATTCCAGGCATCGGACAATGCACGTCCGTCAGCACACGGGAGACAAGCGCTACAAATGTGATTTTTGTGATGAGAGATTTCTGAATTCGGGAACTCTGAAAAGACATGTGCGCCAGCACACAGGCGAGAAACCATACGTATGCGACACGTGTGGTAAAAGATTCTCAGATTCTGGGTACCTTAAAATACATATACGACTGCACACAGGCGAAAAACCGTTCAAATGCCATGTGTGTGGTAAAAGTTTCGCAAATACCACGCATCGCACGACTCATGTACGCCAACACACGGGAGACAAGCGCTATGTGTGTGACGTTTGCGGAAAACAATTTGTTCTGTTAGGAACTCTGAGGAGACATGCACGTCAGCACACAGGCGAAAAACCGTTCACATGCAACGTGTGTGGTAAAAGTTTTTCAGATTCTTCGTATCTTAAAATACATCAACGCCAGCACACTGGCGAAAAGCCGTTCAAATGCCATGTCTGTGGTAAAAGCTTCGCAAATACCACGCATCGCACGACTCATGTACGCCAGCACACTGGAGACAAGCGCTACAAATGTAAGGTTTGTGGCCACAGGTTTTTGCAGTCAGGAACTCTGAAGAGACATCTACGCCAGCACACGGGCGAGAGACCGTTCAAATGCGATATTTGCGGCAAGAGCTTCTCAGAATCGGGATATCTCAAAAGACATCCATGTCGTCACACTGATTAGCGATAAGAAGTGATTACAAGTAAAGGTAATATTACCCCTACTGCAATCTTTCTGTGTAGCGCGATCATAAGGATCCTCATTGGCAGTAGGAAGTCGGTACAATATACTGATTTCCTTTATATTCTTAGTCAAAACCAAAGCCATCAAGAAGGAATATTTCAATAGGGATATCTTATGCGAAGTTTTACCGTCAGATAGCAGGAGTGTTCCATGCGGCGCAACATGTTGAAGGGCTATGTTTTGTCATGTACTACAGTTGATTACATTTTCCCGCTTGTTGGTTTTCTGTGCGCGTCAAATTTATATTTACAGTTATTTTGTATAACCTGGTATAATTTAATATAATTCAGTATTTTCTTACCTCATAATTTAATTTAATTTACAATAAATAATAACGTAAACCTGTGTAATATTGAGCGATTCCCCGAGATGGGTGGGGAAATCTGCACTATGCAGAGTATAGATACGAGTAAATTGAATGTTCATGAAGCTAAACGAGAACTTTGAGAACAATATGCACGAATAAAAAAATAGGAAATATGTCGAAAGTGAATATTGCCCTCTTTAATAATTAGTATTTAAGAACCGTACGCTAAAAACAGGATATGCAGCCACCAATGTGTTTTTTTATAGGGAAGAGACTATCGAGATTGAATTCCTTGTATTTTTTCTTTAGTTGCAGAAAGATCAAATGCAATTTTGAATAGGATGATATAATATGATCGCAGTAGTATCACGATTAGTCGTGTGTTTTGTAGGTTAAGGACATGCAGTTTTGAATACTGTGTGGGATGATTTTGAAAATTTGAACTTAAAACAAGGTTTTAATAATTAGGGTACAGTACATTAAAAACATTATTCACGAAATGGATTTCACTAGGGATCGTCCTGGATAATGAACATTCCAGTTTATCGAGAGTTTACTGCAGGCGTAAACTTCGGAGACTCCTACAACTACTGCATATAATCTAAGCTAACATAGCTCGCTGTCGAGGTTGCATATGTTTTTATTAATTTTTCTGTTCCCTCTTCCAAAATGAAACTGTAGTCAACAATTCCTTACTTGAAGTAGTTTAATTACTTATATTTTTAAGGTTTAAAGCATATATTCTGAATATTTTGGGACCTGATTGAAGAAAAAAAGCTTTCCCTGGTTTTTATATATAGGAGGATAACAAAAATTTGCCATTTTCAGTTGTTTTAAGAGTATTTAATATATTAATACACTACGTATATCCTCAATGTTTATATACCGAAAAACAAATGCACACGCAAAGCGCATCCCTCATAGTGCACGTGCGCTATCTGTTGGTGCTAGTTCAGGATATCCCTATTGGAAGATCCATTGGGAATAGAACTCATGCCTTGGTTTAGTAGTGTCTCACGTTAACCACTACACTACTAGGAGACCCGTTATATATGTTAATTTTACTCTTCCTATCACCTTGCAAGAAGCCATTCAAATGTGTTCTATGAAGTAAGAGCATCTCCACCTGTGAGACTCGGAATATAGATACGCCAATGTACAGACGAGGAGTTCCAGTTTGTTTACAGTAAGATTTTTATGTTGGGATGGCTTTTAAAATATATACAGTGTATGCAAGAAATAAATTAAAATCAACTATTGGTATTGGGTTCAACTTAAATGGTAATTTCTTTATTTAGTTTATGAATTTCTAAAATGGACCTGCCAGACTTTCACAGAGTTTACAATTTACTTTCACTGTAAGCTCCCTATGAACAACTTTCTGCCATCTTGTGACACCACAGCAAGTCAATTCACTTTTCCCATATCCAATGAGGTATTTATTCAAGAAAATTAAAAATGTCCTCCGTTACTCTCTGTACACATGCTTCATAACTAATGCTGACCGCACATACAATAACATAAATACACACATGAAAATTCTACACATACAACCCAAAAACCAAAAAGCTCAACACCCTGGAACAATATGAAAAAAAAACACGCACGCACGCACACACACACACACACACACACACTATTTTACTCCACGTTTCAACACTTTTCAACACGCAAACGCATCCCCACAACAGGCAGCGAAGTTCGAGATGAGCCGAGATCTAATAGGCTCTGAGGATGGTGTGAAAGCACCGAAACAGCTGTAAGCCAGAGTTGCTTATGTAGTTTAACACGAGTAAGTTTACCAATCACTTAATATAGTTATTTAAACATAGATATAAATGTCATAAATTTAAAAAACATGATTTGTAGTTCATTAAAATTTTAAAATATACTATTTACGAGCTATCAGTTATATATTTTATTTCATTGTACAATTATTTGGAAAGCATGTATATGTTTATTGCCTGAATCATATCAACGTGCATTACTGTTGCGTTTGAGCATAAATGAAAACTTGTTTAAAATGAAATACATTATATGAAACAATTGTTCATAAACATATGGGTTGTATTACGTGATATGTGGTGTAATTTGTGGTTTGATAATGTAATTGTGAGATTGTGTGTAATCCCAATTAAATTAAAATGGATTGCTATTTCGTGATGCACGGTTCCATTTTGTGTAATCAATCACTATCATGCGTAAACTTGTTACATTATTCTTGGTCATAAAAGCAGAATGTGGATTGTTAGCTGATATTTTGCCAAAATATATTAATATATAAAAGTGAATGTGGGTATGTATGTATGTATGTATATAGTGTGTATGTTCTCTACACAAATACACACGCTTTGACCGATATGTGCCAAAGTTTGCACATTTAACCTTCATAACCAGGAGAAAAACATAGACTATATTAAAATTGTTAAAATGGACTTTAAATTAATTAATACAATAATAAATAAAAATAAATACGATCAAACATTCATGTGTAAAATTAAAATGCAATCTTCTACAGTCAATTGTTCTTTATTATTATCTGTTGTATTGAACATCGACTTTCAGGGGCCATGGAAATTATAACACGAAATTAAATAACATTGTTGATACACATCATGAAGGCTAAAACTAGAAAATTCATGGAGTAAATATCTTTACGCAGTCCAGAACCGTATTATGTATTTCTCCATGCAGTTGTAGATAGTGAGCAGGCTGTGTTTTATCAAACTGAATTCTTGAATTCTTTGAAATCACAAGGATTGCTACCATGAATCACCAGTACTATTGCGAAATATTGAAGTGGAAGGGAAGGCCTGAGGGTCTTAACTACGCCAAAATAAACACACACATATACATACACACATACATACATACAAATTAAAACACATTTGAAAGTAAGTAACGTGATGAAATATTTTCTTTCGTTACCTGACCTGCATTTGTTTTAAATTGAGTTAATCCTTTTAGGCATTTGGCTAAGAAGTTCATTATTTCATGCAAGTGACGCTCTGTAAAGATTCATTTAATGGACGAGGAGGAAAGCTTTTTATAGACAATTCGTTTTCGTTGTCTGCAGTTGAGTCTCTTAAGATTTCCGAAAAGTCTTAACAACCAGTTTAATTAAAAAATGCAAAAAGGATAACTCGGGCAATGCCGGGTTCTTTCAACTAGTAAATTTATAAAATTATGGTTCATTTAACGACGCTCGCAACTGCAGAGGTTATATTAGCGTCGCCGGTGTGCCGAAATTTTGTCCCGCAGGAGTTCTTTTACAAACCAGTAAATCTACTGACATGAGCCTGTCGCATTTAAGCACACTTAAATGCCATCGTCCTCGGGCGGGATCGAACCCGCAACCTCGTGCATAGAAGACTAGCGCTATACCAACTACGCTCCCGAGGGCGACTTGTGCCAAATGATCTAAAATGGAAATATAAACCTGAAAGTGATGAGTATAAAATATTAGTATGATAAATCTATATATTAATGAATATGTGATTAAAACTTACGCAGTTGATTTTAGCTACCGTATGTAAACTGGAAATGGAATTCTCTTCTGGGTGTGTAGTCGGCGATGTTATTTCGCGTGCACGAAGTGAGAGGCAGATGTTAGATGTTTGTGGCCTTTGGTTTTTATGTTAGTGTATGATTTCCAGTAGTCTGTTATGATGGTGCTTTTTTTGGACCCATTTTTATACGAGTATTATGTTAGTGTGTCTTCTGTTCTATCATCTATTGGAACTAAGAAACTTTTCCCAGTTGTTCTTTCTATGCCTCCTAAAATCCACTGTTCTTCCACGAAATGTCCGCTGTAATATTTTCGATTTCCAAATTTCGACTCATCAATTTCTCCAATTTTTCCTAGTCTTCCAATAGGTTCAGATTATTCTTCGTTGTAAGTATTAGAATACTTCTGTAGAAATTTGTCCAGTCCGTTATTGTGTGTTTCGAAAATCAATGTTCCCTGATTATATCTTATATTACTTTAGGTACATTATTACAGGGATTGTTAAATTATAAATTACTTTTCAAGAACCAGGATCCTAATCTAATAGATTTGTTAGTTCGGTAACTTTCCTCTTCTTTCGATATGTTGTGCTGCCAGCTAATTTCCTCATTACTCCTAATGCAATATTGTGGTTTTTTATTTTTATTTTATTGGGTTATTTTACGACGCTGTATCAACATCTAGGTTATTTAACGTCTGAATGATATGAAGGTGATAATGCCGGTGTAATGAGTCCGGGGTCCAGCGCCGAAAGTTACCCAGCATTTGCTCTTAATGGGTACAGGGAAAACCCCGGAAAAGCCTCATCCAAGTAACTTAACAGAACCAGGATTTTAACCCGGGCCCGCTAGTTGCACGGTCAGGTAGGCTAACAGATACTCCACAACGGTGGATGTTCCAGTGTTAACTACGATGTATCGCACGACTCCGCCATCTTATGTCACCCTACGACGTCAAAATATCCATCGTATCTTTAAAATGAAGTGGTATTAATTTCGGTAGTAGTTTGCAATTTATCAGTTACCTTGTCACTGGCCCCGAGGTACGTGGGTTCAAATCCGACGATCACCGACTTGCGAGAGATAAAATCACTAATTCCAAATAGACACAAAACTGGAAGTGATGTTTAAACGGACCTTCAAATTCGATATACAACGATGCTTAAATTGAAGCAATAAGTTACCAAGGAAACATAAATTATTAACATTCGCCCGACAAGCTTTCCTATTATCGGAACATGCAGTACCAACACCCAATATGGCTGCGGTATATAGAAAACGTTCGGCAAGTTTCAAATGCGTTACGGCCAATAAACTTATATGCATAAAACAACGTATTTAGACATACCTGCATGAAGCTATATGTTGTTCGTAATTTACCTCAATGGGGTACAAAAACTAATACTACATAAAATCTCTTTCTTCGTATTTATAATACACACCAACAACACACGACTCTTTCGAATAAACCGGTGCCGGATTTAGGAAGTCAGTTCAATCGTCACTCGCTAGAATGCACTGGATGCAATACAACCGTCGTCAAAGCAATGCCAACTTGCATAACAATATTTAGGTTTCACTCAACGAGCTAGAAAGAGAAAGTCTTCTCTTTCTAACTCGTTGGTTTCACTCCTTTGTTCTTATTAATCTATACTAATAATAAATCTGTAGCCGAAATTTTTCTGGTAATTTTCGATTTTCCAAAAATAATTGGTCCTAACATATATAATTAACCGCTCTGAAACCGAAAATCGTTTTTTTTTTTAATTTTTGTTTGTATGTCTGTCTGTCTCCATGTTTGTTACCTTTTCACGCGATAATGCCTGAACCGATTTATATGAAAATTGGAATATAAATTAAGTTCGTTGTAACTTAGAATTTAGGCTACATGGAATTCAAAATATTTTACTTAAAAGAGGGGTTATAAGGGGCTTGAATTAAATAAATTGAAATATCTCCTTTATTATTAATTTTCATGAAAAATATTACATACAAAAGTTTCTTTAAAAATAATTTCCGGTAAGTTTCATTCCATGCAACATTTTGATAGGGCTGATATTTAATGAGATAAATGAGTTTCAAAATTACAATAACAACACCATCTAAGACGGTGTAATGAAATAAAAAACAAAAGACTTCGTCTATAAGGGCTTTTGGACAACAACAATCGAAAGCTATGAAACATAGCCTACAGAGAATGTTTCTTTGTTTGTATGAAGTACTATCTGAAGCTAAATTAACCGATTTGTATAATTAGTTATTATTTCACCGATGGAAAGTGTAGTTTCTCTAGATGGACATAATGCTATAATGTTATTACAGTAACTTCTGAGTGAATCGAGGACAGGTAAGATTAAAATAGCTTCTTATGCACAGAAAACTTGATAGGCTATTCTGTACATTCGTTTCCTATATTTCCTAAAATAATTTTTATGACCAAATGAGTGGTCTCTGGATCACAGTTTACATTGAGCTCAACGGCGGAATATGTAGTGGAAGTGTTGCAGTAACAAACAGCAGTCCAGCGGGGGGGGGGGGGGGGAAGGTGGACATCAGGATGATGATTTAGTATTACAATAAAGACCGCTACACCATACTTTCAGATTATGGAAATAATAATAATAATAATAATAATAATAATAATAGGCTGATGCTGTACCGGGTTAGCCAGCTGATCCGGGGTTGCACTAGAGCGTAGGTTCGATTTCCGTTTCGGCTCATTATCTGGTTGGGTGTTATTCCGAGATTTCCCCAATCGTAAGGCGAACGTCAGGTAGCCTAACCTATGGCGAATCATCGGCCTCTTCTGGCCAAATACCATTTCGCTATCACCAATTCCATCGATGCTAAAGTCCACACCTGTGGAGTAACAGTCAGCGCGTCTGGCCGTGAATCCAGATGGCCCGGGTTCGAATCCCGGTGGGGGCAAGTTACCTGGTTGAGGTTTTTTCCGGGGCTTTCCCTCAACCCAATACGAGCAAATGCTGGGTAACTTTCGGTGCTGGACCCCGGACTCATTTCACCGGCATTATCACCTTCATTTCATTCAGATGCTAAATAACCTAGATATTGATACAGCGTCGTAAAATAACCCGATAAAATAAAAATCGATGCTAAATAACCTAGTAGTTGATACAGCCTTAAGAAAGGAAGTATTCACTGTACGAGTGGAATGTCCGGAATATCCTGACGAGTACCGTTAAAACGCTTTCTTAAGGAGTTACGTACAATATTTTGTTTCAAACTATATAATTTTTGTTTTATTTGTTAATTGCTGTATGTTTGAGATGCAGACAATATGCTCATTACAAGGCACATAGTTATCGTCATTGAACAAATAGATGACGGGCAGGAGAGATTTGTTATCAATAACTTGGTCCCATCCAAGAAAGAATACCAAAGTTCTAGGCCTAGATCACTATAACGTAAAGTTCCATTTTTCGTACTGGTAGGAAAAGAAGTATAGGACAATTTTCAGAACACGGATTCCTTCCTTTCCCTCTTACTTCAAAATTCCAACCTTGTGCACACAAAATAAATTATTAGCATTGAAAAGTGCCTACTACTACTACTACTACTACTACTACTACTACTACTACTACTACTACTAAGTAGTAGTAATAATAATAATAATAATAATAATAATAATAATAATAGGAAGAGGAAGAAGCAGAAACAGAATACGCTATACACAAAAGCAGATTATTTATTACATTCTAATCTGTAACTGTACGCATCATCTTTTAGCATAGGCTGCTCTCCATAAGAAATATAAAACCACAATGATTCACGGCATAATTGATCCCGGTATATACCGTATCGTTTGATTACAACGTAGTGGATGTAGGAAGGCAGTCACTGATGTATAACAATAATCCAACACACGCTATTGAACTTTCTAACAGAGCCGTAGAAGTTCTGCAAACACAAATGAATTAGGCTACAATTTCAGCTATGATGGATGTGTTCAAGACAGAACCAGAGTTCGATCCGTTGGCCGTACAAACAAATGAGGACTCAGACAAAGAAGATAAATCTGTATTGGAGGTAGGCCTACACGAGAAGACTAATTTCACGTAACTCAACTAGTACAGAGGTAGTTTTGTTCGTACTGCGCTTACATCATGCACACACACATAAACACACACGCACCACGCAGACACACACACACACACACACTTTATAACTTCAATGATTTTCATTTGGAAATCACAGAAACCACCTCAGCTCTAGTTTCGCCATGTCTTCTAATCTTAACGTTTATTTTCAATAGTAACGCAAGTTACCCTTTAGAACTGAACATGTATCTAGTACCGTTATAATGCACTTGCCACTCTAATGATGTATAACAAAATTTAAACTGTATATCATCTGCAGGATGAGAATTTTATGAACGTGTACGTCCCTGGGATAAAGACAGAGAGTGTGGACCCCAGCGATGATCCGTTATCGGAGGTGAAATGTGAAGAAACTTCAGTGAAGTCTGAAATTCAGGTGAGTGGAGAACATAAACCTGAGTTATCCACAGCACCAGTAATAGCAGTAGTAGTAATATACGGTGCGTCAGTAGCTACAGCTGTTTTAATTATTATATTCAATGTTCATTTTTAAAGGTATTATTATTGTTATTATTATTATTATTATTTACTATTCATTTCGTTTTCAGAACAAAAGTATTTATACCGACGTCACAACGTTCGTGCAATATTTGGAAGGAATATATGTTTCTTATTGTGATTGAGAGTGAAAGATTTTTGCTAATAATAAGTAATACATTTTGATAATAGTGCATTATTATATACTGTATAATTATTAATTACCTCTCTTCAGCACTGATTGGTTGTTTATATATGTACACTTTTTGGATTTTAGGTTCTATTAGCATCAAGATGTAATTGAACATTGAGCGAGACATTCTTAAATATTCGTAAAATCAATCTGGAAATGCCTTAAGCTGCTGATATAATTTATAGAATTCACCAAGTTTTGTGCGTTCCTTATTGGCTGGATGCACGCTGCATTTTCTCCTTGTGTTGGAAACTAATCACCATTCATTGCACTACTCATACATAAATCACTATCACTGTCAGAATCTGGAAACATTTTTAAAGTACTAATAGGTACGATCAATAAATTAATTAGTATTCATCACGTTGTGTTCATGGAGAATCTGAGACCTGTTACTCATTGGCCGCATAATGGCGAGGTGAACTGCTTCGGAGCGCTACTTGGAGAGGCGAGATAACAACTCCAACATGTTTTTACACTAAGACACATATTTCCTTAAACACTGATCACATTCAAAACAACACACAACTTTGTACTTGCCTGAGCTGTTAATGCATAACCTTATTAGGGATCGAACCCGGGCTCTCAGGATGTAGTAAAATGGGCAAAGACGCCCCAGTGCCATAGACGCCCCACCTCTAAATGCTTCCAACTGATGACTCAGGATGGCAGCACATGCTACTCTAGTGAAAGCACAGTACTTTGTGAGTCAGTTCAAGTGGTGGTCGCATAGTTTCTTTCTCTTACAGCGTTGTGGCATTGTTTGCAAGGTAAGCACACATTTTATTTATTCAAAATGTTTTCTAGACGTGATTTTTGACGATAAACTGATCGGAAATTAAGAACAGTGTGTGATTGCTAACTAGCATACTGGAAGAACACTATTTTGTGCATTGTGTCTTTGTGTTAGAATCTCACATCGTACACGCGGGAGTCACGTGATCGCCCGAGGCATCTTTGCACCACACGATCAGGGAAGATGCCCCACCACTGAGTGGGCAATGATGCCCCACTGGTTTTTGACATGAATTCCATTCAATTATATTTTTAAAATGTTAAGAATGATATTATCTCACATAATATTCGCAAGTTATTAATTTGCAGACATAAAAATGTAATAAAACACTTGAATAGAATTACACGGCATGTATTTAGGACCTTTGAAAATGATTGCAATACAAGAAAGAAATTAAAAATATGTTTAATTAATAATAATAATAAAATAATAATAATGATAATAATAATACTTACTTACTTACATACTGGCTTTTAAGGAACCCGGAAGTTCATTGCCGCCCTCACATAAGCCCGCCATCGGTCCCTATCCGGAGCAAGATTAATCCAGTCTCTATCATCATATCTCACCTCCCTCAAATCCATTTTAATATTATCCTCCCATCTACGTCTCGGCCTTCCCAAAGGTCTTTTTCCCTCCGGCCTCCCAACTAACACTCTATATGCATTTCTGGATTCGCCCATACGTGCTACATGCCCTGCCCATCTCAAACGTCTGGATTTAATGTTCCTAATTATGTCAGGTGAAGAATACAATGCGTGCAGTTCTGTGTTGTGTAACTTTCTCCATTCTCCTGTAACTTCATCCCGCTTAGCCCCAAATATTTTCCTAAGCACCTTATTCTCAAACACCCTTAACCTATGTTCCTCTCTCAAAGTGGGAGTCCAAGTTTCACAACCATAAAGAACAACCGGCAATATAACTGTTTTATAAATTCTAACTTTCAGATTTTTTGACAACAGACTGGATGATAAAAGCTTCTCAACCGAATAATAACAGGCATTTCCCATAGTTATTCAGTGTTTAATTTCCTCCCGAGTATCATTTATATTTGTTACTGTTGCTCCAAGACATTTGAACTTCTCCACCTCTTCAAAAGATAAATTTCCAATTTTTATACTTCCATTTCGTACAATATTCTGGTCACGAGACATAATCATATACTTTGTCTTTTCGGGATTTACTTCCAAACCTATCTCTTTATTTGCTTCCAGTAAAATTCCCGTGTTTTCCCTAATTGTTTGTGGATTTTCTAACATATTCACGTCATCCGCATAGACAAGCAGCTGATGTAACCCGTTCAATTCCAAGCCCTCTCTGTTCTCCTGGACTTTCCTAATGGCATATTCTAGAGCGAAGTTAAAAAGTGAAGGTGATAGTGCATCTCCCTGCTTTAGCCCACAGTGAATTGGAAACGCATCTGACAGAAACTGAATAATAATAATAATAATAATAATAATAATAATAATAATAATAATAACATATGTTCATTATATTGCTTTCAGATGGGAAAATATATATTAAAAAAGTCAATTCTGATCGAGAGAGGTGGAGTGAAGAATCTCTAATTATGGCTATAGCTGCAGTACGAGATGAGAAAATTGGAGTTCATGAAGCAAGTAGACAATATGGCATACTGTCACGGACTCTTCGTAGAAGAATTATGAAAAATTCAACGAAGAAACTGGGACTTGGGCCGTATGGCATTTTAGGTAACGAAAATAAAATTCGTGTCGTTAATCATATTAAGAGACTTGAAGGTTGTGGATTTGCACCCACTAGCCGTGATGTGAGAATCCTGGCATATTCATTTAGTGAGAAGCTAGGCCTGCATGGCAAATTCACCAAAGGGAGGGCAGGATATGACTGGTTTAGATCTTTCAAGCTGCGACATCCTGATCCTAGTATCAGACAGTCAGAGGGACTCTCCATTGCACGAGCGGAAGGTCTTAATAGGGATGTTATACATCAGTATTTCAACTTATTAAAATCGACCGTGCTTGAACATAATTTGGCTAATAAACCTGGCAATATATTTAATGTAGACGAGTCAGGTCTTCAGGTGATCAACAACGTAGGCAAAGTAGTAGCCACGAAAGGTTCCAAAGAGGTCTGTAGATTAACAAGTGGAGAAAAAGGGGACACAATAACATTGATAGCCTGTTGCAATGCGGAGGGAAATTTTCTGCACCGGTTTGTATTTTCAAAGGAGTAAACAAGAAATCAGAATTTGAAGATGGAATGCCTGCAGATTCCAAGGTAATTATGAACAAAGAATCTGCTTATTTCCATAACAGTATATGTATGGCCTGGCTGAGAGACCACTTTATCCCTTGAAAAGCTCCGGGCAAAGTACTTTTGATACTAGACGGTCATGCTTCCCACTGCAATCAGTACGAAATGTTGGAATTCGCAAGAGACAATGACATCCTACTGTTGTGCCTTCCCCCGCATTCCACCAAATATCTGCAACCTCTTGATAGAACTTTTTTCAAGTCGCTGAAGGGATTTTACAATGAAGAATGTAATTCCTGGTTTATGGCTAATCAGGGCCGTAAAATCACCTGCTTGCAATTTGGTACACTGCTGGGAAAGGCATGGGGCAAGCTGGAACAAATTCCAATGCAATTAATGGAATATACCCTGTCAATGACAATAGCATTCCAGATTATGCGTTTGCAGTATCGGACAACAGCTCCTGTGTACCAGAATCTTCAGCAGCTTCAAGTCGATCGCATGAAACTCAGCAGAAACCTCAGTCTTCCTTGCCAAATTCAGATATCATTTCACAGCCTTCCTGTTCAAATGCATATTCATCTGTCAATCCTTCATCACCCACTGAAGAAACGCCAACTAAGATCCTCATGGAACTCTCCCCTCCACCGATGATTGCAAAAACAAAACTGTTAAGAGCTAAAAGGAACATCCATGGGCAGATTTTGACAAGTGCTGACAATATAAAGGCTAGGCAAGACATTACCGTGAAAAATAAACAGTTACCAAAGCCCAAGAAGGTTCCAAAAAGATCAACTGAAATTGTACTTTCCAGTGATTCAGAGGACTCGGGCAGCCAAGTTGGTGGTGTTTCTGATGACAATGATGACACCCGCAAGGAGTGTAAGGACTATTATTATCTTACCAAAGAAGAATGTGACTGGCTACAGTGTTCTGCATGCAAAAAGTGGCTGCATGAAAATTGCACAATTTTTGGGACATTTTGCATTGACTGTGGCAGAAAACAATCGAATAAAAAGGTGTTGAAACGTGCGAAAAACGTGAAAATGTAGAAAAAATCAATGTACATTACATTAAGAAAATTATATCCATTGTGGCTTTTTATATTTCCTGTGTTCTCTAGATTTAGAACTTTTGTTTGAATCCATTTACTAATGGGGCATCTTTCACCAACCACGTGCCACAGATGCCCCTCTGCATTGTATTATTGTTTTGTTTATAATAAATTATCATGATATCAATTAACAAAAACAATCCTATTTACGTATAGAATGAATGTCACACGAAATATTACATTCATTATTACATGTTATATATGCCGTTAATTAGTAAAATTTTGAGTGTAATAAAGAGTATGGCATCTTTGCCCATTTTACCCTAACTTGAGTGTGGTACCATTTGCGTCACTGTGGATGACAAAGAAAACACGAAAAGAAATTGAGTGTATGGTAGGTAATATGCTTCAGGAGGGAACAAGAACTTAGTCTCTTTAGAAAGGCTAGTCTTGTCTCAGAAACTTTAACACGGAAGCAAGTGGTATAATCGAACATGTTTGAGTTTTGTCTGTACTTCTCTTTTTCAGGAAGACTGGGGCAAAACCAACACACAGAAAGGAGAGCTGAAAATGGAAGACAGACTGGACGATAATGAGAGGAGGTGAGTGTAGTTTGCCGATCTACACTTTGTCCCTGTCCTCACGAGTTCATGGTAACAGGCTACGGGGTTAACATGCCTGGCCGTGAAAGTAGCGGACCCGGGTTCAAATTTTGGTTGAGGTATTTTCCGGGGTTTTCGTTCCACACATTACAAGCAGATCTTGGGTAACTTTCGACGCTAGACCCAGGACCCATTTTGCCGAACATTGAAATCTTTGAAATCCAAGTTAGAAATTTATCTTATGACGAGCTGCCAAACTAACTTCCTATTATGACAAGTGTTGTATTGCATGTTTCCACGTATTCACATTTTTTTATGTTCTAGTGATATTCAACTTATTTTATGTTTTTGTTTTCATATTTTCCGATAATGGTATATCTATAATGTGATAACATGAGCTATATATAATCATAATTTTCCTTACTGTGTGTACTTAAAAATATTGTATTCATTGTATGCTTTGTACTGCACTATTTTATTACTACTATTATTATTATTATTACTATTATTATTACTATTCTTATTTTTTATCATTATTATTATTATTATTATTATTATTATTATTATTATTATTATCAATAATTGTCTTAATTTTTTATACTTTGTATGTCTCATTTATTTTGATCTGCTGTTCACAGTTCATTATGCTTTTTCCTTCCTTTCTGTATGTTATATATTATGTCTGATTTCTACTTACTTGTTGTTTACGTTTTATTATCTTATTCAGCTTTGTGTGTAAAATTGTAGTATACTTTGTAAATTTGTAGTGTTTTTTGTAACGCAGTTTTACTCCTGGTTGAGTGTTAGAGAAGGCCGTACGGCCTTAACTCTGCCAGGTTAAATAAATCATTATTATTATTATTATTATTATTATTATCAAGAATTGTCTTATTTTTTTATACTTTGTATGTCTCATTTGTTTTGAGCAGCTGTTGACATATTATTATGCTTTTTCCTTTCTTTCTGTATGTTATGTATTATGTCTGATTTGTACTTACTTGTTTACATTTTATTATTATTATCTTATTCAGTTTTGTGTGTAAAATTGTAGTGTACTTTGTAAATTTGTAGTGTTTTCTGTAACAGAGTTTTACTCCTGGTTGAGTATTAGATAAGGCCGTATGGCCTTAACTCTGCCAGGTTAAATAAATCATTATTATTATTTATATATATTATATATATTATTTTAATGTACCGAAGTACATATGACATTGCCATGCAGATATTCTGCGTCATCATACGATGTAAGAGTAATGGAACGGAGAAAAATTCTCTCCGGCGCCGGGATTTGAACCCGGGTTTTCAGCTCTACGTGCTGATGTTTTATCCACTAAGCCACACCTGATACCACCCCGGCGTCGGACAGAATCGTCTCAGATTAAGTTCCAACTCTTGGGTTCCCTCTAGTGGCCGCCCTCTGCACTACATCCTAGATGTCTATGAACGTAGGACTGAAGTCCACACATGTGCGGAGGTGCACTCGTTATGAGTGACTAGTTGGCCGGGATCCGACGGAATAAGTGCCGTCTTATATCACGAAGTGATTTACGCATATCATATATATTATTTTAATGCACCGAAATACATATGATATTTCCATGCATGTATTCTGCGTCATCATACGATGTAAGACTGATGGGACAGAGAAAAATTCTCACTTTTACATCGTATTATTATTATTATTATTATTATTATTATTATTATTATTATTATTATCATCACCTTCATATCATTCAGATGCTAGACAACCACAGCAGTTGATAAAGCGTCGTAAAATAACCCACTAAAAATAACAGGCTATGGGTCACTAAAGTTAAGAAAGGCTATTTTATAGCCCAAGTACCCCAACCAAGCCTACTTAAAAAGAGATTGGGATGAAGTCTTGGTTATTATGGGTTGCTGATGCTAATATTAGAAGTTCCTGGGGCTCCAAGCCCCGAGTCTTACCAGGTATCAGTCTGATGATAAATCCTGGTTCTGTTCAAGCTTTGACTGGATGACACCTGTCAGTATTGAATTCATGAATCATACAGCCTAACAGTTGGACAATTAAGGTGGGTGCTCTTGTTATGGCCGTGTTCCTTATATGGGCACCCCCCCCCATTGTGAGTTAGTTAACCAAAAAATCCGCTAAATTGCAGCAGCATCCAGTGAAAGGACATCCTGGTATGTCACTTGATCGTTTTCCATCCAGTCAGGTTGAGCAATATGGCGTCAGTTGCCTGTTTTGCGGTTTTCATGTGACGACTTATTTTTCTCTGGCAAGTCTCCTTTGTTTTATGCATGTTTTTCAAAGACTTGTTTCATGAAAACCATCGTACTCCATTCAGTTTTTAATGTTCTGTTGATTGGTGTTGTCGTTGATGGCGTATTTTTTACGAGTTGTTCGTAATCAAACGGTTTTCGTGAAAGCTTACCTGCTCCTGATATGGCCACATCAAATGCACTATGGCCATATGAAGTTCATTTCACTTTTATTTTTTCACCTGGCAATTTTACATGCCTTATAGCTGGGATTACGCAAAAATTTTGTATTTTAAGAAATACAACTTATTTTTTATGGTAAACCTGTTTTGACTACGCTTTTGAATTATAAAAAAGGTTATTAAGTGTCATGTTATTCATTTTACACCAAAATTATTTAATTTTAGCACAACTGCGCTATCAAACTGAAAACAATCACAATTTGTAGAACATGGAGCAAGGGTGGCCATATCATGTGCACATGTTCCTGAAATGGCCACTACGTAGACTTTTGGACAATTAAAGCTATTTTTATGGGAAAAGAAAATTGTTTTAAGAAAGTCCATTAGACTGAGAACGAGTAGAGTAACAAAAAAGTGGTTTACATTTTTTTGTTCAAAATGGTGGCTAGAAAAATTCTCAAACCTTAGCATGGCCATATCAGGGACACCTACCTTATTATTATATGACACCAAATGGCGAAAATTATCCAAAGTTCAAGAAACTGTACCAGGTACGTCCCTCAAAAGGAAATCCAAGCATCAGGTTTCCCATTGCTTAAGGGTATATGTACATGAACGACCACAAATATCAGAAACTGCAGGCTCTAAAGTTCTGAAAATTTATAAGAAAATTAACTCACTATTGGAAAAGAATTACAAGGTACCACAACATGAGTTATTCCAACTTACATATCTGATAAAATTATAAAAAAGGTTACTAATAATATTTTTCAAACCAGTTTTATCAAAATATAAAAAAAAAAAATCCTGCAGTTACATCGTTTGGTAACCATAACATTGTTATGATCTCTCTGACAACTTTAATATTTTTCCTGCATGTAATAAACAGTTATTTCTGAAAATTAGAGTAGTCTCAGAGTTGTTTATTTTAATACAATTATTTTTTATTTATCCTATATAAAATATATTAAAATTTACATAATATTTTGTGACCTAATTTTTCTATTTTCAAAGAAATGGGCATTATTATAGTCTACCTTTTGCATAAATGAATGCTAAATCAGAGTAGAAATTTTCAGAATTCTATCTCTAATGGTTGTGCAGTTATGAAATAATGTGTGAAAATTTTCAACTTTTGCAAAATTTAATTTAAAGTTAAAGGTGAATTCTAAAAAATATTATTAATAATCTTTTTTATACTTTTATCAGATATTTAAGTCCTAATAAGTCTTGTTGCGGTACCTTGTAATTTTTGTCCAATTATAAGTTCATTTCCCTATAAACTTTTAGAAATTTAGGGCCTGCACTTTCAGATAATATTTGTGGTCGTTCACATATATATACCCTTAACAGAGGCCTATAAAGTACACTTTTCAATAGAAGGATGACGGTTGTTTAACGTGATGAAGCAGTCAGTTTAATGTAACATTCCCTGTGTGATTTTTATATAGCCCTACTCCTGCAGTACTTTGTTGTAGTGTTGCAGGTACTCATAGCAGGGGGCTTTGGACTCAAAACACATCGCACTGCCACAACCGGGCCCAAAATGATCGTGTTACCAGTCAACAAATGCAGGAGTTAAGCGTTTCCTCAGAAAAACCTTCTTATGACAATATTCGCTGTGAAATACTGAAGGAATTGCTTCTAAGAAAGGATGAAAAGGACAGAATTCCGACAACAGAAACCAACGACAGTTCAGTGAACTGTACAAATTCTTCTAGATCTTTCGAAACTCTGCAGAGAGACTTGGTGTGTCATACACATGAAAAATCATTCGTACAAAAAGCCGCGGAAAAAAAGGGATTTAAATGTGATATTTGTGGCCAAATTCTTTCACGCTCATATTCCCTGAAACGACATCTTCGCCAACACACAGGCGAAAAACCATTCACATGCGACGTGTGTTGTAAAAGTTTCTCAGATCCTTCACACTTCAAAATACATCAGCGACAGCACACGGGCGAAAAGCCGTTCAAGTGCCATGTGTGTGGTAGATGTTTCTCAAATTCCAGGCATCGGACAATGCATGTACGCCGGCACACGGGAGACAAGCGCTACAAGTGTGATGTTTGTGGTGAAAGATTTCTGCGTTCAGTATCCCTGAAAAGACATTTAAGCCAGCACACAGGCCAAAAACCATTCAAATGCGTCACTTGTGGTAAATGTTTCTCAGATTCTCGGTACCTTACAATACACATACGCCTGCACACAGGCGAAAAACCGTTCAAATGCCATCTCTGCGATAAAAGTTTCGTGGGATCTGCGTACCTTAAAGTACATATACGCCAGCACACAGGAGAAAAGCCGTTCAAATGCCATGTCTGTGGTAAAAGTTTCGCAAATACCACGCATCGCACGACTCATGTACGCCAGCACACAGGAGACAAACGCTACATATGTGAGATTTGTGGTCACAGGTTTTTTCAGTCAGGGACTATGAAGAGACATCTACGCAAGCACACGGGCGAGAAACCATTCAAATGCGATATTTGCGGCAATAGCTTCTCAGAATTGGGATATCTCAAAAGACATCCATGTCATCACTCTGTTGAGAGCACATTGACTACCGCTTCTCAGTGATTATAGCTGAAGGTAATATTGACCCTACTGCAGACAGTGCAGCGGCATATTAAGAAATGTTGGAATAATATACTGATTCAGGCTGATTCACGACGATTTACCGCCACTCACGTAGCTTATTTGTGAGGAAAAAATGTGATATAAACATACTATGTCCTAATCTCAATATTTTCAGAGTGACACTAATTTGAAGTTGCTAGTTAAATACCTTTTTCTTCAGTTTTAAGGGTAAAGGAATATTACAAATAAAGGAGGAACTATTCAGAAGTATCATTTCTTTGTTCGGCTAGTGTTCTGAAACTAAAAATGTATTGTTAATTACTTTGTACAGATTTTGTTTTCGACTTTTTAACTGAAATTACAGTATTCTTACACATTTATCACAAAAATTGTTACGAATCATACGACCTTAGAAACGTGATTGTTCACAGCTTAATTATGCATCCTACTGTACTGTCTTTAAGAATTTACAAGAGTAGCGTGACTTGTAATAATTGTACTGATAGATACGTAAGAAAATGTAATTTTGTAGTTAAAAATCGAATACATAATATACATAATATAAAATAGATATAGAAACAAGCAATAATGCCGCAAAACAAGGAAAGGGCTATTATTTTTATTTATTTATCTAAACGATAACAGCTCCCTGTATTAACAGGCTGCCACAGAGACAGAGCATATTGAGCAATAGGCAGTTGGAAGTATAAATAACATACATATGTTAAAGTTGAAGGGAGTCTTACAACAACGACAAGAAATGACTGAATAAATAAGTAGCTACTAATTAATTAGTTGAAGATCATTGTTGACCGTAGAGATGGTTGTGGAGTATAAATATTGATCCTCTCAGAGCTGCAAGAACGATGTCATCAATTGCCTTCCTCTGTAGGCCGAAACGTTGCCAGGTCTGGAAGAAGAAACCGGGAATAGTTCCGCGCGCTCCAACCATAAGGCCTATTACTTCAATTGTATTTTCTCCTACCAGGTTTATCGTGGTGTATTCATATTCATATGTTCTCTATATAACCCGTGCAAGACCAGTGTTAATCCTTAAATTGGAAAAACTTCATTTCTCGCATTAGATTATTAAACCGTATCCGACTGTAAATGAAACAACTATCGCAATGTTCTTGTTTTATATGTTGTACAATATTATAGTATTGTGTAATTTTGGATATTTAATTTTCCTACGAGTTTTTCTTTATTGTTCTATTAAAATTATAGTATATATTAAAATGTTGTATCCTATAGGATACTTTACGAATTTAAGGGTTAAGCTATGGTAGCGAAACCTGGACAATAAGAAGGGATGAAAGCAGACTAATAGTTAATGAGATGCGATTTATGCTACATAGAGCGGGATATACAAGATGAGACCATAAACGAAATGAGAACGTAATAGAAGAACTGGGACTAAAGCCAATTCTCCACAATATACAAAATTACCAGGCCAACTAGATGGACCATCTGCAGCGGATATCATCGCAAAGAATCTCAAGAGCCATGCTTCCTTATGTATGTATGTATGTATTTATTTACACTGCAAATGGGCAAGCACCCGTTGGCAATGGTATACACAATATAAACAATACACAATAAAATGATAAGCAATACACAATAAAATTTACACAATACAATTTTACAATACATATACAATTTTATACACAATACAATAAGAATACACAATACAATTTAACATAATAATAATAAAACATAAATAAAATACCTAATTTTACAATACAACCTACATAATTATGTATAGGTCCTACATAAGTGTCAATAGTCTTTCACTTTACTCTCATCTCACTCCCTGTAGTGGCACTATGACGCATTTCACTGACACTTTAGCACACATTTCACTGACACTATAGGACACATTTCATTGACGCTATAAATTATCACTGATCCGAACTGTTCACTGCACTGTAAAACCATAACTTCGCTGACTCACCCCGCTTCACTGATACAACAGTTCAAATAAGTCAAATAATTACACCTTATGCATACTTATAAACAGAACTACATTTAAACTAAACATTTCTAGTCTAAGGCCCTCTTACACGCTATTTTAAAATAATTTACAATTCAAACCAAGGAAGTAACTCGTCAGCCTAGATAAATACATGTCACCTTAAAAAATTAAATGTTAAATGTCACCTTAATTTTAATTTGCACTTTATACACAACTTTTTAAATTATTCTTGAATCTCCTTAAGGAAGGACAGCCCTCAAAGACCGCTGCAGGTAGGTCATTCCAATCATTTATAGTTCTATTTAAAAATGAAAATTTACCTACATCCGTTTTCTGTTTCCTACATTTGATTTTAAAATCATGATCGTTCCTACCATAGTACGTTGGCTTTTCTAACCGAGCCGTTATGTCTACCCATGCTTTCTGACCTAGATGTGCTCTATTCAATGACGTTATTCTAGTTTACCTACGTCGGTTTTCCAAAGTTTACCATCTAAGTTCTTTTATCGTATCGTTTCCATCTTCTCTTTTACCTTTAACAAATTTAGCTGCCCTATACTGGATTCTTTCTAAGGAATTTATCTGATATATTCTATAGGGATCCCAACACGTAGTTCCGTATTCCATTAACGGTCGCACTAACGTTAGATATGCTATTTCCCTCGTTTTGGGGCTAGCCTTTCTCAAGATTCTCATAATAAAGTGAAGTGCCCTCCATGCTTTACCCGTAACATTATCAACGTGTTCTCCCAAAAAAAGTTTAGAGTTTAAATACACTCCTAGGTATTTACAACATTGTTCTTGCGGAATTACAACACCACTGAATTCGTAATTAAGACTAGTTTCCTCTCGGGTTTTACAAAATGTTATAGATTTACTTTTAGAACCATTTATTTTCATCCTATGCAGTAAAGCCCATTATTCCTCAAAGAAAGAGATCACTGGGACGCTGGAGGAACAATTCTTCTTTGAGACCGTAACAGGCCACGACCTAATACTTGGATTTGGATGATGATGATGATGATGATGATTATTTGAATATAATTATGTGTGTGTGTTCCGCCTTTGCTTATCATACAATTAAAATGGTGAAACTAATAAATCATGTTTTCATTAACGTTTTCGGTATCTATGTACCATCTTCAGATGTATATATATATATATATATATATATAATGCTAATTGATAACCAAGCCTCTAGGTGCATGTGTCGTAAACTTAAATAATCAGTTTTTTTGTGCGTACTGTGTTATATCGATGAAGTGTTGCCATAATTGAATGAATAATATTTGTTGGTGCAACGTACTATCAGAATTAAACTTAAAATTAAATGTTTCAGTCAATATTTAAAACACTATTTAAACACTAGTTAAAACTGTTTAAAACACGTCTAGCTCAACGCCAATAAACAAGATCACCACAACTGCCGCATTCAACTTCACATCGGCAAACACCGCACAACAAGTGATCTCCAACTGCATATATTTAAAGTGATGCACAAACCATGTGTTTTAAACAGTACTAAATAGTGTTTAAATAGTGTTTTAAATATTGACTGAAACATTTAATTTTAATACGATGAAAGAGTAATGGAACGGAGAAAAATTCTCTCCGGCGCCGGGATTTGAACCCGGGTTTTCAGCTCTACGTGCTGATGCTTTATCCACTAAGCCACACCGGATACAACCCCGACGCCGGTTAGAATCGTCTCAGATTAAGCTCCAACTCTTGGGTTCCCTCTAGTGGCCGCCCTCTGCACTACGTCATAGATGTCTATGAACGCAGGACCGAAGTCCACACATGTGTTGAGGTGCACTCGATATGAGTGACTAGTTGGCCGGGATCCGACGGAATAAGCGCCGTCTTAAATCACGAAGTGATTTACGCATATCATATATATTATTTTAATGTACTGAAGTACATATGATATTTCCATGCAGATATTCTGCGTCATCATACGATGAAAGTTGTATCCGGTGTGGCTTAGTGGATAAAGCATCAGCACGTAGAGCTGAAAACCCGGGTTCAAATCCCGGCGCCGGAGAGAATTTTTCTCCGTTCCATTACTCTTTCATCGTATGATGACGCAGAATATCTGCATGGAAATATCATATGTACTTCAGTACATTAAAATAATATATATATATTTAATTTTAAGTTTAATTCTGATAGTACGTTGCACCAACAAATATTATTCATTCAATTATGGCAACACTTCATCGATATAATACAGTACGCACAAAAAAACTGATTATTTAAGTTCACGACACATGCACCTAGAGGCTTGGTTATCAATTAGCATTATATATATATATATATATATATATATATATACATCTGAAGATGGTACATAGGTACCGAAAACGTTAATGAAAATATGATTTATTAGTTTCACCATTTTAATTGTATGATAAGCAAAGGCGGAACACACACACATAATTATATTCAAATTGTGATAGCTTATCGGTATACCTTCAATATGAAATTGATGATGATTAATCCTGGAGGTCGGAAAGTAACTGCAAGGTGCGGCAGTCAATCGGGCGATTTTGCAACAGCACTTATTTTGCTTTGGCTTGAGTGGGGAGAATCACGATGACGCCATTCTTCAAAGCATTTCAGTCACAATGGAGTTGTGGTCAGGAGAGTTACGTGCTTATGCTGTAAAAGCATTTCACAGAACCAGCGACAGTTACGTGATCGATGAGCGTGAATTTCGGAGAGAGTTCGGGATTCATCGTGATCATGCTGTTCCATCAAGACCTGGGTTCGTACCTTTGAGGCTACTAGTTCTACACACATTAAGAAAGCTGGTGCGTACACCCGAGAACATAGCGGTAGTGAGACAGGCTACTGAATGGAGTCCACGCCGGTGTGCGCGTCGTCATTCTTTGTCTGAATTCCTGACCGTAGTGTTCGGCGCATTTTACCCAAAGATCTTCATTTCCACCCTTGTAAGATTCAAATTACGCATACACTACGGGAACAGGGCCATGGAAACAGGCTTCAATTCTGCAGTTGATTAATGGAAACCAGAATCTCGTGAACAACTTACTGATGAGCGATGAGGTCCATCTTTATTTATCAGGGTTTGTTAATAAACAAAATTGGCGTTATTGTTATGCCACAAACCCAAAAGAAATTCATGAGTAGGGACGAGGTTCACTGGTACTGATACCTGTGTTTACTAGTTGATGGGAGCAGTCCAGCGATCGGCGGAACGAAAATGCTACGTTTCTACAGGTTACCACTGCCTTATAGTGTGTATGTGAGTAGCATATGCCTTAATTTGTTACATCTTTACAATATTACTTACATATATCTACAACAACGACGAGTTAGTCAAATTACACACAAGCATTTGCAATCGAGTTACGTACATTGTATGTATGTATGTATTTATTCACACTGCAGTGGGTGCGGTGGCAGTGGTAACTAATTACACTCAATAATGACAATAATAAACTTGTTAATTAAAAATACAATTAATAATAATACTAATAATTAATACTAACAATAATTAATAATAATAATAATAATAATAATAATAATAATACACTGGTCAAAAAAAGTTAAGCATATTTCCAGTTTACCCAATAATACCTGATATCTATGCTTCTTTTGGTTTTATTTGGCATGTATTATGTTTACCAATTCAAACTCTTTCATTTGTTTTATTCTGCATCACTAGGTAACGTCCAAATCACGGCTAGTAAACAATTCGAGCGAAGTTCAATCAGTGTCGTTTTGCTTCATAGTGCTTCATAGTGCAGTACAATGGCTCGGAACACCCTTACAATGGCAGACCGCATCAAAATCATCACTTTGATGGAACAAAACATGAGACAAGTTGATGTTGCTAACATCCTTCATGTGAATCAGAGTATTGTCTCCAGACTGTGGAGAAAGTTCCAGGAAACCCAATCAATAGCAGATCGACCTCGCGAGGGCCGTCCACGCAAAACAACACCAGGTCAGGACCGGTATGTAAGGTTATCTGCACGTAGGAAACCTATAGCCTCAGCTACAACTCTGCGCCATGACCTGCGCGAAGCCACTGGTGTTGTTGTAAGTAGCCAAACTGTGCGCAATAGACCTCATGACATAGGGTTGTATGCTCGAAGACCACTCAAGACTCCAGCACTCCGTCCACATCACAGGGGTGCTCGTGCAAGATGGGCTAGAGCACATGAGAATTGGACACGAGACCTATGGACCAGAACTTTATTCTCAGACGAAGTGAGAATGGGCCTACACCTGACAACTCTATTCGCGTATGGAGACGAACAGGGGAACGAAATCATCCCTCAATGACCGTGGAACGTCACCAACAGTTTGGTGGTTCAATCTTGTTTTGGGCAGGTGTCATGTTTGGCCGCCGCACACCACTGGTTTCAATAGAGGGAAACATGACTGCTGCCGTGTATGAGAACAACACCCTCCAACCCATAGTAAGTGGTTTTGCAGAGACTGCAGGAAAAGGGTTCACTCTACAGGACGATAATGCTCGGCCTCATCGTGCTCATAGTGTGCAGCTCTATCTGGTAGAACATGGGATCCGAAGAATGGATTGGCCAGCATGCTCACCGGATATGAACTGCATAGAGCATGCATGGAGCTTTCTCAGGAGAGCCATTTCCAATCGTCCACATCACCCATTAACGATTCAAGAACTCAGGAATGCTGCCTTGGAAGAATGGGACAATTTGCCTTAGGAGAGCTTAGATGCGTTGGTACTGAGTATGCCCCGTCGCATACAGGAGTGCCCCAGGGTTCGTGGAGAACCAACACGTTATTAAACAGGGTACTGAAAGCACCATCTCCTTTTCTTTGATGATGTACGAATTTCAACTTCCCTTATCTTTTCCGTTGTTTCCAAACACTGCAACTTTTTCATTTCATATTGAGTCCATTGTTAACAAATAGTGTATTTCTACTTTTAAGTTTATTCTGTGGAACCAAGAAACCCAATTATAATTTACCTATTTTATTTTAATTAATAAAAACCGTTATATGCCTAAATATGCTTAACTTTTTTTGACCAGAATAATAATAATAATAATAATAATAATAATAATAATAATAATAATAATAGGAAGAGGAAGAAGCAGAAACAGAATAAGCTATAAACAAAAGCAGATTATTTATTACATTATAATCTGTACTGTAGGTTTGTTCTTTTAGTATAGGCTACTCTCCGTCCGTATGGAAAATAAAACCAGAATGATTCACGGCATAATTGATCCCGGTATTTATCGTTTGATTACAACGTAGTGGCTGGGAAGAGAGTCACTGATCTACAACAATAAAATCGAACACATGCTGCCTGAACTTTCAAATACAGGAGTAGAAGTTCTGCAAACACATATGAATTGCTGTTGTAGGCTACAATTTCAGCTATGATGGATGTGATCAAGACAGAACCAGAGGTCGATCCGTTGGCTGTACAAACAAATGACGACTCAGACAAAGAAGATAACAAATCTGTATTGGAGGTAGGTCTACATGAGAACACTTATTTCACGTAACTTGTTTTGGATATGTGGAGTTTGAAGTAAATACATCTTCTACTGAAATTACTTTTTGGGCAATGAAATATGACGAAGCTGTCGGCCTAAATCACCCGAATTAAGTCAGTAATAGGCCTACTAATGAACTACGATAACTGATAACCTTGTTAATACGCTCCTGCTTATAACGCTGTCCCATTCATTACGTTCTTTTTATACATACATTTCATATAACTTGCACCATTTTGCCCCTCTAGTAAAGCTTCCAAATCCTGATTCCAGCGCTTTTTTTCTGATCGAATAGGAGTAAAAACATCCGAAAAAACTGCGAAACTTGCGTTTTAAATGAACACTGGAATGAAATTTCTAATTTTTTTTTTTAATTTTTGTGCCAATTATTTTATAAGTTTAACCACTTATATATATGCCATTGCCAAGAGGTCCTGCACAAAATTTTATATTCCTAGGCTACCTTAATTCATTTCGGAGTGAAATACACTTTTTTTTTTTAATATCCGATACCATAAATGTCCTTTACGGACCAGTTTTTGAAATTTAATTCTAAAAACAATAATTTGGTAGAAATTTGTTTAAAGTAATTTAGTTTTTTGGAAATACTACTTATTTCATTTTCTTTCAAAATTAAAACTGTATCTCTTCCGTAGGATAAGAATTCCTTGAGCGTGTACGTCTCCGGGATAAAGACAGAGAGTGTGGACCCCAGCGATGATCCGTTATCAGAGGTGAAATATGAAGAAACTTCAGTGAAGTCTGAAATTCAGGTGAGTGGAGCACATTAACCTGAGTTATTCACAGCAGCAGAAACAGCAGCAGTAGTAGTAATATACGGTGCGTCAGCAGCTACAGCTGTTCGTGCTGTTTAAATAAATTTGTTTAACAAATACAAATATAAGCAGCGAGGGATATAAAATACTATCACACATTTAAAACCCTTGCTGAGCTAATAATTCAAACAAAAGACAGTTGAGTCGGAATAAATACTTTGTTGTGATCTTAGCGCTAAAAGTAATAACTTTCATCAGATATAAATAGCGTGACGTGAGCAGAAGATAAAATATGGCAAATACTCGGACGGAAGGATAATCACTACAAAATATAAAATGACAGAACAAATATTGAAAGTGTAGTGTCCGATGGTCATGAAATTATTCATGAAATAAAATAGGCTATCACAGTAAAAATAATCAGTAGCAGAACTAAAAAGTTCGTATTTATTATCGCCCCAAATAAAGTAGCTATCTGGACAACAGATAAGAAGGGCGACTATTAATATAAAATTAAATAACCTTGTCGAGCCCTCTATTAACAGAGTAATCTATACTAATAATAAATCTGTAGCCCAAATTCTTCTGGTAATTTTCGATTTTCCAAAAATAATTGGTCCTAACATACCGACCCTGAAACCGAAAATCGCTTTTTTGAAATGTTTCTTTGTATGTCTGTCTGTTTGTCTGTTACCTTTTCAAGCGATAATGGCCGAACCGATTTATATGAAAATTGGAATATAAATTAAGTTCATTGTAACTTAGAATTTAGGCTATATGACATTCAAAATATTTTATTTAAAAGGGAGGTTATAAGGGGGCTTGAATTAAATAAATCGAAATATCTCCCTTATTATTAATTTTCATGAAAAATATTACATAGCAAAAGTTTCTTTAAAAATAATTTCCGATAAGTTTTATTCTATGCAAAATTTTGATAGGACCGATATTTAATGAGATAAATGAGTTTCAAAATTACAATAACAACGCCATCTAAGGCGGTGTATTGAAATAAAAAATAAACGACTTCGTCTATAAGGGGACTTGGACAACAACAATCGAAAGCTATGAAACATAGCCTACAGAGAATGTTTCTGTGTTTGTATGAAGTAATATCGGAAGCTAAATTAACCGATTTGTATAATTAATTATTAATTCACCATTGCAAAGTGTAGTTTCTCTAGATGGACATAATGCTATAATGTTATTACAGTAACTTCTGAGTGAATCGAGGACAGGTAAGATTAAAATAGCTTCTTATGCACAGAAAACTTGATAGGCTATTCTGTACATTCGTTTCCTGTATTTCCTAAAATAATTTTTATGACCAAGTGAGTGGTCTCTGGATCAAAATAATCGCATTTTAATTTTTTAATACAATTTAAATTAAGTAACATAATAAACGATTTATTCTTCTATGAAACACGAATGTTCCCTGGATCAAATGTCCTATTTTAATTATGTAATTATTTTATATTTATTTCTAACAGGTGCAGCGGAGCGCACGGGTACGGCTAGTCTTAAATAAAGCATTACTAAAGAACTCGTGTATCAATGCAAGCTGAAGCTGGGAGGCAGAATATTTTGAACGTTGTGACAAAATATGTTCTAAGATTAATGAAACATGACACATCACACTTAGGTGAAGGATCACCACTCAAGAGATTAGTGTGCAATAAATAGCAGTAGAGATGGGAAGTGACAGAATTATATATTTTTCTGAAAACTTTCCCCTTGTTAAGCAATTTTCAGCCCATTGCATTCCCTGTGTAAATCGATATAAATTATAAATGCTCCTTACAATGTTCTGCAATATTTTAGGTTTATGATTTTGTTAATTTTTATAACTATAATCTCAATGACCTGTTACCCTGATCGCTAGGGGAGCTAGTTGTTAAAATAACCACAATTTACACAATACATAATATGTGTGTGAAACAGTTATTTTTATTGGGTTATTTTACGATGCTGTATCAACATCTGAGGTTATTTAGTGTCTGAATGAAATGCAGGTGTCCACACCTGTGGAGTAACGGTCAGCGCGTCTGGCCGCGAAACCAGGTGGCCCGGGTTCGAATCCCGGTCGTGGCAAGTTACCTGGTTGAGGTTTTTTCCGGGGTTTTCCCTCAACCCAATACGAGCAAATGCTGGGTAACTTTCGGTGCTGGACCCCGGACTCATTTCACCGGCATTATCACCTTCATATCATTCAGACGCTAAATAACCTAGATGTTGATACAGCGTCGTAAAATAACCCAATAAAAATAAAAAAAAATAAATGAAGGTGATAATGCCAGTGGCATGAGTCCAGGGCCCAGCACCGAAAGTTACCCAGCATTTGCTCGTATAGGGTTGAGGGAAAACATGACAGAACTTTGTACTTGACTGAGGTGTTAATGCATAACCTGATTAGGGATCGAACCCGGGTTATCAGGATGTAACTCCACCACTTGAGTCTCTGTGGATAGCACAGCAAACGCGAAAAGAAATTGTGTGTATGTCAGATAATATGCTACTGTTGAGTTTTCAGCAGGGAACACGAACTTAGCTCTCTTTAGGAAGTGTAGTCGTCTTCCAGAAACTTCAGCATGGAAGCAAAGTGATATTGCCGAAACTCATGTTTACAATATCATGCTCTTTCAACTACATTCCTAAATAATTGATATTGATATTGATTTTATTGATATAGTTCACAAGTACAAAACTTAATAATATAACAAAAGATCTATAAACAAATGTAGTTCTACATACTAAATATACAATTTCCTAGACTCATTATTTTATCGCAAATCTCAATAATTTATTGGTTCAAACTTGCACTTACGTCTGGTTTTAGTGCATGTTTAAACCAATCGTGATAACCATTAAGACATTAAACCTTATTTTATCTGCTCCTTTTCACAATTTAATAGCAAAGTGATATAATCAAACATGTTTGAGTTTTGTCTCCAATTGTTTTCCTTTTTCTTCCAGGATGATTGGTGCAATGCCAGCACACCAGAAGGAGATCTGAAAGTGGAAGACGCAGTGGAAGATAGTGAGAGGTGAGTGTAGTTTGGGAATCTTCACTTTGTCCTTGTCCTCACGAGTTAACTAACATAATTAAGCAGGAATTTATTTCAAAATGAGCTGAAGAAGGGGATGATTGACATTCAATTCAAGGGCTGAATAATTCTTGTAGTACATAGTATTAAAATGACATCGTTACTTCAAAAAGCGTAAATGTAATTTTTTTTTTTTTTTTACTTTTTCTTTCCTTCTCACTTATATCATTTCATTTTCGCCGATAGTAATTGAACAATGTAAACTAAATGTTTCATTCACCTTCAAGAACATGACACTGTATAACTTAAGTTTTTTTTAAGATTATTTATTTTGCTACATGTTTGGCCAACAGTGTTTGGAAGCATTGTTGGGGTCATGAAATTGGTATACCTCAGGGGCGAATGCTAGTCACAAAAGTTAAGCTTGCTCTTTTATTCATAGGGGAAGATTGGAGGATATAATAATTATGAATCATCCAGTGCAACAGTTAGACAAATATTTCATGTATATGGCGCAAAATGGCGAAATCTATCCTAAGTTCAAGAAATTGTAACAGATCCAGCCTTCAAAACGCAAAACCAAGTGTCTCGTTTCGTTTTGCTTAACAGAACCTTATGAAGTGCACTTTTCAATAGAAGATTGACTGTTATTTAATGTGATGAAGCAGACAATAGAATGTAACATTCCTTCTGTGATTATTATACACACCTGTAACACTTCATTACAGTGATGCCTTTGTTGTAGTGTTCCAGGTACTCACAACAGTGGACATTGGACTCAAAGAACATCAAACTCCTGCAAAATCGCCCAGGATGATCAAGATACCACTCAACGAATCCAGGAGATATGTGCTTCCTCAGAAACACCTTCTGACGATAGGACTGGCTGTCAAATACAGAACGGATTTCTTCTGAGAAAGAAGGAAGAGGAGAGACTTCGGACAATGGAGAGTGGCGACACTTCGGTGACCTGCAGTATCTGTCCAAAGTCTTTTGCAACTTTCGAAAATCTACAGACACATCTGGACACCCACACATATGAGAAATCATTCGTACATCGTGACGAGGAAAACAAGGGATTTAAATGTAATATTTGTGGTAAAATTCTTTCACGTTCACATTCCCTGAAACGACACCTTCGCCACCACACAGGCGAAAAACCATACATATGCGACATGTGTGGTAAAACTTTCTCAGATTCTTCATACCTCAAAATACATAAGCGACAACACACGGGCGAGAAGCCGTTCAAATGCGATGTGTGTGATAAAAGTTTCTCAAATTCCAGGCATCGTACAATGCATGTCCGTCTGCATATTGGAGACAAGCGTTATAAATGTGATGTTTGTGGTGAAAGATTTCTGCGTTTAACGTCTCTGAAAAGACATGTGAGCCATCACACAGGGGAAAAACCATTCAAATGCGATATGTGTGGTAAGAGTTTCGCAGATTATGCATACCTTACGATACATATACGCCTGCACACGGGTGAAAAGCCGTTCAAATGCCATGTGTGCGGCAAATGTTTCGCAAATGAAACACATCACACAACTCATGTACGCCGGCACACTGGAGACAAGCGCTATGTGTGTGACGTTTGTGGGAAACAATTTGTTCAGTTGGGAACTCTGAAGAGACATGCACGTCAGCACACAGGCGAAAAACCGTTCAAATGTCACGTGTGTGGTAAAAGTTACTCTGATAACAGGAATCTGACAGCTCATGTGCGGCAGTGTACAGGAGACAAACGTTTCAAATGTGAGCTTTGTGATCGGAGGTTTTCGCAGTCAGGATCTCTGAAGCGACATCTACGCTACCACAAGGGCGAGAAAGCATTCAAATGCGATATTTGCGGCAAGGGCTTTGGAGAATCGAGAAATCTCAAAAGACATTCATGTCAACACTCTGTTATTAAGTCGCTGGGTAGCGATAATATTAACCCTACTGCAGGCTCTCAGTGTGACGTCATGTTGAGCATCCCTCATTGTCGATAGCAAACTGAGAACAGTATACTAATTTCCTCCACAGTCAACGTGAATACCAATGCTGTCACAAGAGTTACTTCAATTTAAAATTTCATTGGGATTAGAATTCGCATCCTTTGGTTAAGTAGTGCTTCACTTTAACCACTACGCTACCAGGTGATCCTCTTATACAGAGACATCATTTTATTTTTACTTCAATTTTTATTATACCTGAGTTTTTGAATGTACTTCACACCCACCCCTCTACTAATGAAGTTCAACCGTCGTCCACACACACCCAAGACCACATATACAGTCATAGTAGTCTTACGGTCATAGTAAACAGTACGTTCCAAAAATATGTTGGCGTTTTCCAGTGACGAAAGAGCTTTCAATATTGAATCATTCTCCCACAGGTACTGTCATCCATTTGCCTACGTCGTATCCCGGTTTCCCCCACCATATTTTATTCGCCAGCTAGTGGCTGGGCTGACTTAGCTCTTTCCTGAGAACATTAATTTCTGTTAGGAATTGGAGGTCTACGTGATATTATACAACTGTTTAAAATAACGTAAATAAAAGGGCCTCGTTAAGTAATTAACTGTCATGTGATTTCCTCCCTTTCTACGACCCTACGACATAACCACTTGGACGGACAGTAGATAGCGTGTCTGAGTAAATTTATCTTTTCATCGGGCAGAAGTGAAGATTGAATTTACAGTACGTAAGGTACTCTTTTATAGAGTAAAAAAAAGGTAAAGGTATCCCCATAACATGCCATGAAGGCACTTGGGGGGCCATAGAGATAGAGCCCCATGCTTTCCATGACCTCGGCACTAGAATGAGGTGGTGTGGTCGGCACCACGCTCTGACCGCCTTTTACCCCCGGGAAGGACCCGGTACTCAATTTCATAGGAGGCTGAGTGAACCTCGGGGCCGTTCTGAAAGTCTGGCAGATACAGAATTATTTAAACATGAGTAACTAGTACGAAGAACGAAACTGGTAATTGGAATTACGTACAATAGTCTATAGTGCGATAATATGCACATTAGAACTGAAGCCTGTATCGAAATGAACGTCCACCATTTAAAAAAATGCGTTTAAATATTCATATTATGATTATTTTTCAATTTAACTTCATTCTCTGTAGTGTGCGCTAATGTGCTGTAGACAGTATAATATACACTGCATAATGAATACGTCCGCATGGACAGCTCAGTTCGTGACTAAAAATACTCATTCTTAACACTGTACTCTATTTTGATTAAACAAAAACCTAATGAAAATGATCAAACTCAAAAACGCGATATTTCCTAGTTTACGTTACGCCAGTATCATCGAACTCCAGTCGTGGAAGGGGGTAGCAAACGGCGTTGCTCCAGAGGTATAGGCAAGGTAATATTAAAAATGTTAGTAAAATTAAAATGATGTCCCTGTATATGTTCCTATCACTTTGCAAGAACGCATTCAAACGAGATCATTGAAGTAAGAGTATTTCCATCTGGAAGACTCATAATACAAATATGTCGACATACAAGTCTTTCCAATTTGTTTACAGTATGATTTTTCTCTAGAGTTTGTTTTAAAATGTACGCAAGAGATAAATTAAAATCAATTATTGGGCTCAAGTGGAGTGGCACGTTCTTTATTCACATTATGAATTAGTGCAGTGGACTTGTGAGCAAGTTGCGAGGGAAGGACGTTTAGAGACTTTACCATTTACTTTTACTGTAAGGTTAAATGGACAATTTTTCTGCCGCCTTATGGCACTACAGCGAATCAAATGACTTTTCCCATTATTTAGTGAACTCATATCAATTTCGAGGATTTATTCCACTTAATTTTGGATTTTCATTTCATTTTTCATGTATAAAATTAAGTTTCCAACACATTTCGCGTATATGGTTAAAACCATAGAAATATAATAAAATATAACTCACTCTAACAGGACGATACACTCTAACACACTAGATTGAAATCTTTCTCGGGCGTGGAATTTAAGGATTACAAGTGGAAATTCTATTCTGCCCATTCCATGAATCCGCTGACTCCTATTACAATAGTACATAATGCAACGGGCCTATAATGGTAGTAATTAAAACGCGAGGATGTTTATGAAACGAGCGCGAGTTTCATAATTTTCATACGAGCGACTTAATTACCATTATAGGCAAGTTTCATACGACTTTTTATGCTCGACCATATTTATAACTTGAAATTATTCATAAGTATTTATGTTATTGTTATGGGAGTGAGTGCAATAGCCTATCTCATAGATTGTGAGATGTGCGCAGACGCGAAAGTATTGGTTTTTTCCGGGAAACGAATGTCGACGTCCTTGATATAATCTAGAGAGTAAGATAAAAATTAATCTTTATATAAGCTTGAAATTGAATTCGACATTAAAAAACGAGATGATAAATTGAATTTATTTGAATATTATTTACAATTAACGCTAATTATTATAGTAACAGAACATAATCTTCTGCGACAGAATTGGGTTTTCAGCCTCCGTGACGTCTTTCGATTGCATATCCGAGAATAATCGAAAACCTGAGCTTTAACGAATAGGCGTACTCTAATGACGTGCATTAAAGGACTGCTACCAGGTGTATAATTACTACATTTCGGCATGGTCGAGCATAAAGGTAATTTTAAATTGTTTCCAAAACTGCGATGACTTTCAGTTCTGATAAAATGTATTGATTTGTTTTGTATTTTGTAGTCTTCCGCATATACTTTGTCTTATGGCAGAACATATGATGCATGGTAAGCTTGGATTTTTTTTTTAAATTGTGTAGTGAACATGTAGCGGCAGCTAATAGTAGTAGTAGTAGTAGTAGTAGTAGTAGTAGTAGTAGTAGTAGTAGTAGTAGTAGTAGCAGTAGTAGTAGTAGCAGTAGTAGTAGTAGTGATGGTCGTGGTAGTAGTAAAGGAAAATCTGACAGACTGCTGGAGCTAAGCTCTTCACGAGATCTAAAATGCGAATACTAGACGGGAACAATGTTCTTTCAGATTATGGGAATAATAATAATAATAATAAAAATAATAATAATGGTAATAATAATAATGCCATGTATTGTGGTCCCTATCACCACGGCATGGCGCATCCTCAGGTTGCAGATAGAGGAGACGGCCTCCAGATATGGAGGGTAGCTGCGAATATATTGAATAAGCAGTCGTGGACAGCCGATAAGGGGTGGTCCTCCAGCTTGGGGGTTGGGCGAAGGGCTAACAACCCATCACCGTAAAAAACAGCTTGTTACGTATCCCTATAATAAGCCTCGGAATAGGACTGATTCTCTGGCACGACCACAGCAAAGGAATAAGGATTTGAGATTTGGCACTTGGAACGTAACTAGTCTTTATAGAACAGGAGGGGTAACATTAGTAGCAAAAGAACTAGCTAGATATAGAATAGACTTCGTAGGAGTACAAGAGGTTAGGTTAGATGGGAATGGCATATCACAAATAGGAGATTACTTGTTGTATTATGGGGAAGGAAACAATAATCACCAATTAGGAACAGGATTCTTTGTTCATAAAAGAATAAAATCAGCAGTAAAAAAGGTCGAATTTATCAGTGACAGGTTATCATATTTAGTACTTAAGGGTAGATGGTGCGACATCATAGTTATAAATGCTCACGCCCCTACAGAAGAGAAAGACGACCATATAAAGAATAGCTTCTATGAGGAATTGGAACATACTTTTGATCAGTTCCCTAGATA
Organism: Periplaneta americana; assembly: GCF_040183065.1. Taxonomy (NCBI): domain Eukaryota; kingdom Metazoa; phylum Arthropoda; class Insecta; order Blattodea; family Blattidae; genus Periplaneta; species Periplaneta americana. The sequence goes on along the minus strand of NC_091132.1, from coordinate 172,708,172 downwards.
TCACATGAAAATTTTATTGGGGGATTTCAATGCTAAGGTAGGACGGGAGGATATTTTTAGACCAACTATTGGAAAAGAGAGCCTACACGCAATTAGTAGTGACAATGGAGTTAGATTAGTCAACTTTGCCACATCGAAAAATTTAATTGTCAAAAGTACAACATTCCCCCATAAGGATATACATAAATATACTTGGACTTCTCCAGATGGATTGACACACAACCAAATAGATCACATCTTGATAGATAAACGGAGACATACTAGTATAGTAGATATTCGAACTTTCAGGGGTGCAGACTGTAATTCTGACCATTATTTGGTGATTGGAGAATTAAGAGAAAGATTATCAGTAGCCAAGCGAGTAGAGCAACAAGTTAATATTACTAAATTCAATATTTTGAAATTAAAGGACGAGGAAGCTAAGCAAAATTATCAGGTCGAAATTTCGAATAGGTTTGCCACTTTAGAAAGTTCCGACGAAGTTGAGAAAGAATTAGATGTTAATAGCGTGTGGGAAAATATCAGAGATAGTATCAAAATTGCAGCTGAGCAGAGCATAGGTTATTATGAAACTAAGAAAAAGAAACCGTGGTTTCATGAAGATTGTTGCATGGTAGTAGAAAGAAGGAAACAGGCAAAATTGAAATTCTTACAGGATCCAGTTGAGGAGAAGAGAGATAATTATTTCAATGAAAGACGGGAAGCAAGTCGTACACTTAGGAATAAAAAGAGAGGTTACTTGAAGGAAAAACTGAATGAGGTAGAAACAAATAGTAAGAATAAAAACATTCGAGATTTATATAAGGGTATAAAGGAATTTAAGAACGGATATCAGCCAAGGGTAAACGTGATCAAGGATGAGAATGGTGACTTGCTTGCAGACTCTCCATCAATCCTAAACAGATGGAAAAACTATTTTGCGCAACTACTAAATGTACATAGGCCAAATAGAAATGATCGGAACGAAATTGAAATACAAACTGCTGAGCCATTTATACCCGAACCCACGCTTTCAGAAGTCGAAATTGCGATAGAAAATCTGAAAAAGTACAAGTATCCAGGTATCGATCAAATTCCAGCAGAATTAATACAAGAGGGTGGGAGTGCATTATATAGCGAAATTTATAAACTTGTACTTGCTATTTGGGAAAAGGAAATTGTACCAGAACAATGGAAGGAGTCCATAATTGTACCTATTTTTAAAAAGGGGGACAAAACCAACTGTGGTAACTTTCGAGGAATATCACTTTTGTTGACGTCGTACAAAATTTTGTCCAATATTCTTTTGAGAAGATTAACTCCGTACGTAGATGAAATTATTGGGGATCATCAGTGCGGTTTTCGGCGTAATAGATCGACTATTGATCAGATTTTTTGTATTCGACAGATAATGGAGAAAAAATGGGAGTATAAGGGTACAGTACATCAGTTATTCATAGATTTCAAAAAGGCTTATGACTCTGTTAAGAGGGAAGTATTATATGATATTCTTATTGAATTTGGTATTCCCAAGAAACTAGTTCGATTAATTAAAATGTGTCTCAGTGAAACATACAGCAGAGTCCGTATAGGTCAGTTTCTATCCGATGCTTTTCCAATTCACTGCGGGCTAAAGCAGGGAGATGCACTATCACCTTTACTTTTTAACTTCGCTCTAGAATATGCCATTAGGAAAGTTCAGGATAACAGGCAGGATTTGGAATTGAACGGGTTACATCAGCTTCTTGTCTATGCGGATGACGTGAATATGTTAGGAGAAAATACACAAACGATTAGGGAAAACACGGAAATTTTACTTGAAGCAAGTAGAGCGATCGGTTTGGAAGTAAATCCCGAAAAGACTAAGTATATGATTATGTCTCGTGACCAGAATATTGTACGAAATGGAAATATAAAAATTGGAGATTTATCCTTCGAAGAGGTGGAAAAATTCAAATATCTTGGAGCAACAGTAACAAATATAAATGACACTCGGGAGGAAATTAAACGCAGAATAAATATGGGAAATGTGTGTTATTATTCGGTTGAGAAGCTCTTATCATCCAGTCTGCTGTCGAAAAATCTGAAAGTTAGAATTTATAAAACAGTTATATTACCGGTTCTTCTGTATGGTTGTGAAACTTGGACTCTCACTCAGAGAGAGGAACATAGGTTCAGGGTGTTTGAGAATAAGGTGCTAAGGAAAATATTTGGGGCTAAGCGGGATGAAGTTACAGGAGAATGGAGAAAGTTACACAACACAGAACTGCACGCATTGTATTCTTCACCTGACATAATTAGGAACATTAAATCCAGACGTTTGAGATGGGCAGGGCATGTAGCACGTATGGGCGAATCCAGAAATGCATATAGAGTGTTAGTTGGGAGACCGGAGGGAAAAAGACCTTTAGGGAGGCCGAGACGTAGATGGGAGGATAATATTAAAATGGATTTGAGGGAGGTGGGGTATGATGATAGAGACTGGATTAATCTTGCACAGGATAGGGACCGCTGGCGGGCTTATGTGAGGGCGACAATGAACCTTCGGGTTCCTTAAAAGCCATTTGTAAGTAAGTAAGTAATAATAATAATGATAATAATAATAATAATAATAATAATAATAATGGGCCAGGGGCGGGCCTCACGCTGTGGTGGGTTAGCTCCCTGACCCGAGTTGCGCTCCAGCGTAGGTTCGAATCCCGTTTGGGCTGACTGGTTGGGTTTTTTCCGAGGTTTTCCTCAATCGTAAGGCGAATGTCAGGTAACTTATGGCGAATCCTGAGCCTCGTCTCGTCCAATACCATCTCGCTGTCACCAATTCCATCGACGTTAAATAACCTAGTAGTTGATACAGCGTCGTTGAATAACTAAGTCAAAATTAATAACACTACTGTTACTATTACTGATACTACTAATAATTTTAAGAAGAAGCAGAAAAAGAATAAGCTATACACAAAAAGAGATGATTTATTATATTCTAATCGAAAATGCTCTCTCAATTAATATCACTCAATAAAAGAATTTTATTCCAATGGATACCATCCCATTGTGGAATCCTGGGAAACGAGAATGCGGATGCTTTAGCAAAGAAGGGCAGCACTGCTACTTACAGACCTGTTACTAAATCTACGTATTACTCTGTGAAAAGATTTATTAAATCTACATACTTAGACTTCAACAAACAAAATTTGATAACTCAATCCCAAGGGAAAAAATGGAACTCTCTGCATCATAATCCACAGTTAATTCCCGATTTACCACGAAAATCATCTGTAGCTGCATTTAGATTGGCAACAGGCCATGATTGTTTGGCCAAGCACCTGCATAGAATTGGAATATATCAGTCCCCAAACTGCCCATTGTGCAACTCAAACCAAGAAATGGATTCGGAACACCTCAAAATCTGTGCTTCAGTGGCTGACCATGATAATATCTTTGAAAAATATTGGAGTGCAAGAGGTCAAATGACTTTATTGTCAAACGCCTGGCATTAGAAAACAACATCAACATATTCTAATCTGTAACTGTACATATCATCTGTATACGGAAATTAAACCAAAATATTCACGGCATAATTGATCCTGGTATATACCGTATCGTTTGATAACAACATAGTATATGTGGGAAGGCAGTCACTGATTTACAACAATAATCCAACACATCGCTATTGAATTTCCTAACACAGGCGTAGAAGTTCTGCAAACACATATGAATTGCTTTGCAGGCTAGAATTTCAGCTCTGGTGGATGTGATCAAGACAGAACCAGAGGTCGATCCGTTGGCCGTACAAACAAATGAGGACTCAGACAAAGAAGATAAGAAATATATATTGAAGGTAGGTCTACGTGAGAAGACTTATTGCATGTATCGGTAACTTGTTTTGGATGCGAAGAGTTTGAAGTAAGTACGTCTCCTATCGAAGAAACGATTACCGAAAACCAATGGTGGCGTTACTGTCTGTTTTGACGTGTGTATGTAGGGACGCCGTAGGGGCGAGAGGTGCGGGCCGATGGAAGTACTGTCTCTTCCAAGAAGATGAACAAATGAGGACATCATTGTGAAAAAAAATAACGTAGGAAGAAAAAAATTCGAAGCTAATTAAACGCGCAACACATGTTTACACATGAAATAATACCGTGCGATACAGGACACGTATTCACATGCAATGGAACAAACTAAAGTCGTAACTATCACAACGCTAGACTGATTCTATCGATGTCATTTCTCTTCCGACTGTACTCTTGAATATCATTCAAGTTATCTCGTGACCTTTCCTGTCGCCCGCTCTTCCTTATCGCACTGTTTGATTCGCATTCCTTCCGTCGATAATCCGTACTTGCGAGACCTATATCGAAATTACAGAATTACTTTCTATGCATGAAATATGAAGGAGTTGTCGTCTAAATTATGTTTTATCATGTCTTCTGGCTAAACTATTACCAAAGTAGTTTCCTTCGTACCCTCCTGATTTATTTTGCATATACGAATCTGTGACAGGTTAGGTGTGATTATTCGGCTGCTGTGTCTTCCATATACGATCAGCTGCATCTCCACCGCACAAAAAAAATCCGTTATATATTCAGCGACTTTCACTTCCCAAATCGCAGTAACCACCTCGGTGCTAGTTTCCCCATGTCTTCTAATCGCAACGTTTATTTTCAGTCGTAACGTAAGCTACCCTTTTGGATTGAACATACTTATATCTAATTTGAATCAGTTACAGCCCGCGCAAGGAACGATTACCGAAACGATGTGGTGGCGTTACCAGCGAATAGGGTTTATAAAGAATGGACACTTCGCATCGGTACATTTGATGTAGCCGGACTGATTTCAATGACCTTGAAGCCAGCTAGAGCGTGAAATTCTGCTTTCTCCCTAAAGTTGGCGTTGATATCACGCCACCTAGCAGTCGACACAGCGGAAATATAACACATACAATTAATTTATATAGGTACATTATGTACTCAAATAAAATAAATTGGATACATAAAATAATAAATCCGTCATTAACTTTAATGTCTAGACTCTAGAGTTCCTTTATAATGAGAGTTGAGACGTTGACCCCAACAACAATTAAAATATGTAATGATTTGATAGCGCTGAAAATGGAAAAACAAAACTCTCATGAGAAGTAAAACCATATACCTAGGCCTATATTATATTATATTCAAATATTAAACGAATTTGATACATAATTTTATAATATATTATTTTATAGTATAATTTATTATATCCTAAATCCGTATAAAAAATTATTATTACTACTAGTTTGTCACTGAGAAATAAGGAAAAGCTGTTAACTTGAATTTATTTGAAGGAAAGCGTTACTGGATTATGCAATAAGGTAGGCGATGTTTGGATCCTGTGTCTAAACTCTATTCTCAATTATTATCTTAGCGTATGCTCGATTACGCTAACCTCTAGCGCTTGAAAGTGGAACTAAACGCTGGCGCACAGAGAAACAAAACACAGGAAAATTCGCTCAGTGTCCATTCTTTATAATCCCTATTCGCTGGCGTTACTAGATTATGTGATCTGGGAGAGTCATACTGTAGGGTCGCGTAAACTAGCAAGCTGTCCTTCCAAGTCCTGATTATGACGTAAACACGGTAACTGAGGAGTGTTGATATTATTGTACAATAGTTAGTACTAGCGTGCAATACCACTAACGTCCACACCTGTGGAGTAACGGTTAGCGTGTCTGGCCACGAAACCAGATGGCCCGGGTTCGAATCCCGGTCGGGGAAGTTACCTGGTTGAGGTTTTCTCCGGGATTTTCCCTCAACCCAATACGAGCAAATGCTGGGTAACTTTCGGTGCTGGATCCTGGACTCATTTCACCGGCATTATCACCTTCATACCATTCGGACGGTAAATAACCTGAGATGTTGATACAGCGTTGTAAAATAACCCAATAAAATAAATAAATAAAAGTTACCTATTGTCCACAACGAAACAATACGGAAAGCCCTAGAAAAATTAATTTTCTCTGTAACTTCAATGAAAAAAATTTATAAAATTTATGCAGTTTTTGGAATTTCAAAAATATTGTGCACAAAAATACGGTCTTTTCTAACTTTTCCTCAATTCTGTTATTATGCACTTGCCACCATAATAGAGAACAACAAATTTAAACTGTATCTCTTCTGTAGAATGAGAACTTACTCAACCTGCACATCTCTGGGATAAAGACAGAGAGTGTGGACCCCAGCGATGATCCGTTATCGGAGGTGAAATGTGAAGAAACTTCAGTGAAGTCTGAAATTCAGGTGAGTGGAGCAGTATTAGCTTCAGCAGTAACAGCAGTAGTAGTAATATGCGGTGCGTCAGCAGCTACAGCTGTTTGTGCTATTTACGTTAATTTAACACATGCAAATATAATCAGCGAGAAATATAAAACACTATCACATATTTAAAACTTTTGTCAAGCTAACAATTGAAACAAAAGACAAGTGAGTCGGATTAAATAATTCGTTGTAATCTTAGCCGCTAAAAATAATATATTTCACGAGATATAAATAGTCTGTTTCAGGTCCAGTGACAATTTTCCTTACTAAGCTTAAATAACTTTTTTAGCTTTTTGATTTTGCTACGTTATAACTCTTCATATGAGTATAAATTTCTCTTATTCAGAAATTTTTGTTAATTCCTTCATTTTGCCTATTTATACGTAATTTTAATAATGTAAATGTAAATGTTCCTGAAAAATGTACAATTTTTAAGTGTTTCTCTTCTTTCAGGTATTTGATTTCGCTACGTTCATTATACTTGTAAACCCGTAATTATACATTTTCTTGAAAATGTTTCCTTATCAGTAATTATTATTTCAAGCTTAGTGAGTTTACTAAGATTCACAGTAATTCTACTTGTAATATGCTCACAGATTTTTGTGAAAATATTAGTTTGTTAAGCAAATATTTTAGCTCATATGATCTCCAAAATATATTTAGTATTTATTTATTTAACCTCATAGAGATAAGGCCATTAGGCCTTCTCTGCCCTCTACTAGGAGATTACAACTATAATATGAAGAATAAAATTACAACTAATATTAAATTTACAATTACAGTTACAATAAAAATTAAAGTACGACAAGATTACCTGATTAATGAAATCTAGACAATTTATCATAGAAGTTAAGAACAAAGAATATTTTTGTATTTACTGAATTACAAATTAAACCTAGAATAACAAAATTCTATAGTGATAAAATTACCATATATTGAGATATTTTGTGATAAATTAAGAAACCATGCATTATATACATGCAATTATCAATTTTCCTGAAAACTTTACATTTATTAAGAATATTTTCATCTGTTCGACTTTGCTAAACTTTATCATTATTCAACTACTATATTACAAACTTTCCTGAAACTTTTACCTTTTAATAATGGAATTAATTACTTACTAGTAATTTTATTACTTTCTTCGTTTTGCTCATTTTTATTTCTGTATTGATATGATTATAAATTGTCCTGTAAATCGTACTTTCATTATGCAATGTTTCTTACCCTTTTGGATTTGCTAAGTATTGTACTGGCGCATTTACCTGATAATCTTTCCCTTGTTAAGCAATGTTTAACCCACTAAATTTGCTGTTTCAATCTATATCACCTACAAACGCTCTTTAAATCGTCCTGCAATATTTTAGGATATATATTTTGCCACTGAAAATAGCCAACATTTACACAATACATATTATATGCATTAGACAGTCACATTTAAAACTGCATACTCCCAATTGAAAACAGATAATGATTTAAAAATTAATTAGATCTGAAACTCAAATGTAGGACATATTTCCTCAATCTTTGACCACATTCAATACAGCACAGAACTTCGTACTTGACTGGGCTTTTAATGCACAACTTGATTGGGCATCGAACCTGGGCCGTCACTGTGAATGGCACAGCAAACACGAAGAGAAATTGTGTGTATGTGAAATATGTTGTCGTTAATATTTTCAGGATGGAACACAATCTTGGCTCTCTTTAGGAAGGCCAGTCTTGTCGCAGAAAGTTGAACATGAAAGCAATTGATATAATCAACATGTTTGAGTTTTGTCTGTACTTTTCTTTTTCAGGAAGATTGGTGCAACGCTAACACACAGGAAGGAGAGCGGAAAGTGGAAGATAGTGGGAGGTGAGTGTAGTTTGGGAATCTTCATTTTGTCGTTGTCCTCACTAGTTCACTTACATAATAAAACGAAGCAGGAATTACTTTGAAGATTAGTTGAAGAAGGGGAATTCACATTCAATTCATAGCCTGAAAAATTCTTGTGGAATTATTAAAATGACATCATTACGTCAAAAAGGCGTGGCATTAAATTTATGTATTTTTTCTTTCCTTCTCACATACTGTCCCATTAACGCTGACATTAATTCAACAATATAAGCTAAATGAGGAGCTTTTTTTTTTTCAAAAGTTAACATGTCCATTTTTAGAAAATGCTACAAATATGCGTCTCTGTGATAAACGAACATTTTTCTTCGGTAAAAATTTATATCAATGGATTGCAAAAGAAAAAAAATCTTTAATATTTCGCCACAGAACATATTTTGTTCATTGCAGAAAAGTAAATTTTTGGTTTCTGAAGTGTATTTTCGTATATTGGACATGTTAAGTTTTAAAAAAAGCTCCTCAAATGTTTCATTCACTTTCAGGAACATGACACTGTATAACCTAAGATGTTCTTTATTTGCGACATGTTCGCCAAAACTGTTCGCCAGCATTGTCAGGGCCAACAATAATTTATCATGAAACATTTGGCCAGCCCAAAATATCGCCAATGTTGGAAGTTACACAATGTACGTACCTCCACCCAAAACTATCTGCATCATGCACCTTTATCAACTTCTTTATTTGTTACTCTATCAGACAGATTAATTTGCCAAAGAGAGGGAAAAGTAATATTCCGTAATGAAAGATGGAGAGTGATATGTTTTCTTGCTTAATGGGACTTATCAGGTACAAGTCTGAGGTTGGCTGGATGACTGGATCACATTTGTTGGCATAGAAAACATTAATCACCCATTTCAACATTTGAATAAATATTTCATGTATATGATGCAAATGGTGAAAGCTATCCCAAGTTCAAGAAACTGTACCAGGTGTAGTCCTGAAAAAGGAAAGCCAAGTGTCTGGTTTCCTGTCTCGTAACAGAACCTTATAAACCGCACTTTTCAATATGTGATGTGATTATTATACACACCTGAAATGCTTTGTTGTAGTGTTGCAGGTACTCACAACAGTGAGCTTTGGACTCAAAGCACATCACACTGCTACAAGGTGACCCAGGATGATCGTGTTACTAGCCAACAAAACAAGGAGATAAGTATATATTTTATATATTTTGATGTACCGAAGTACATATGATATTTCCATGCAGATATTCTGCGTCATCACATGATCAAATCCCGGCGACGGAGAGAATTTTTCTCCGTTCCATCTCTCTTTCATCAAGGAGATAAGTGTTTCCTCAGAAAAACCTTCCTATGATAATATTGGCTGTGGAATACTGAAGGGATTGCTTCTAAGAAAGAATGAAGAGGAGAGACCTCGGACGACACAGACCGACGACAGTTCAATGAACAGTATCTGTCCAAAGTCTTCTGGATCTTCTGAAAACATCGAGACACATTTGGGCAGTCAGACATGTGCCAAATCATTCGTATATCAAGACGCGGGAAACAAGGGATTTAAATGTGATATTTGTGGCAAAAGTCTTTCCCGCTCACATTCCCTGAAAGTACACATTCGTCAACACACAGGCGGAAAACCATTCACATGCGACGTGTGTGGTAAAAGTTTCTCAGATTCTTCAATCAGCAATATACATAAGCGACAACACACGGGCGAAAAGCCGTTCAAATGCGATGTGTGCGATAGAAGTTTCTCAAATTCCAGATATCGGATAATGCATGTACGTCTGCACACGGGAGACAAGCGCTACAAATGTGATATTTGTGGTGAAAGATTTCTGCGTTCAGAACATCTGAAAAGACATGTGAGCTATCACACAGGGGAAAAAACCATTCAAATGCGACACCTGTGGTAAAAGTTTCTTAGATTCAACACATTTTAAAGGACACATGCGGCAGCACACGGGCGAAAAGCCGTTCAAGTGCCATATCTGCGGCAAGCGTTTCTTAGATGTCACGTACCGGAGAAATCATGTCCGCCAACACACAGGGGAGAACCGTTATGTATGCGACTATTGTGGGAAAGAATTTGTTCTGTTTGGATCTCTGAAGAGACATGCACGTCAGCATACAGGCGAAAAACCGTTCAAATGCCACGTGTGTGGTGAAAGTTTCGATGTGCCGACACACAGGAGAGAAACGGTACAAGTGTGAGGTTTGTGATCGCAGGTTTTCGCAGTCTGGGACTCTGAAGAGACATCTACGTCACCACACGGGTGAGAAACCATTCAAATGCGATATTTGCGGCAAGAGCTTTATGCAATCGGCAAATCTTAAAAAGCATAAATGTCAGCACTAGGGCTAAGAATTGAATGCCGTTACATTAGGCAGGTAGGTAGGCAGAACTTTATTGTCGAAGGCATAATATAAGCATAGACATGGTCAAGTATATACAATTACAATTTAATTTAAAATAAGTCAAATATAAAAAACATTATTCATTTCGAGGGCCCATGTGTGCATCCTCAAGATTGTAGGGACACAATTTTATTAATTTCGTTTTTATATAATTCCTAAATTTGAGAAACTTTTTTGTATATTTGATGTGATCAGGCAAACTATTGTAGATTTTGATTCCAAAGACCATATAGGTTCTACTAGTGTTTGTAAGATGGTGTGTTGGAATAGTTAAACTATTTTTGTTACGAGTATCGTGTTGTGGAAGTCACAGTTTTGGTGAAAATCAGACGTATTTTTATAAGTTAGTCGTAAAACATTAAAAATATATAAACCATAAACAGTAAGAATATTATATTGTAAAAAATGTTCCCCACAAGAGGTCCTACTGTCAACGCCAGCTATGCACCTGAAAATATGCTTTTGAGCAATAAATACGTGGTACAGTCATTAAGTTCTGACACTGACGCCTGAAGGGTAGGCACCCACAAGAATCTGGATGTCTCAGAAGATGTCACGTGATACGGCGTACACTTAAACAGATCGACATCCTCCCTCAATATAGTCGCCGTTGGCCGCTATGCACGTCTGCCAACGTTGGTGTAGCTGCTGGAAGCACCGCTGAAAGATGTTGGCAGGAAGATGCCGTACGGCTTCTCTTGTGGCAGTCATGACCTTTTCGGCCGCATAAAAATTACGCCCTCCTAGGATTGATTTCATGAGGGGAAAGAGAAAAAAAATCGCATGGTGCGAGATCAGGTGAGTACGGAGGGTGTGGCAAAACAGCGACCTGTTGCCTTGCAAGTTCCTCTTGGACAAGGATGGAGCGATGTGCAGGGGCGTTGTCGTGTAGCAGCAGCCAATTCGTCCTATGCCAAAGCTCAGGACGCTTACGACGAATTGAATTGCGTAAACGGCCAAGAATCTCTTTGTAGAGGATCTTGTCTACAGTTGCACCTTGTGGGATGAATTCTATGTGAACAATTCCATTTGAATAAAAAAAAAAACTGTTAAAGCATCACCTTGCCTTTTGACCTGTCTTGTTGCGGATTTTTCTGTCGTGGAAATAATGGCGTTTTCCAGGTGGCGGATTGTCGCTTCAGTTGCGGATCGTAAAGGAAACACCATGTTTCTTCTCCAGTTATGATCGGTTATAGCAGTTTCGCCTAATTTCTGACAGAACGTGACGTTTGCCCGTTGCTCAAACTGCAACATACTCGAGTTCCGACGCGCGCATTCAGATCACCGTCACAACAATGACCGTAGTTCTGCTTACAGTGCATGCACTCAACTGTCTCTTGTTGGGTCGAGAGACTAACTGACAAGGTATCATACCATGGCGCCACCTATGCGCTATAGTGCACCACTACGCCACTATGCGCTCAGTATTAGAACTTAATGACTGTACCACGTATATCATTCAGCATGGTTCCAGATACCCAAAAACAAACACCATATGAAAGCCTTGACTCGACGTGTGCGAAATAATAAGACATTAATACATCGTGATTTATTATCGTCCTCAAAATTCTGATTTGGTAACAAATGCTATTGAGTTTAGAAATTAAACTCATGCTCTTCATGCGCCTCTGATTAGGTACCGGTACGTAATTGCGTTGGGGTGAGGGGTTTGAGTGTGTTTCGTTCAGCAGTGAACTTCAGTTGATCGGTTACATTACGACCGAATACTGCTATTCGTAACAGGCAACATTCAACGTCCTGTGAAGAAGAATAATAGCAAGCAGTGGCGTAGCATGAAATTTTGAGCAGGGGAAGCTAACTCAAGTTGTCTTTCATGCAATATGAGAAAACGTATTACAAAAATACAGTCTTAAATAAATAGTAGTCAATTTCAAGTCAGCACTCGAAGATTGGTTGGAACATAATAAGTAACACCAATAAGGCATGACCTCAAATGAGACGTAATAAAATACGATTTCACGGTTTACACATATCTCTTAACAAATAGACACGTATACGTATAACATTAGCTCACTCCCTGTCATACTTAGAGAAATCACAATATTAGTATCATTACGTAAGTATGCGTCTGTCTTTTGGTTGTGTCCTTCATTGACAGCAAGGGAGTCGGTCATTTGTTTTTTAAATCACACTTTTGTTCGTAAGTCAGTCTTGATAATACAATTGTCCTAAAAAATTCAAGTAAATTAGTGTCAGGAACTGTTATTTCGCTCATTATTTATTATATCAGCCACAATGCACACTAACACTTCAACTGAACACAACTGACGAAAAGGGATAACTCGGAAACTACTTATTTTAAATGTTAAATCTAGCTTCTTTGCGAGCCTTGCGACTAGGGTAGTTTAAAAGGGATGGAAAATCTGCGGGGTGGATTACACAGAAGAAACCGGTCTGCTAGGAAGCTGGTGTGTGCAGGCATCTTGTTTACTGCTGCATCACAAATCATCCTGAGCTGCCGCATCACAACATTTAAAGCGTAAATATAAATTCTATTAAAATTGATAAATAATTTTCTCCATAAACTGCAGGTTTATTATGAAATCATTATTAACTGGGGAAGCTAAGCTTTTTAGCTTACATTGACGCTACGCCACTGATAGCAAGATGCCGAGGACGAAATTTGTGACATTTTCAAATGAGGAAATTTGTAATTATGATACAGATTTTGAGATAATGCTTATGTAAAATGTTTCTGCAGAAGTGCAACGAAGTATCTCTAGATATAAGGCTGTGTTTTCTAGAAACAGGCAATTATTCTCCTTCGAAAATGTGGTTTGTTATTCACTGCAACAATATATGAAATGAAAAATTATTGTGAACAAAAACGTAGTACACTATCATATTAACATAGTGAAATAATAAGGCTGATGCGTGTTGTAAATATCATATTAGGTGTATTTTCTACAGACATAAAATTGCACGTAGTCAATGATATGGTGACGAACCGAATAGTTGGAACACGAAATAGGAAACAATGTAGCAAACGAGATAAAAAAGAATACTAGATAAGCATTATGTATATTTAAATCTATGTTAAATTTCTGACAATTTCAAGTGAGGATATTTATAATAATGATACACACTTTGAAATAGATAATGCTTCTATCAAATATTTCAAATATATCATTGTTTCTGCAGAAGTGGAACGAAGTTTTTCTTGATGTAAGGCTGTGTTTTCTAGAAACAGGCAATCATTCTCCTTCGAAAATTTGAAAATGTGGTTTGTTATTCACTGCAGCAATATGTGGAATGAAAAAATATTGTAAACAAAAACGTCATACACTATCATATTAACATAGTGAAATAATAACGTTGATATGTTTGGAAATATATTACGTGTATTTTATACACGAAAATAAAATGGCTTTAAAGTAGTGCAATTTTTGTTTAACAAAGAAAATTATGTCTCTAAATGTTTCTTTAGCAGATAGTTGTGTTTCGAAGTCAAAGGAGTGGCTTTCAACCACCCAAATGCTGAGGACTAACTTACCGTGAGGATAAGCATGAGTTCAAACGAACGAGAGACACTGCGTTAACTCACCCCAACTCTGAGACGTACTCGAAGTCAGAGGAGCACAAAGCACACTGTTGATGAGCCACTGACTAGCGACAGTAAAAAGTGTCTCAGTGATTACAATTGCAGATAATATTAACTCTACTGCAGACTCTCAGTTTAGCATGATGTTAAGCATCCTTCATTTGCAGACATTGGCTGTAGAAATGTCAACACAATGATTTCCTTTGTATTCTGAGTCACCACCAACGCTGTCGGAGGGTATCAATTCAATTTGAAAATCGAATAATTTTGAAGGAAAAAATTTTTCCGGGGCTGGGTATCGAACCCGGGACCTTTGGTTAAATGTACCAATGCTCCACCAACTGAGCTACCCTGGAACTCCACCAGACACCGATCCAATTTTTCCCTCTATATCCACATACCTCAAAATGGGCTGACAACCGTCAAGTAACCAACACTTAAATTGTGGTTTTCTGTTAACGAACAGTGACGTGTATTATGCAAATCAAGCTTTCTGGTATAACTCCCTGTAAAGTTGATTTGAATAATTTCGAGGGAAAAACTGAAAGTCCATTGGGATTAGAACTCACATTCTGTGGTTTAGTAATGCCTTACTGTAACCACTACACCACCAGGTGACCCTCTTATGTAAGTTGATGATGCTTTTCCTATCACCTTCCACGAAGCCATTCAAATGAGGTCTTCGAAGTAAGAATACCTCCGTCTGCAAGACTCCAATACAGATATATCGGCATACATACCAGCTGTTCCCGTTTGTTTACAGCAAGATTTTTCTGTTGAGATGGTTTTAAAATATGTCTGAAGAATACACTGTACGCAAGAGACAAATTAAAATCAATTTTTGGACTCGAGTTGAGTCGTACGTTCTTCAGTTACATTATGAATTCCGAAACTGGACTTATCAGTAAGTTGGGAGGGAAAGACTTTTAGACACTTTACCTTTTACTTTTACTGTAAGGTCGTAGGGACAACTTTCCTACCATCTTATGTCACTACAGCGAGTGAAATGATTTGCCCCATAATTTCGTGAATATATATATCAATTTTTTCTGATATATTTCACTTAATCTTGGACTATCATTAAGGAATTTGAATTTTCCATGCATAAAATTAAGTTTCCAACACATTTCGCGTAAATCGTTAAAACCAAAAAATCAGACCCCTAGCAATCAATAAAATATACCTCACCGTAACAGGAAGATAGAGTCTAACACACTCAGGTTCGATGAGTAATGTGATACAAGGCACTAAGTACTCCACAAACCTCGTAATTGGTACACACAAATTCTTTTGCTGAATTTTCTTCAGAACATTCGTTCTCTCCACTCGTGTCGGTAGCAGTGTGCTATTCACAGAGGAAATATCTTCTGCCTAGTTATCAAAAATTTTGGCAGAAAACAATACTGCATTAGTGGTTAATAGAAAAGTGCTTCAGTTTTCACAATGGGTGGTTATGTTATTTTCTGTCTTGTTAGTTAAACTCGGGATTAGTGTAGATTCTTATTATTTTTTCTAACATCGTTATTAACGACGCTGTATCAACTACGGGGATTGATGATAGCGAGATAATATTTACAGAGATGAGACCGAGGATTCGTCACAGATTACTCGACATTTGCCTTACGGTTGAGGACAACTTGGGGAAAAACCCAAACATGTAATCATCCCAAGCTGGGGATCGAACCCGCGACCGAGCGCAACTTAGCGTTGGCAGGGAAGCGTCTTAACCGACTGAGCTACGCCACTAACTTGGGTTTATTGCAACAGAAATTTAACTTCGACATTAACGCGGTCCACTTTATTAGGGTCCTGACATTTACTATTATAGAATACCTCATGTGTGTAATGACATACTGAATATGCTCCTCCTGTGGAAGAGATGACGTCATCCAGTCCGTGGAGATGAGTGGAATAAACATTGGGAATTGAAATAGAAGTTGGATGCCGGTACTCCTTTCCATTTTTGTCTTTAAACATCCCGCACTTAAATTCAAGGAGGTGGAGGCTTCTAGCACAGTCTACTATATACAGTCGCGAAGCTCAATATGTCGTAAAAATGCAAACATGGGTAGTTGCCCACCACTAGGATCGCTACTATCGTCCTCCTAGCAGCCGACAAAATATGTTACACTTTCGTTGTCGTGTTCTTTTGGAAAAATTAACACCTTCCTTCCATTATTGAAATATTAAATGCATAAAGTTAATTTATTATTTTAATGAAGTATATTAAATTCCACCATAAATTCGAAGATATCTGCAAGAAATAAGTTAATATAATTTTTGTTTGTGCAAAACGAACTGAAATTTACTATAATAGCATCATTCATTCAAGATTATAGCGATAATTAACTATGAAACCAATAAATATTAATTTGCATTTCTCTTTACAACAATAATAATGGAAATATGAATTAATGGAGTAACTTACGTGTACCGG
Organism: Periplaneta americana; assembly: GCF_040183065.1. Classification (NCBI taxonomy): domain Eukaryota; kingdom Metazoa; phylum Arthropoda; class Insecta; order Blattodea; family Blattidae; genus Periplaneta; species Periplaneta americana. The sequence continues at coordinate 172,691,632 of NC_091132.1, read as the reverse complement.
TACTTGTGGTGTAGGCTTACGTAGTTAACAAAGTGGGATGAGATTAAGCAATAATAATCACACTAGAATTGGAAATAAAACGTGATCAATAAATTTTATTGCAACAGACTTTTTCTACCTCTCTAGTAAAGCAACAAATAAAAATAACAACAAAATTAACAGCTATAATTAAAAACATATCCTTTGAAAAAAAAAAGTAGGCCTAAGCAATAATAATCCCACCAGAATTGAAAATAAAACGTTATCAATAAATTTCATTAAAACAAACTTAATTTTTCTAAGTCTTTAGTAAAATAACACATAAAAATAATAACAAAATTAATAGCTACAATTAAAAATATATTCTCTGAAGAAAAAAAGGTAGACCTAACCTTTATTTCTCTGGAAATTTAGCAGCCTAAGTGACAGAACTTTAATCGGTATCTAATGTCCTTTCGGTTAGACTGAAACATTTCATTGTGAAATTTAAGGATATAATGTATTCTAACAGTCACAAAGAACTATAAAAAGTAAGAGTTTTGTTTCTGCACAGCATTCTTGTGGAAACCCAGGAACCTTTCTGAATCTTTCGGAAATCGGAAAAAGGATAACTCTGGCCTCTTTCTCTTACTGTTGCTACAATTTATAGCACTACAAACGTCTCCTCCTTGTCCCATATGATTATTCCAATTATTATATTTTAGCCATTAACATTTTCATTATAACCAATAACGAACATTTCACAAGCATCAATGTGAAATACGCAACGAGCTAGCACTCGATAGAAATACGACACAGTCCAAAGTCGACCATGGACAGTCTATTGTTTCTAGTTGCTAACCGCTTGGAGCGCTTTATCACGAGATTTGCAAAAAAACACCTCACGCTTCGCGACTGTATATAGTAGACTGTGCTTCTAGTTTAACTACTTCACAAACGCTTCCTCATTCCAGGGGCCTACTCTCGAGACAAAGTAATTTATTCTATATGATTCACACATTAATAATTATGTTAAAAAAAACTATTTCTGTCTTTATATCCCCCGCGTTTATTACTTAGTAACATTTATATTTCGTTAAGTGTTACATGTCCACATCAAATTTCACAACCGAACAGATCACCATTTAAACATAGAAGACGATTCATAATTATTTTAAAAAAGAACTTACTTGGACAATAATCAATCGCCACTACCATTAAAAATGCTTTCTGGGTGGTGCGGTCCAAGCCTTCAAACACAATCTGTCCAGAAATTTGCACCTGGACCTCTTGACCAACATGTCTTAGCAGTACATGGCATTATGGCGGTCAAACATCCATTCATTACTATGGTGGTTAGTTCTACGTTTATCTGTGCAAAGTAGTGGGCGCTGGAAAGTAAAACTACGTGTTCAGTAGCCTACGCTGTACTAGTCGCAGGATGGTACGTAATTATTAAAGGATCATTCCATGAAATTGGGACATTTTCAGGAAAAAGAAAAATCTCAGAATCTCTGCTTGTTATATGTCATATTTTTTCGTAATGATCCGAATTTTTTGAACCTGACAACACTCATTGTGTAAAAACACGTATTTGGAAGAAAAAGCACAAAAAACTCTGTGGTTTAAGAGCGCGAAATTATCTATTAGAAATCACATATCTGAATGCACATTTAAGGCAAATAAATAATTACTTCTGTATGTTAAATGCATTAATAATGAAGTGCTGACCTTTATTAATAATTATAATGCATAGAAACCGTAATACAATGATTATTTCGTGCTTGATTACAGTTATTACAAAGAAAGGTTGAGAGTTCGTGTGTCACGCTCAAATGGACATTTGTTTATATTTCTTCAAAACCATTTCATTTTTAATGTTTCATAAATGTAAATGTGAGACATATCACATAACAATCAACTTCTTATATGGACAACATTTTCTACAAGAAAAACACGTGACACACGTAACACAATGACTGTGACACACGAACAAAAATGTTATGATCATGTATCACTAAGTTCATTCTAAAATCCTGTTACAATTTTTATAGTTATTGGAAGATTTTACACCTAAACATAATTACTACTGCGATTTCAAATACTTACTGTTGATTTAGATAATTGTGTGTGTGCACACGCACCTGTGCCTTTTTTTCAATGTAGGCCTACATATACTGCAGGTTAAACATTCTTGAAAATATGTGTTCCATAACTGTTGTAAGCGGGAAAGGAATTGGCCACGCTACCCCATTATCTCTTGGCCTATTTGCCTCATAAGTGGTGCCTTCTTGGTATCACTAGTGAGGGTCACACCTGTCTTTGGACAGTTGACTAAACAACAACAATTGTTGTAAAAATATAGTGTGTAGGCCTAAAATTGGCATAGAAACATTAAATTTATGCCTAAAGTTCGTGTAAAATATTTATTTTTTTAAATTACTTTAATTAAAAACTTACAAAACTTGGTTCATGTTAATTTATTTCATATAAAACAGAAGCTTATTTATACCCTTCATGGGCTGTAGCGCCAAGGATTTACTTTTTATTTCACTACTACTGATACAAACAAGAAGAAGAAGAAAGAAGAAGAAGCTATACACAACAGATGATTTATTACATTCTAATCTGTGACTACATAAGATCTCCGTACGGAAAATAAAACCAGAAAGATTCACGGCATTATTGATCCCGGTATATATAGTTTGATTACAACGTAGTGGATGTACGAAGGGAGTTTACAACAATAGTTCAACACATCGCTATTGAACTTCCTAACAGAGGCGTAGAAGTTCTGCAAACACACTTGAATTAGGCTACAATTTCAGTTCTGATGGACGTGATCAAGACAGAACCAGAGGTCGATCCTTTGGCCGTACAAACAAGTGAGGACTCGGACAAAGAAGATAAATCTGTATTGGAGGTAGGCCTACATGTATATCCCGTAAGTTAACTTGTTTTGGATACGAAGAGTTTGAAATTAATACATCTTGTACTCACATTATATTTTAAGAGTGAAATATGAAGGGGCTGTCGGCGTAAATATATTTAATTTCTATTTTTTGCATGGAAAATTCTCTGACAAGTTAAAAATTGCTATCAAAAAAACAATTTTTAAATGTGGTGCTAATATGAATAATTATAGACCCATACTTCGATTTCTTGTTTTTCTAAATAATTTGAAAAATACATTAAAATAGAAACTTGGATCATTTAAATAAGCAGAATATATTAAGTGAAAAACAATTTGGAATTATAAAAAACTGTAGTACAGAGAATACTATTTTCAATGTTACTCAAAAAATTATTAAGGTACTTGATCAAGATTTTAAATGTGTTAGTATGTTTTTGGATATAAGAAAAGCTTTTGATAATGTAAGTCATCATTTTTAATAGAGAAATTAATTGTGTTGAAATTAAAATTAATGCTTATAATTTATTAAAATTTATTTAAATGATAGACTTGAAGCTACTAAAACTGATAATGAATTAAATGCATTTATTAAAAATTAACATAGGAGTCCCGCAAGAAACAGTCCTTGGACCGATTTTATTTTTAATATCAATATAAATGACCTTTTAATGATAGACCTTAAAGAATATGAAGGTGATTTATATTCGTATCCTAATGATACAGTTTTACTTTTTAGTGGAAAAACTTGGACTGATGCTTATTATAATGCAAATAGTGGTTTAAAGTTAATAAAAAATGGTTGGATTTAAATTCTCTTGTAATTAATGAAGATAAAATAATGGCTATCCCATTTTCTTTAAATAATAAAGGTACCGTAATAAATGAATTTCATCTGTACTGAAGATTAAAATGCATAATTTTGACTATTCCGATATAAATTGCATTTGTTACATTAATGAAGTTAATGAGATGAAAATGGTATAATTATTGATAATGATTTAAAATGGAATAATCATATTGATTATATTTGTTAATAAATTACGTAAAACAATACATTACTTCGTTGTCCTATGAAATATTTTGTTAATTAACTTTTTGCGTACAATTTATCTAGCATTACATCAATCTATATTTATGTATGGTATTATAGGTTCGGGTGGAACTTATAAATCCAGCCTGTATCCGTTTATTTTACTACAGAAAAAACTATTACAAATTTGTTTAAAAAGCACAAACATTACTCAAGTGAACTGTTGTTTAAACGTTTCAAAGTTTTCAACATTAAACTAATTTATTATTTTATTTCATTTAAATGTTTTCACAAAAATGTTAATAACTTTTGAAAGGTATATATATATATATATATATATATATATATATATATATATAACTAAAAGTATGAATTCTATGCGTTTATCTGAACCTAAATGTAGAACCAATGTAGCTTTTTATCATAGCTTGAGTCAAGGTCCTAGATTATTAAACAAATATTATTCTAATATTATTTTAACCGCTAATCCTCTTCAAATTAATAAAATAAATATAAAAATTGTATTGGATTTATAGTTTAGGTTTGAAGATATTTAACACTTTTTAATCTGTAATTTATTCACTCTCAATTTTATTTTAGTTTGTATTGGAATCCCCTCTTAGCAAGAGTCTTACTCATTCAGGAGTGCGCTAGTTTATATTATATTATATTAATTTGTATTCGTTTGAAATACACTAGCACTAAAATAAATAAATAAATTAATTAATTAATTACGTTCTTTTTATACGGTTCCTGGACATTTCATAGAATCCTGCACATTTTCCCCTCTAGTAACACTTCCAAATCCCGTTTGTAGCGCTTTTTTCGGATCGAATACGAGTAAAAAATTTGTACAAAAGTGCGAAACTTTCGATTCAAAACCACAGTGAAGAATACGTTGCTTTCCCTGTACTGAGGTCATTGAACTACGAGTGCAAGAAATTTCACCCTATACCTGAAAAAACCCTCCAGTCAGCACTTCAGGAAGTTGTATTTACCGGTACTTTTATTTACATCAAAGGATTTTAACACTCAAAAGCCTTCCTCTCAATACATTCCTGTCATTTCCATAAAATTAAATCATCCTTTGAATTCTCTAGAGTGTGCAGTAGATTTGATAGTGCAAAATGGCAAAGCGGAAATCTCTGTCTGTAAGTGAAAAAATAAATTAGTGTTCCTCCGAGGTGTGTGTATCAAGTGAAGTTATCTGTAGTAACTTGACCCGTAAACAAAATGTTAATATTCACAATAGCAATACAAACACACAGCAACGAATAATCGAAGATATTTTTTTCACATGAAATGAGTTCTTAGTTCCATTTTGAACTGTACCTAATGCACAACGTAATGTTTTAACGCTTATAACACTTTAAGGCCTCATTCCCGTGATGAGCGTATTAACGGAGTTATAAAAAGGTAAAGGTATCCCCGTAACACGCCATAAGGCACTTGGGGGGCATGGAGTTAGAGCCCCATGCTTTCCATGACCTGGGCACTAGAATGAGGTGGTATGGTCGGCACCACGCTCTGACCGTCTTTTACCCCTGGAAAAGACCCGGTACTCAATTTTATAGGAGGCTGAGTGAACCTCGGGGCCGTTCTGAAACTTTGGCAACGAGAAAAAATCCTGTCACCACCTGGGATCGAACCCTGGAATCGAACGTTATGTTTTATGCTCACAACTGCCGAGGTTATATGAGCGTCGTCGGTGTGACGGAATTTTGTCCCACAGGAGTTCCTTTACATGCCATTAAATCTACTGACATGAGCCTGTCCCATTTAAGCACACTTCAATGCCATCGACCTGGCCTGGGATCGAACTCGCAACCTCGGGCATAGAAGGCCAGTGCTATACCAACTGCGCCAATCAGGTCGATGAATTATACTATACTGGAAATGAAAATAAATATATTATACAGGTCTGTATCTTCAGATCATTTCCCATCCAAGGTTCAATATGGTAAGGCTTTTAGTTTTTGAGTAATTGCAATTTTCTTGCATTTTTGGCTCCTTTATTCAGTTATTACTCAGTTACTTCACCCAGATTTTTCTAGTAACCTTTCGATAAAGACGTGTTTAGGTCAAGTAAATGGCCTGTCTCACACAGAAGATAAAATGATGACGGTTGTCTTATAAACCAGAGGAAAGCAAGCCAAGATATCCAGCTTCGTATTCGTGACTGAGTATGTTGCAATGCTCCATAATAATCTGTCGAATGGAGATGCATATGACTGGCATTAAATCTGTGGGCCACTACTGACACATATTCTCCTCTTAAGTTCTTACTTTTTGCACGATCGTGTTTCTGTTGTACTTCCTGCTGCTATTGTCGACAGGCCTTCTAATTTGCATTTACAATACGTGAACTCGTTGCTAGATTGTTACAACTCATAACAGCAATAGTTTTGCTACAGAGCGTAAGAGTACCAATCAGTTACAGCCAATGTTCATAACTCTTCAATATTTATGTTCACGCACATGTCAGAATCATCGCTTTCCAAAATGTTTGCACCTATGATGAATGCAATGTACAACAGTATCTGTTTAACAAAATAATGCTCCCTTCAATGTATAATATTTATATTGACTAAAGTGGCACAGAATCAAGAAAATCTATTACTGAGGTTACTTAGTTACGTATTGTCCCACAACGAAACAATGCAGGAAGCCCTAGAAAAATGAATTGACTCTATACTTTCAATGCAAAAGTTTTATAAAATTTATACAGTTTTTTTTTTAGTTTCAAAAATAAGGTCGTTGCAAAAAATATCGTCTTTTATAACTTTTCTCTATTCTGTCATAATGCACTTGCCACCATAATAATGAATAACAAATTTAAACTGTATTTCTTCTGTAGCATGAGAATTTATTGAATCTGCACATCTCTGGAATAAAGACAGAGAATGTGAGCCCCAGCGATGATCCATTATCGGAGGTGAAATGTGAAGAAACTTCAGTGACCTCTGATATGAAGGTGAGTGGAAAACATAAACCTGAGTTATCCACAGCAACAGTAATAGCAGCAGTAGTAATATACGGTGTCAGCAGCTACAGCTGTTTGTGCTATTTACGTAAATTTGCTTAACACATGCAAATATAAGCAGTGAGGGTTATAAACTACTACCACACATTTAAAACCCTTGCTGAGCTAATAATCCAAAAAAAAGACAGTTGAGTCGGATTATACAATTGGTTGTAATCTTAGCCGCTAAAAGTATCTTTCATTTATCTTTTTGATTTTGCTACGTTATAACAGTTGATATGAATATAAATTTCCCTTATTCAGAAATTTTTTTTTGATTTTGCCAATTTGTACCTAATATTAGTAATGTAAATGTAGATATTCCTGAAAAATGTACAATTTCTAAGCCTTTCTTTTCTTTCAGGTATTTGATTTCGCCACGTTCATTATACTTGTAAACTCGTAACTATACTATTTCTTGAAAATTTTCCCTTATTAGTAACTATTTCAAGCTTATTGAGTTTACCAAGTTTCACAGCAGTTGTACTTGTAATATGATCATACATTTTCGACAAAATATTCTTTTGATATGCAAATATTTTAACTTTAGGCGTTACTAAATATTGTAACCTTACTGATATATATATATATATATATATATATATATATATATATATACGTAATTTTCCTGAGACTTGTCCATTTATTAAGAAGTCTTTTATCTGCCCGAGTTTGCTAAACTTTATCATTATTCTACTAATATATTAAGAACTTTCCTCAACCATTCACCTCCAATAAAGGAATTAATTGTTTAATAGTAATTTTATTAATTTCTTGATTTTGTTCATTTTTATTTCTATACTGATATGATTATAAATTGTCCTGAAAATCCTATGTAATGTTTCTTGCTCTTTTGCATTTGCTGAGTATCATAATTTTACTGCCAACGTAATCATGCATTTACCTGAAATTTTTCCCCTTGCTAAGCAATTTTTAGCCCATTGAATTTGCTGTTTCAGTCTAGGTTATATAAACTATAAATGCTCTTTAAAACGTCCTGTAATATTGTAGGTTATTAATTTTTCCTTCTTTTATAATTTAACCGTCGGCTGGAACAACTTTGTAAGTTACAAAATTTTCATTCGGCATGTTGCCGTGTAATAATGTTGTATGTCATGTTACCTTGCTATACTCCTTGGCTTGCAACTGTCCATCAATGCAGTACGTGAAATTTGTCCACTCAAAAGTTTGCTATCCTATAAGAACAACGGTGTACGTGTACACATTTTTTGCAGCTCCTGTAAATTTTACCAAATGTAACTTACAACGTTGTTCCAGCCGACGCTTCAATTATTTGATATAATTCTCAATGACCTCTTATGCTATTGCTAGGTGACCTAGTTGTTGTTAAATTAGCCAAAATTTACACTATACATATTATATCCACTATTACATAATAACATAAAAATTGCAGACGCTGAATTGAAGATTAACCATGATTTAAAAACTAATTTGATCTGAAACTCAACTGTAGAACATATTCCCTCACGTCCACACCTATACAGTAACGGTTAGCGCGTCTGGCTGCGAAACCAGGGTTCGATACCCGGTCGGGAAAAGTTATCTGGTTCAGGTTTTTTCTGGGGTTTTCCCTCAACGCAGTATGAGCAAATGCTGGGTAGCTTTCGATGTTGGGCCCTGGAGTCATTTCACTGGCATTATCACCATCATCTCATTCAGACGCCAATTAACCTAAGATGTTGATAAAGCGTCGTAAAATAACCTACTAAAATAGAAAAAAAAATATTTCCTCACTCATTGACCACATTCACTACAACACAGAATTTTGAACTCAACTCAGCTCTTAATGCAAAACCTGAACGGGGATCGAACCCGGGCCATCACTGTGCTACCACTTGAGTCACTGGATGCCACAGCAAACACGAAGAGAAATTGTGTATGTGTCAAATATGTTGTCGTTAATATTTTCAGGAGGGAGTAAAAACTTGGCTCCCTTTAGGAAGGCCAGTTTTGTCGCAGAAAGTTTAACACGGAAGCAAGTGATATAATCAAACATGTTTGAGTTTTGTCTCTGCTCTTCTTTTTCAGGAAGATTGGTGCAACGCTAACACACAGGAAGGAGAGCTGAAAGTGGAAGATAGTGGGAGGTGAGTGCAGTTTGGGAATCTTCACTTTGTCCTTATCCTCACTAGTTTACGTAAATAATTAAGCAGGAATTTCGAAATTGAATGAAGAAGGGGATGATTCACATTCAATTCATAGCCCGAAAAATTCTTGTGGTAGTATTAAAATGACACCATTACGTCAAAAAGCGTGGCATTAAATTTATGTATTTTTCTTTCCTTCTCATATATTGTCTCATTTTCGCTGATATCAATTAAACAATATAAACTAAATGTTTCATTCACTTTCAGGAACATGACACTGTATAACCTAAGATGCTTTTTTTGTGACATGTTTGGCCAACAGTGTTCGCCAGCATTGTCAGGGCGAACATACTGGTATATATAAACAATAATTTATCATGCAACTTTTGGCCACCCAACATATCGCAAATGTTGGAAGTTAAACAATGTACGTAGGCCCACCCAAAACTATCTGCCTCATGCATCTTCATCAGCTTCTTTATTTGTTACTCTATCAGACAGATTAATTTTCCGAAGAGAGGGCATAGAATTCATTAATCACCCCGTCCATCAGTTGGACTAATATTTCATGTATATGATGCAAAATGACAAAAGCTATCCCAAGTTCATGAAACTGTACCAGGTGCAGTCCTCAAAAAACAAAGCCAAGTGTCTGGTTTCCTCTCTCTTAACAGAACCTTATAAACCGCACTTTTCAAAAAGAAGATTGACACTTATTTAATGTGATGAAGCAGACAATATACTGTAATATTCCTTCTGTGATTATTATACACACCTGCAATTCTTTGTTGTAGTGTTGCAGGTACTCATAACACTGAGCTTTGGACTGAAAGCACATCACACTGCTACAAGTTGGCCCAGGACGATCGCGTTACCAGCCAACAAAACAAGGAGATAAGTGTTCCCTCAGAAAAACCTTCCTATGATAATATTGGCTGTGGAATACTGAAGGGATTGCTTCTAAGAAAGAATGAAGAGGAGAGACCTCGGACGACACAGACCGACGACAGTTCAATGGACTGCAGCATCTGTCCAAAGACTTTTGGATCTTTCCAAAACCTCCAGACACATTTGGGTAGTAACACACGTGACAAATCAGTTGTACATCGAGAAGCGGAAAACAAGAGATTTAAATGTGGTATTTGTGGTAAAGGTCTTTCACACTCATATTCCCTGAAACTACATCTTCGCCAGCACACGGGCGAAAAACCATTCACGTGCGACGTCTGTGGTAAAAGTTTCTCAAATCCTGCATATTTAAAAATACATAAACGTCTCCATACTGGTGAAAAGCCGTTCAAATGTAATGTGTGTGATAAAGGTTTCTCAAATCCCAGACATCGGACAATGCACGTGCGTCAGCACACGGGAGACAAGCGGTACAAGTGTGATGTTTGCGGTCAGAGATTTCTTGTGTCGGGAACTCTGAAAAGACATGCACGTCGTCACACGGGCGAAAAACCATTCAAATGTGACACGTGTGGTAAAAACTTCTCAGATTCTGCATACCTTAAAGTACATAAACGTCAGCACACGGGCGAAAGGCCGTTCAAATGCCATGTGTGCGATAAAAGATTCTTAGGTTCTGCCTACCTTAGAATACATATACGCCTACACACAGGCGAAAAGCCGTTCAAATGCCATCTGTGTGGTAAAACTTTCGCGAATAGCACGCATCGCACAACTCACGTCCGTCAACACACAGGAGACAAGCGCTACAGATGTGAGGTTTGCGATCAAAGGTTTGTGCAGTCGGGAAGTCTGAAGAGACATCTACGCCAGCACACGGGCGAAAAACCGTTCAAGTGCGATATTTGCTGCATCAGCTTCTCAGAATCGGTATATCTCAAGAGACATACATGCCATCCTGTTTAGAAGCCACTATCCAGTGATTATAAGTAAAGGTAATATTAACCCTACTGCAGACACTCAGTCCAGCGCGATGTTAAGGATTCTCATTGGCAGTAGGAATGTGAGTACAGTCCTTTGTATTCTGAGTCAACATCAATGTTGTCAGAAGGATTATTTCAATTGGAAAATTCATTGAGATTAGAACTCACATCCTCTGGTTTATAAGGTCTTTCTTTAACCACTACACTATCAGGAGACCGTCTTCTACAGAATGATTCACGAGGATTTACCATTACTTACTGAGCTTATTTCCGAAGACATTCTGAGCAAATAATGGCATATAAAGATTTGTCCTAATCTCAATATTTTCAAAGTTACACTAATTTGAAGTCGTTAGTAAAATACCTTTTTTTCCTTCAGTTTTACGGTGAAAAATATTAAAAACAGAGAATGAACTATTCAGAAGTGTCATATCTTTAATTGGCTAGTGTTATAAAGCTAAAAATGTGTTCTTAATTGCCTTGTACAGATTTTATTTTTAAATTTTTAACTAAAAATGACATCATTCTGACGCACTTATAACGACGTCCCGCAGGATTTCTTTTACATGCCAGTAAACCTACTCACATGAGCCTGTCGCATTTAAGCACTACAAGAATTATTTGCAGATGACACAAGTATAGTAATTTCAGCCAATAACTCCAACACATTCCAATCTTCAACAGAGGAAATTCTCTTCAAAATATGTGACTGGTTCTCAGTCAATAAAGTGGTATTAAATTGTAACAAAACTAACATAATTCAATCTAAGTCCTGTCCAAATTCAACCTCGCAAATTTCTAGCGCAAGAATTAACAATATATCCCTATTAGAAATAACAACAACCAAATTTCTTGGCTTAAAAATCGATAATGTGTTAAATTGGAAAAATCATATTAAAGAAATTACCCCCAAACTAAATTCAGCTTGTTTTGTTATTAGATCTATGCAAAAGATAGTAAATATCAATACCTTAAAAACAATATACTTTGGAAACTTCCACTCGCTAATGAGTTTTGGAATAATATTCTGGGGAAATTCCACAGATAGTAACAGTATATTTCTATTACAAAAAAGAGTAATTAGAATAATAGTAGGTGCCAAATCTAGGGAATCTTGTAGGACTGTTCTCAAAAAAACTACAAATAATGCCCGTGGCTTGTCAGTAAATCTTTTCATTAATAATCTTCCTCTTATGTAGTCGTGAAAACTTTGTAACTAATTCAACAGTTCATAGCATAAATACACGTCAGAAAATGACTTTCATACTCCATCGGCGAGTCTATCGTGCTATGAAAAAGGAGTAAAAATTTTTAATAGCCTCCCTATCGATATAAAAAATGAAACTCAAAACATAAGATTATTTAGGACCAAATTAAAGAAGTACCTAATTTCTCACGCCTTCTAATCTGTAGGTGAATTCATGACATTCAATAATGCTTCATGAAATTGATACTAAAACTTTGTGTTGTACTAGTAGACTATATTGTAAATCTCGTCTGTATATATTTCATCTAGACTGTGACTATAAATTAAGACTTTATAATAGTATTAAGGTTTTTGACTTGTTCCATATTCTAGCTGTGAAGCAATGTATGAATACCATGGAATGTTAATAAATACAATACAATACAACAATTGTTACAAATCATACGACTTTGGGAACTTAAGTCTTCACAATTTAATCTGCTTCTTAAAGTAGTCTTAAAAATATACAAGAGTGGCGTGATCTGTCACTATTGTTGTGATAAATTCGTAAGAAAATGTAAGTTTGTAGTCAGAAGTCGAAAAAAAAAAATTCTGTACGCAGTAACTATGGAATTCACAATATATTTTTAACTTCAGAATACTAGCTATTTAAAGAAGTAATATTCACGAATAGTTCATTCTTTATTTGTAATATTCTTCTACTCTTAAAGCTCAAGAATAATGGCATTTCATAAACAACTTCAAATTTGTGTCACTCTGAAAATGTTAAGACGAGGAAAAATATTTACATGAAATATTTTGCTCAGAATTTGTTCGGAAATAAGGTTCGTAAGGGACGGTAAATCCTAGTGAATCATCATGTATATGTTAATTAAGAATATCTCCACCTGCAAGGCTCACAATCGAGACATGTCAATATACAGGCGAGCTGTTCCAGTGTCATTACGGAAAGATTATTCTGTAGAGATGAGTTTTAAAAAAATATACTGAACAATACATTGTATGCAAGGAATAAATTAAAATGAGTAACTGAGATGAAGTTGAGTGGTAAGTTATTTATTTACATTATGAAATCCTAAACTGGGCTTGTCACTAAGTTGCGTGGGAAAGACTTTTGGAGAGTTTACACTTTACTTTTACCGTGAGCACAAAGAGAATCCGTCAATTCTCCTAGACAAATTTCCTGCTATCCTACCACACTATCGCGTGACAAATTACTTTTCTCGTAACCAGTCTGTTGATTATTCAAGGAAATTAATATAATGATACTTCAATTTGAGAGCAGTTGCTGAAAATGTTCCCCATTACCTTCCCTAAACATGTTTCATAGAAGTATGAAGTTCTGATTTTCGATTTGTGAGATCGCGAAATTTCAGTCCAATTGCCATACAGAAATACAGGCATGTTCTGTGTAGTGTGGATCAAGGGAGCAATGCGTGGGTTTTTCTTTATATTTTTAAATATTATATAGGCTACCCAATGGAGCCCTATATTTACTTCCTGGAAATGTATGTACTGAAGAACAACGTTATGTCTGTCTATTAATAGTTCCATTGACAAGTAGTACTTATGGCTTTTAAGGAACCCGGAGGTCCATTGCCACCCTGATATAAGCCTACCATGGGTCCCTATCCTGTGCAAGATTAATCCAGTCTCTATCATCATATCCCACCTCCCTCAAATCCATTTTAATATTATCTTCCCATCTACTTCTCGGCCTCCCTAAAGGTCTCTTTCCGTCAGACCTCCCAAGTAACACTCTATATGCATTTCTTGATTCGCCAATACGTGCTACATGCCCTGCCCATATCAAATGTGTGGATTTAATGTTCTTAATTATGTCAGATGAAGAATACAATGCGTGCAGTTCTGTGTTGTGTAACTTTCTCCATTCTCCTGTAACTTCATTCCTCTTAGAACCGCTAATATTTTCCTAAGCACCTTATTCTCAAACACATTTATCTCTGGTCCTCTCTCAAAGTGAGAGTCCAAGATTTACAACCATAAAGAACAACTGTTAATATAACTATTTTATAAATTCCAACTTTCAGATGATAAAAGCTTCTCAAGCGCATAATAACAGGCATTTCCCATATTTATTCTGCGTTTAATTTAGCCTAAATAAGTAGTGCGATAAAGACTCAAATGACATACAACAAAGACGATTGAATTTGTATTTTAACCTGGGAATAAGCTTTGTTGTAGCCTATATTACTACAGTGTTATTGTCTTTAAAACGAAAGACACAAAGTAGTTCCAATTCCCGCTGGTGACTGCAACAAAATATTATTCCCTTTCCGAGTACGATCATTCGTCACTTTTTTGCCTGTACGATAAGGACAGACACAGGTCTTCAAATACAAATTGTTCGTACAAAATAGGGACGTACGGCAACTCTACTTACTGTGTTTTGCCCAAACAAGGCTTCCTTCTATCGAAACATACTGGTACTCAATATAGGTGCTGCATATAAGAAAATTTAGGCAAACTACTGTTTGTTTGTAATGGTCGACAATTATTCTATTCTTCTGTTAAATGTATCTACATATAGAAACAAAGAAACCTAACCCCACTATAATATTCCACAAGCCATATTAATTAAATCTGTTTATTGTAATATTCTAGAAGTCATATTAAATAATAAATTCACTGTAACATTCTAGAACTCATATTAATTAATCAATTTAGTGTAATATTCTAGAAGTCATATTAAGGGGAATGGATGGTATTCTTTTTTTAACATTTTCTTATTTGGTGTAAAATATTAATTTTTTGTTTGTAGAGAGCTCACAGCTGTGGCAACTCAACCAAATAAAAATATTTGAAAAAAAAAAATTATTTGGGAGCCCAAATTTGAAAAAAAATATACCCAATGCAGGATTGTACTGAAAGCGATATATCTAAACCGTTTTTAAAGATAGATTCAAAAACAAAAGTATGTTCTACAAACTGTCTGTAACAGAATTATGATATTAGTTCCTACCTTTGTAAAATAAACAATTAAAATTCAATAACAATTTTCTGATTTCCTTTCTTGCAAGGACGTATTTTTTAAATGAAATGAATTAACAAAATTCTGTTACAGAGAAAAGTTTCCTAATAGTCTAAAGAATGTGTGTTCTAAATTTCATGCATGAATCTTTAATAGTTCAGAAATTAAGTTATATCCATTTTTGTCTGGCAATGCAGAAAAAAATTGAAGTTACTGGAAACCGATAAAAGCGGGCGTGTGATTTAAAAATCCATAGCGCAGGAAGTTTAAAAATGACGTCCCAACATCAGATAAGGGCACACATACCCACAAAATTTAATGATATGCATTCCACACATTATAGGGTATTTTAAAGAATTTTTTTTTTTAATTTACTCATTTTTCACCAAAAAATACCATACTCTCCCCTTAATTAATCAATTTACTGTAACATTCTAGAAGTCATATTAAATAATAAATTCACTCTAACATTCTAGAAACCATAATTAATTAATCCATTCGCTGTAATATTTTTGAATTCATATTAATTAATCAATTCATTGTAATGTACTACAAGTCATATTAATTAATCAATTTCTTATCTCAGCCAATACAGCCATTCTTTGGCTAACTGACCTATGAAAAATAGTTGCCATATGCGAATCCAAATTTACAGCATTAAAATCGTAGCTGTAACAAAAACGTAATAAGTTTATAATGAAAAATAAAATTAATGTTTTTTTTTTTAAGTTGGTTATTTAACGATGCGATATTAACTACAGCCTTGCTAACAATAACATGTGGTCACAACACAAAACTCCAGGGTAACCATTCTCGTCCAAAAATTCAAATTTGCATAGAATGAAACATCACTTACCTGTATCGACTGCAGTCTCCAATCCCATTCCCAGTGGAAGCACGACCAATCTCCGCTACAGCAGCAAGGACCATCTGCACATCTGTAATGGGCAACAGCGACCTAAGTGCGTGCAATACTGGTTCGTCATTCTAGACTATACTCTCAAATCTTTTGTTCACATTACATGTATTGTAGCTTTGCTCTACAATCTCGTCAAATAGAAGTATCATCAATAACTTCAAGAGTACCGCTATCGTTTTAGGACCTTGTTTTACTTGTATATATATATATATATTATATATATATATATATATATATATATATATATATATATATATATTGATTTTTTACCCCAGTCACTTGCCAAACTAGATGAATTCTTAACAAAGCTACATTCCATCTGGGGTAAAAAAAAATCAATATAGCCTATATATATATATATATATATATATATATATATATATATATATATATATATATATATCATATTTAACCACGCTGTATCAATTATGAAACTATTTAGCGTCGATGAGATTCGTGATAAGATGTTACGCCTATTTGGTGATATGAGGCCGAAGATTCGCCATAGATTTCCTGACACTCGTTTTTATAATAATTGCGGAAAACCTCGTAAAATCCCAAACAGGTAACCAGCTCAAGCGAGATCGAATCCGCGTCCAAGCGTAACTCCACATCGACAGAGCTACGCCGGTGGTGAAAGTGATTATATAAAGCGTGAAATAAATAGGTGGACCACTTCAAAATGAGCACGAAACGCTCATTCCACTTCATTTAGTCTTGGGAAAAGTAGTCTAATCTGTCACGGCTTCGTTTATAAAAGCATACGAAAGGCCTAGTTAATCTAACCTAACCTGTCACACATTCGTATATCTAGGTACACAAGAAGTCAAAACTAAGCTAACCTGTCACCACAGATTCGTATATGCAAGGTATACCAAAAGCTGTCATACCTGCCATAGATTCGTATAACAAGGAGAAATTCTGAAAGACAACTCCACTATTTTCGAATTTTTTTTTTTTTTTCACAAAGGACGATTATATACTCGATTTTCGAGAGATAATACAAAAAAAATTCTAAAAAACATATTTTCGACTATAACCTAACATAACCCAACCTTAAACCAAGCTAAACTAAAGTAGGCCCTAACATACCATTACCTAAGATTAGCTAAAACTTTAAAAATCTAAAACCTGTAAAACCATAGTTCGCCTGCAACAATCTACGCACATAAATTATGGGAACTTAATGTAGAATAATTATACATGCTCAGAACTTCTAAAATCCATGGAGAGGTTTTCCTCTAGAATGAAAGCCTAAACTAATTTAACTCGTCACAAATTCCCGAACTGTAAAACTTTGAAAAATGCAAGATGGAAGTTTCTGTGTCGCATGCCATAGAAGAGTCTTGGAATCTGTTCAATTCGTTATATTTAGTTACTTTCGTTCCCAATTGCTTAAATTAGGTACTTTCTGATTCGTTACTGTCGTTCCTGGTAGACACTATGATAATTATTATTTTCACACTTTCTCATTATTCTACACGCAAACTTACATGCCTAATAATAAGTGGTGCCTTCTTGGTGTCATTTTGAGGTTCAGATCCGTCTTCGGATAGTTGACTAAACAACAGTACTTGTGAATTATTATAGCTAAGTGGATACACAAACTATGAAAAACATCAGAAGAGTAAAACACTCTAGACATTCCTCAAATTATGATCTAAACTGAACCAAGTAATTGTTCGATCACAAGTCATGTCGGTAGAATCCAACGAAGAGTCGCTATTTTTTTCGCGATCAATAGGATGACGTAATAGGCCTGTATGACGTTACGTATGTCCGGACATTACATTGCAAATACGAAACAATTTAGCTTACCTCAGTAAGATTAATATAATACTAAAGGAAATATTGTAGTGAATCTATTTAATATACGAATAGTAACACAAATGATAGTGGATAAGTGTAGTAATGACATCATTCGGATATTTACCATACTAGTTCCTTGTACAATATTAAGTTAATTAATTATTGATCTATATTCCGTATTAACTAGAATAAGGTTAATAGTAAACTAATGAATTAAGTTCTATTACATAATAATAAAGATATATGTTTAATATCTTTGGAAATATTTAATGTTAATTGTGCGTAAGTATAATTTTTCAGGATTTGTTCATCAAAGAAATCGTAGCATGATGGTGGATTATTAAACGAAAACTCCTAGGATCAAATCCCGGCGTATTTAAAGGTAAGTCAGATATTCCAATATAAAAAAGTTACTGTATTAGAATAAAGTAGATAGAGAGAGAAGAGAAAAGTAGAGGAAAATATGCGAGGAACAGAGAGTAGTCAAATGGTGAAAAGTGGGAGAAGAAACGGGCGGTAGCATTCGTGTAGGGGGGCCGTAGGCACCGATTAAAATCATATTTTGAAGTTGTATCATCATGCATGACGTCATACGTCATCGATCTCCTATGGCTATCGGTCTGGAAAAACGGCGACTGATTCTTGGCTCTTATCACTATGTCTAACTACGCACCACTTTCAAATGTCAAAAAAGATATATCTATCGCATGACTCTACGTATCAGTCTACAGATCACAATACCGTCACCTTATAACGTAATAACGGTATGTCATCAACGACGTCATAATACTCATCGTAGGTCTATATTTAAAAAAATGAACATCGTGATCGGAAATTCAGCAATTATCTTGTCACCGGGCCCAAGGTACGTGGGTTAAAAATCCGACGATCACAGACTTGCTAGGTATAAAGTCCCTAATTTCTACCATGATACAAAACTAGAAGTGATGTATAAAAGCATATTCAAATTACAATAAATTACCAAGGAGACATAACTTAATATTCGGCCGACAAGGCTTCCTATTATCGGAACATACCAACATCTAATATGGATGCGATATGCAACAGAATTTCGGCAAATTTGAAATGCCAATAAACGTATCTGCATAAAGCGACGATATTTAGACATACCTGCATAAAACATATGCTGTCCATAATTCACCTAAATGATACTAACACACAAATCTCCCTTTCTTCGTATTTATAACATACTCGAACACCAAACTCACATGAGTCGTTCCAAATTACCGGTTCCGGAATAAAGAAGACTCGGTTCAATTGTCACCCACTAGAATGCAGTACAGTACAACCGTTGTCAAAGCAATGTCTACTTACACGATAATATTTAGTTCTTACTCCCTTTCTTCTTATTCAATACGTACGAGTTTATTTATCTGGAAATTGTGAAATGAAACGCAATTATTATGTTTATGTAAGAAGTTTACAACTTAAAAAGCAATTACAATAATTTACATCGCGACCTGAGATGCTATACATTTCTTGATGGTGGTAAATGCGATGCAGTAACCATTGAATATCGTGCGGGGGGGGGGGGGAGAAAGCTACTGAATGATAAAAGATGAAATAGTTTTAATATACTGAATATTTTCTAGCTCTTATAATGACTTTAACTGGTAATAAAAAATTAAATTTAGTATGAAAAAATACATTCTAATAATGTAGAATGTAATGTTATAAAAAGCAGAAAACACTGTAGGCCTAATTATAAGGGAATTTCTATAATCAGTGGCGTAGACTCCTATCATCACTTTGAGATGGGATCAACAGTTTCTCCTTTAACCCTTCAGTACTCGCGTGGATTACAATAGTAATCCACTGATATTTAATCCTGTATTACGTCACCGCCTTCAGCACTGCGTAGCTGAGCGTCATTGCAATTTCTCGTCACAGTCTAAGTGAGGCATTACTGGTGTTTAGACGTATTTGTCGCAACGCTTTGGAAAGTTATACGGAGTTTTATCAAGTTATACGCAGTTTTTCCGAGTGGATTACCATTGTAATCCACGCGAGTACTGACGTCAGTTTCTTGCTCAGGTAAGTGAAATAGTTTTTATATGGTTATGAGTGATGCAATGCAGGAACTTTATGAAAAAAGTGTGTGATATCGTTCCATCCTCTTTGTAGTTGGCTCCAATGGGTACGGAAAATACAAGCAATATTTGCAAGTGGCTAGATGAAGATCTGGATGTTGGCATTGAAAATGAAAGTGATGATGAAAGCAACAAAGAAGATCTTTTGAATGAAGTTCACGATTCTAATTCAGAACAAGACAATGAGGAGGAGGATGATGATTATGGTGATGGTGATGGTGATGAAAGACTAATGTCTATAAATGATGGAAATTGCTATACGGGAAGAGACAACACTACAATTTGGCAGGAAGAACCAGTATCTCTACGAGGGAGAAGAAGAGCACAAAATATAGTGATTCATTTACCGGGCCCTAAAAGAGCTGCAAAAAATGCGCGGACACACACAGAGTGTTTTGACTGCTTTATTGATCAGACAATAATCAATGTAATAGTAAGGTGTACTAATATTTATATTGAAAAAGTGAAGCGTAATTACGGACGTGACAGAGATTGCAAATTAACAAATGACGTTGAAATTCGAGCACTCTTAGGTATTTTGTATCTTGCCGGTGCTTTGAAATCGGGAAGACTGAACGTAAGAGAACTATGGGATAAAAATGGAACAGGTATAGAGTCAATTTACCTGACTATGACCTACAATAGATTCCAATTTTTGTTACGATGTCTACGCTTTGATAACATTCATGACAGGCAGGAAAGGAAAGAAATTGATAAACTGGCTGCTGTACGTGAAGTGTTCGAGTTATTTGTTCAGAATTCACAAAGGTGCTACATTCCAAGCGAATATGTAACTATAGACGAGCAGTTGGTTGCATTCAAAGGACGATGTCCCATGAAACTGTATATACCTACTAAACCAGCAAAATATGGGATCAAAATTTTTGCTATGGTGGATGTGAAAACATATTACACTCATAACTTGGAAATTTATGCTGGTATTCAACCAGATGGTCCATTTCACCAAAGTAACAGTGCACATGCAGTGGTGAAGAGGCTGGTTCATCCCATCAAAGGAACAGGAAGAAATGTGACCACCGATAACTGGTTCACGAGCATACCTCTGTGTTTAGATCTTCTAGAAAATGACAAAATTACACTTGTAGGAACCTTGAAAAAAAAACAAAAGAGAAATCCCTCCTCATTTCACAACTACTCAAGACAGGGAAGTTAACAGTACATTGTTTGGATTCAATGAAAACTGCACAATTATTTCGTATGTACCAAAGAAAAACAAAACAGTGTTAGCATTATCAACCATGCATTATGATACGGCAATGGATGAGGAAACAGGAGGAAGCCAGAAACCTGAAATAATATCTTTCTATAATAGAACTAAATGTGCTGTGGATGTCCTGGACCAGTTATGCTCAGCCTATGATGTAAGCAGAAATTCACGCCGCTGGCCTCTGACTATTTTCTTTGACTTACTAAACATAGCAGGTGTCAATGCTCTTGTTGTTTATTCTGCAAACAAACAAAAAATTCTACGGAAAAACTTCCTAAAAACCCTTGCTCTGGACCTAATGAAGCCACTAATTTCCGAGCGTATCACCCAACAGACAATTCCAAGAGAAATAAAGAGAAGAGGAGAGCAACTGTTAGGCATTCCACAAACAGGTCAAGAAGAAGGAACACGGCCAGAAGGTATTGGTAGGTGCTACATGTGTGGTAGAACAAGAAACAAGAGCACAAGACAATCTTGTTCCCAGTGCTTGAAGAGAATTTGTCCTACTCATTCAGATGTAATTTGTTTGAACTGTGTAGAAGAAATGCATAGGCCTACTCAGATAATTGAATCAGATGTAGATTAGACTCACGTGTGTAAAGTGTGAAATGCAAACATAAACATGAAAGTGCATCAATATCCTTCTTACAATACACAAAAACATCTGTAAAATATTGCAAGTGAAGTGAGAATGATTGTTACATCCCTGAATTTTTTCATTGCTACACCCCTGAGTGAGGTATTCGGTTATCAAATATGACGTAAGTAAGGTCAGCAGTAGTGAACTTGCGTTTCCCGTGGGAGAGATTAAGAGAGATCAAGAGTTCAGATGACCTTCAAACATCGAGTGAGCAACAATGCTAGATAACCTACATAATTATGATGATAGTGAACTAACTCATAACTATGATGCAACAATAAATTATGACTCAAAGACACGACCAGTGTTGAAATATTATGCAAACATGTCACTTGAATGCAATTTGTGTGCTATCCATTTCATTATTAATATTTATATTTAATACGTTCCGTTATGCGTACCATATCTATTCTTATTACTGTAATAACTGAAAACAATATATTTCTTAACATTTAAATCTAATTCCAATGTTTAAACCTTGTCTGTAAACAAAAACAAATGTGGATTACCATTGTAATCCAGGTGAGTACTGGCGTTACGGAATTTAACGCGAGTAACGAAGGGTTAACCACAGTCTAGTGTATACAGTCACGAAGTTTAATACGTAGTAAATATGCATCCATAGTTGCTAACCACTAGGATCGCTACCATCGCCTCATTAAAATGCGAAATAGTACCTGCACAGTCTATTGTTCCTAGTAACCTCAGAAACTCAAGTTTCGTAACTATATATACTAGACTGTGCTGTAACCACAGACTCCAGAAAATAATGTTATGTACATCATCTATAGCTTTTTTTTATGTTATATTTCTTATATTCACTTTCATCTACGATAGTCCACATAGGAACCAATATGTTGTAATTGTGAGTGCACATAGTTCGCTATTTCCTTTACATCCTGCACTTTCACAATGTGAAAACTTCTCCTATGGGACATGCAGTAGCTGAAATGCTGAATACTTAACCCATTCCTGGAAATTTTATGTGATGGAAAGCATAGAATACACCTTCCCTAATAAACTGGTCAGCTATTAACTTACCAAGCGGAATGTATCTGTACCCTGTAAAATTGGAAGGAATGAGAACATATCATTCATAACAATATTTTCACATTGATTTCACAATTGGAGCAGTCTTTCTGTATTAAGTTCAGTAGCAATGTCAAAATCTAGCACTCATAACTTACTGTCAGTTATAATGTGATTTCTTTTCTCTTTTCCATTTTCTATTACTTCAAAGAATCGAGAGGATATGTACAACATATATATTTCACCTAAACTAATAGAAATAATGAGAATAAATTGCTGAAAGGAAAACAACTGAAGTTGAAATGGAAATGCTTACTTCATATCCAACAAACGGTCTTCAATGCACTGCCTGATTATCGCAGTTTTTTGAAGAGACAAGGAAAAATGTTCATAACTTAACAAAAAAGTTACTGTGGTTCAAGTGCTAGCAGCCTGGACCTCCATGCAGACTACCTGGGTTCCATCCTCGGCCAGGAAGTGACAGAATTTATGGCGGATTTTTTTTTAAATTTTATTGGGTTATTTTACGATGCTGTATCAACATCTAGGTTATTTGAGTAGCTTAATATCAAAGGCGGACATCACACCTTCAGATGAAATTTAGATAATGTGGATTTTTATACATTTTTCATGCTTTTTTCAGTTATGGTGAAACTATATACAAACTCGAACACTATATTTATAAAAATAGATTGTTTTAAAATATTACAAAGAACAATGTGAAACAAAAAAGTGCCTCTAGATCAAAACTATGGAGACGACAGATGTCCGTCTTTGATATTAAACTACTCATTTAGTGTCTGAATGAAATGAAGGTGATAATGCTGGTGAAATGAGTCCGGGGTCCAGCACCGAAAGTTATCCAGCATTTGCTTGTATTGGGTTGACAGAAAACCCTAGAAAAAACCTCAACCAGGTAACTTGCCCCAACCAGGATTTATGGTGGAAAAAGTAGACGTTGCAGAGGGCTTTTCTCGAGGTACTCACACTTCCCTCTATCAGCCGCAATAGTAAAAATAGACTGGGTGAAGTCTTGGGGGCAGTACGGGTTTCCGATGATGATATAGAAAGGGCTTGGGGCTCCGGGCCCCTGGGGCTTATCAGGCTACCCATCAGTTACGCGGGCTGAAGGATGGCCCACTTGTCACTGTCGGAATAACGAATGCCACACACGCACCCTCTGTCGGACTTGGAAATCATCTCATGTAAAGACCCACAAAGGGCTAACCTTGCCTTATTTCAACCGCTGCATTTCTACTTCGATGATACTGAAAAGCAATTGTGTAGTGAACATCTATCGAGAGCTTTTTAATTCGTCAGTGTGTTAGATGAGGATGCCAGCAAATATAAGAAACACCTGGAGTTTGGCAGATGGACAGTTCATGATGCACTATCAATACAATTATGCAAGGACTTCGTAAATAAAGATGTTGTAGTAAGTAAAAGTGTACAGACCAAAAAAATAAAAACAAGTGCTTGTAATTAGAAAACAAAGCGAAATTGACTACTCCTAAATGTTAAAAAAACACACACTCTCTCTCTCTCCTTTTTTGCTTTTCTATAGAAATACCATCACACAAAATTAAACTTTCACAGTGAACACAGGTGCACTCTACATCTCTGAAGGCAACTGTAAAGTGTAATCCCAGAACTAGCTCAGTACATTTGGTCATTTTAATGATTTATACCTACAGAACCTTCATTTCAAAACTTCCCTGTCTAAATTACTACACAGGATGTTTCAGAAATACTTTGACAAACCCTAGGGGCATCTTCCTCACACCAAAAAAAACAAAGGTTAATATAAACATATATCCAAAAGTAATTTTGTTTTCGCATCTTTTGTTTTCTAGCGTCGCCTGGCCACAGGAATTGTTGTTATTGTTGATTAGAGCTGAAGAGAATAAACCTACAAACACTTATTCAGCATTTCACGTAATAGTTTTCTTTTTGACTAGGTTATTTTACGAGGCTTTATCAATATCTTAGGTTACTTAGCGTCTGAATAAGATGGTGATAATGCCGGTGAAATGAGTCCGGGATCCAGCACCGATAGTTATCCAGCATTTGCTCTTATTGAATTGAGGGAATACCTGGGCCAACAACCAGTTAAATTGCCCCGACCGGGATTCGAACCCGGACTACCTGGTTTCGCGGCCAGACGCGCTAGCCTTTATTCGGCAGGTGTGGACAGTTGTGTTTGTGCATTCAGTTAGCTGAAAATGGTGTATACCCTTCAAGAGAGAAGAGAAATTATCTTTATTGTTTAAATTTAGGAAATTACACAAAATGAACTGTTTATATCCTACAATCAACTGAAAATAACAATAATCAGGTTGTCAGGCGACGATAGAAAACAAAAGATGCGAAAACAAGTTACTGAGATGTATAAAAAAATTGAATTCCTTTTCAAATTCAAGTATCACAAGATAGGGGGGCCATTGGAAATTTCAAAGTTGGGGTGAGAGAGTGGAACTTAATAATCAGTTAAGACAGGTTTTAAACTTTTCCCTCAATATCTAAATTGACGTGTTCATTGTTTAATTAATATTTTATAGTTATTTAGACTGGGAATTTTTAAAATGAACGCTCTGTATGTTTGTGTACGTCATATTTTAAGCTTTTCTTAAAAAAAAAAAGCCAATCCTTCTATAAAAGTTTGTGTTATTTTGCAAGTCACTTCAAAACTCCCTCAGTCTATAGACCAGAGAATAAAAAAAACCGAACACAGTTCTTAAATAAAAATTGACTTAACGTGTTTCGAAATCACTCTTCAATTGAAGACATTATTACAAAAACAACTCTAGTCAAAATTACTATTTTTCAGAAGAACAATAAAAAATAAAAGAATAACACGTCAGCTATTTCCGTTCAACTGGTGTTTTATACTTGTGTCTATTGCACTTGACATGGGCCGTTTTTTGAGTCTATAAACATTTAAAATAGTAGCAAATGTGTCCTTAACTCAATTTCATTAAAAATGACTAGGGCTGTTCTTGTAATAATGTCTTCAATTGTGTCCCACCATAAAAGATTCCTACATATAAACCATTAGCAACTTATTTTCTAACGATTTTCGCCTTATATTTGCATTCATGGTATGTAAGACTTCCCGAAAGCGAATAACTTTCGCCACAAATGCAGCATTTGAACTGCTTGTCTTTGGCATGTGTGCCTTCATGGTATCTGAGAGTTCCCGATGTTGTGAAACATTTCCCACATATTTCGCATTTAAAAGGCTTCTCACCTGTATGCCTTCGTATATGGATTTTAAGACTCCCGGAATGTGAAAAACAGTTACCACAAAACACGCATTTAAATAGCTTTTCGCCGGTGTGTGTTCGTAAATGTACTTTAAGCGCAGCCAACTGCGAAAAACATTTCTCGCAAGTATCACACTTGAACGGCTTCTCCCCGGTGTGAGTTCTCACATGATACGCAAGCGCTCCAGATCTCGTGAAACATTTCCCACATGCCGAGCATTTAAACGGCTTTTCGCCCGTGTGTGTCCGTACATGTGCATCTAGGTCTGTCGTCTGAGCGAAACATTTTCCACAGAAATCGCATTTGAATTTCTTTTTACGGTTGTGCGTCCGGGAATGTATTCTGAGCCTGGAGGCAGTATTGAAGACTTTACCACAAACATCGCACTCAAAAGAAGTCCTGTCTTTGGATCTGTGGGACTCTGAGTGCACATCGTTCTCTCTTCTACGCAATCGATCCTTAATCTCAGGTTCAGAAGTGCTATCACAGAATGAATTTTCTAAGGACACACAATTTCCTGGAGTTCTCTTCGTCACAAGTGGCTTTTCAATGGCATCACTATCTCCATTGCTGCAAACGAAATTTATTTATTTACTTATTTATCATTTTGCTAATAATTGTAACATAATAGTACATTATGCAACGAGCCTATAATGATAGTAATTAAGACGCGAGTATGTTTGTTTATGAAACGAGCGTACCGAGTTTCATAATTTTCATACCAGCGCCTTAATTACCATTATAGGTAAGTTTCATACGACTTTTTATGCTCGACCATATTTCTAACTTGAAAGTATTCATAAGTATTCTTTTTATTTGTATCTGACAGAAGATCGGAAGTGACCTTGTTCATAGCTCTTAAATTGTGAGATGTGCGCAGACGCGAAAGTATTGATTTTTTCCGAGGAACAATAATGTCATTGACCTTGATGTAATCTAGAGAATAACATGAACTAATTTTGATATAACATGGAAATTGATTTAGAATTGACAAACGACATGACAAATTGAATTTATTTGAATATTATTTACTATTAACGCTAATTATTATAGTAACAGAACATAACCTTCTGCGACAGTATTGGATTTCCAGCCTCCGTGACGTTTCCCTCGTCTTTCGATTGCATATCCGAGAATAATCGAAAACCTGAACTTTAATGAATAGGTGTACTTTAATGACATGCATTAAAGGACTGCTACCAGGTGCATAATTACTACATTTCGGCATGGTCGAGCATAAAATGTAATATATGCAGAAAAACTTAAGCTCGCCCCTGAAAGAGTACAACTCGTGCTCAGGGGCGGATTCCTGAATTGAAATTAATAATAATACAATACAATTTGGCTTATGTCTACTGTGCAATTATAGTATATAAATTTAAATTTACAATTTTTCAATTTATGTAAAATCCATAAATAACTTCTTAAAAATAATACTAGAACTATTAGAATTGACAAGATTAGGATATTTAAATATAAATTTGTTATATATTCTTGGGACTAAATTACTACTATGATTAAATACTGTAACAGTGTTGCATTTTGGTTTAAACAATCTTAAAGAATTCATACCGTTTGTTTCATAACTATGAGAATACAAATTAATTACAAACGCCATGCCAGGAATAGAATGGACTATACCATGATATATAGGGTGTTTCATAAGTAACTTGTCACTCAAAAAAATTGAATAATTTTTACGATTTTTGGCTGTGTTGTACATCTCTGCTAGCAAGAACCTTTCTTCGCGCCGTACACACGATTTAGTTACGCGTTTCCCGCCAGAAGTCGATTTAGCTACAAATGTTCGAACAGAAAGCGCCATCTCTATTCTATGCCTACAGAAACAATTTTGCAAGAAGATGGAACTACGCCCCATTATTTACGGGATGTTCCAAGCGTTTCCCAAGCGGTGGATTGGTCGCGTAGGTCCAATAGCTTGGACGCAATGATCTCCAGACTTATAAGAATTTGTTACGGATTGTGTGACTGCTGATAAATCTAGCACCATACCAGAACTGATAGGAAAGATTCTGCACACGAGCTCTCAAGAGTGCACGAGGACCTGGTCTGTTGCTTGCAATTGTGCAATTTTTAATTTTTAATTTTATTGGGTAATTTTACGACGCTGAATCAACATCTCAGGTTATTTAGCGTCTGAATGAAATTAAGGTGATAATGCCGGTGAAATGAGTCCGGGGTCCAGCACCGAAAGTTACCCAGAATTTGTTTGTATTGGATTGAGGGAAACCCCCGGAAAAAAATCTCAACCAAGTAACTTACTGTGACTGGGAGCATATGTGCATTCTTTGGGCGGCAGACATGTTGAGGACTGTGAGTCATAATTAGTATAAGTGTAAGCTCACTGCAATTTATCGTAATTTGTCGTTTTTTGGCACACTAACTCTAAGTTTTAAATTTCATAGCGAAAGTTTCATTCATCTCTAGATAGAAAATTGGAGACTTCTGGCGTGCAAACGCATAACCAAATCGACTGCACTGCACTGGGGAAGGTTCTTACTGGCAGAAATGTATAACACTGCTAAAATTCGTAAAAACTAGTCAATTTTTCGAGGTTTCAGTTACTTATGAAAGATCCTGTATATATAGTAGATCATATATCACATGATGAATTTGCATTTTCCAACACATAACATTTTATAGGTCGAAAGTCAGAATTGACAGTAAGGTCTTAACCATACATACAATGACTTATAACAGGTAAATGGACAAAGACTCAATAGAAAGAATGTGGTTTGAAGCAGAACTCATGAAAAGGAATTTTTCAAACATTTGAAAGTGGGAAGGTCAACCTAAGAGAAACATGTTGCAAAGTACTGAACTCGAAAATATTTATCAAACAACATATATTTATTATCGATTTATTAATTTGTACTACAGAATAATATCTGTAATATTGACAATTAATATTTGAGGAGAAAAATTCGCTCCGGTGCCGGGGATCGAACCCGGGACCTTGGTTCTACGTACCAGTTGACATTGGACATATACGTCAACATATATGCCTAACTTGGAGTCAGGCCACAAAGGGAAACATTGAAGGAAGAGGGTTCGGTCCAGTGCTGTGGATTGGATTCGGCGTAGCTCAGTGATCAGAGCGCTTGGTACGTAGAACCATGGACCCGGGTTCGATCCCCGGCGCCAGAGCGAATTTTTCTCCTCAAATATTAACATATATTTCATTGATATGGCTAGCCACTATGTCGTTTGATCCATGCCTCCAGTACTGTGACCATGAACACGGAGACACTCCGAATAAGAAGCAAATTAATTCCTTACAGTGACGTCAAACCATTGTTATCACTTCTTAGAGCTTTATAAAGAAGTGACAAAGTAATTACACGCGATGCTTAGGATACAGCAAGAGCAAACATTATGGATCAACAACAAATTTGAGGCTGGAAAAGAATTTTAAAGTGATTTGTGTAAATATAGATCAACGTTTTTATTTTACTTGGTTACTTAACGACGGTGTATCAACTACGAGGTTATTTAGCGTCGATGGGATTGGTGACAGCGATATAAGGCCGAGAATTCGCCATAGATTACCTGACATTTGCCTTATGGTTGGAGAAACCCTCGAAAAAACCCAACCAGGAAATCACTCTAAGCGGGAATCGAACCCGCGCCCGAACGCATCTCCGGATCAGCAGGCAAGAGCCTTAGCCGAATGAGCTACGCCGATGGTTAGATCAACGTGAATTTCAGATTCCTACATCTATAAAACACAAATTATACTACAAGGCGATTTTTGTAAGTATTAACAGAAGGATGGGAAAAATCCTACAATTTGGACAATTTTACACATAAATTCCTCAATCCCTACTAGGGTTAACATACCCCTACAATAGGGATTTTATCCTACACCTCGCAACACTGATTTTACAACAATTAACTAATCCAGTACAGTAAGGATGAGGTGTAGACTGGCTGCCTACACTCACCTCTTAGGCAAGAATTCATCTTCCTCTGTTGTTACGTCCAGGGTTTGCTCCTCCTTCACTGTGTCCACGTCACATGACTCTGCCTGAAAAGAGTTTTGGTGCTGTGCAAATTGTAAGTTACTGTATTGCTGACTGGCAGTGCTCAGTCTCTGTTAAGTGAGGTGATAAGTACGCTTACTTGACTCTTTGAGTCATTGATGACCCAGTGGCACCACCCACCCAAAAATGTATAATTATTATTATTATTATTATTATTATTATTAGTATTATTATTATTATTATTATCATGTTGCGTGGAACTCTATTACTTCTACTGATTCAGCTAAACTAGAAAATATCCAAAGAAAATTCATTTCTCTTTGTGCGTTCAGATTCGTACCCAACTCCTCTTCTTTAAATTATGAACTATCTAGTAAATATTTTAACTGTACCAGTCTGTATTCGAGACGTCAGGATATTGATTACACTTTCTTCAATTATGCCATTAATAGTGTCATTGATTGTGATTCTTTTATACAAAACACCTACTTGGAATTCCAGTGAAAGGTTTTCCAGGTCAAAGAATTTTCTTGACTAAATTATTTAAATCTCTTTCTCCAATAGCCAGGTGTATTAAAAGTGCTAATTTGCAAGATCAGATTTGATTTTACTTATGCATGACATATCCTTACTTGTTATTTAATATATTTTATTATTTGTTAGATATTGCCATTTATTTTGTTGCATTTGGTGAATGGTTAATGTTGACCATTATATTGATTGCATTTTACTTCGCTGCCATTTTCTGTCATTCATTCTCAGAATCATTTATTCTGTTTTTTTTTTTTTTTTTGGCTTTTATTTTGTGCTAAACTGTAATTGGCCTTGTGCTGTTGTTTTGCACATTATTATTAGAAATAAATAAAAATTATTATTATTATTATTATTATTATTATTATTATTATTATTATTATCTGTTGTGATACGTGGTAGATTGGTTACTGAAAACAATAAACAACACATCATTCAAAATGAGTAAGGATGCATTGTTGGTGTGCACTTCATTCAGATCTCCTACTACTAATCGGGTACCATGTAAGAATAGTGTTCAAAAGTTGGACTTTGAAGATGTTAGGCATATATGTTGACGTATATGTCCAATATCAACTGCCATTATACTAGGAGCGCACTCAAGTGAGTGTCTTGTTTGGCCGGGATTCCGCAGTTAAGTGCACAGTAATCTGTACAAATATGCACTGCTGCTATGAGAATATTATAGATTTATTAATTTGTCATACAGAATAATTTCTGTAATATTGACAATTAATATTTTTGAGGAAACAGGCCACAAAGGGACACATTGAAGGAGAAGAATTCGGTCCGGTGCTGTGGATTGAATTCGGCGTAGCTCAGTGGTCAGAGCGCTTGGTACGTAGAACTAAGGACCCGGGTTCGATCTCCGGCACCGGAGCGAATTTTTCTCCTGAAATATTATATGTTGCTGTTTTGCAATATTATCGACTTTCTCGTTTCCAGGTATGCTACAATGACTTGGTATCCACTGAAATGTTGCTTTCTTTTGGAGTTTTTTTAGTTTAGTTAGTTGTTTCAGAATTGGAATAATCGTATGTGCATATAAGTTTGGTACATATTTGATTATATTAAATATAGGAAGTATGCAAATAGATTTTTCAGAAATTTGAGTAACATACTGAAGAGCAGCATCAATAGCTAGCAATTCTGTGTCAAGACTGGAGGAGGATGAACATGGCACTCACCTTGACGTGGTGAGGGGGCTTAAATTTGTTGTTTAAGCTAACAAGTAACAAAGAGGTACCCACAGAATCTGCATTAACATTAACGCAATCATTGCTTATGATACACGAAGTCCCTCAGTGTAAAATTGTCTGGAGTTAAAATAGTCCCTCAATCGGATCTTCGGGTAGGGAATGCAGTGAGAGGTGCCAAGAATCGTACTACACAAGGTAAGATATCAGAACAAATATGTATATGAGTGGACATTTGGTGTTCACTTTCAATAGAATTCCAATATATTTAATTACAAAACACCATACAGAATTGGCACCATTTACAGACTAATTTAGTCATATTGGAAGTTGAAAAATGAATTGGCACGGAATAAAGGTAAAAATCACTCCAAGCAGTAGACAGATGCCTAAATAAATGGTCGAATATTGGGGTGAAGAATTTGGTCAACATCTATAATGAACTAGCAGAATACAAAATATTATATAATATTGAGATCTGGGGTAGTAGGTTATCCAGCAGTAACATTGATACAGTAAGAGCCAAAATGTGTAAAAAAATTTCTAGGAATACCGGAGAATGTTTCTAACCTGGCAGCGTTACTAGAGATGGGAACCGATTCGAGTCTGGGAATTATTCTAGAAAGAAAAATCAAATCTTTAGGTAATATTCTGTGTAGCAATGATTCGGCACTTATGAAAACATGTATCTTTTGTATGAAAGCCGCTAATTGGAAATCGAATTGGCTGAAAGAACTGGAAAGTGAAATAAACAGATTAGGTCGAAATTGGCTATGGAGAGAACTAGGGTCTATAAACACGAAAACTATTGGACGAATAGTAAAAGAGAGGGAAAACGAAATTTCGAGACAAGATATTTTTAGTAATATTAAAGACCTAGGATCACTAAAATACTATAGGGAGGTTAAGCAGTTTTGGGAACAGGAAGAATATGTTAGACTAAATTCAAAGGAAGAGAGAACAGGAATGGCATGGTGGAGATTAGGTATCTGGAGACTCAAGAATAGGAGAGGGAACGTAGAGAAGGATAAATGTCCTTTGTGTGGACTAGCGGAAGACGCAATGCATATTGTGCTAAAGTGCCAGGCAACGAATGATTTGAGAAACAGTTGGATGGATAAAAAATTTCTACAAATAAACGCTATAGTAGTATATAAAAAAATGAATGGTCACCTAAACGCCAGCAATCTGCATAAATTAAGAAAATTTCTTTTTAGAGTTAAAATTAGATGGGAAGAGAAAGTCAAAGCTCTAACGGAGATGGAATTATAAATGTTGAGTAGTCACACGATAAGAAACTATGAAGAGTAGCCAATGAAGTTAACAGAATAATTCTTAAGAGATTGAGCATAAAAAATGCAAAAGCTAAAGTAGGAATTTGAAATACAAGAGCTATACATATTATTGGTTCTGTATTATTAGTTCTGTATTATTATTATTATTATTATTATTATTATTATTATTATTATTATTATTATTATTATTATTATTATTGTAAACAGAGGATTCTTATAGGTTCATTATGTATTAATTTTTGTTATATTTGTATAGAGAGTGATGGCGGATTAAGAACTGGAATACATCTAATCCGCTATGACGTAAACAAACAAACAAACAAATAAATAAATAAATAAAATGAATAAATAAATGAATAAATAAATAAATATATTGAATAAATAAATCAATAAATTGAATAAATATATTGAATAAATAAATCAATAAAATGAATAAATAAATTGAATAGAATAAATAAATTGAATAAATTAAATAAATAAATTGAATAAATAAATCAATAAATTGAATAAATAAATAAATAATTAAATAAATAAAAGAATAAATAAATGAATAAATAAAATGAATAAATAAAATGAATGAATAAATAAATAAATTGAACAAATAAATAAATAAATTGAATAAATAAATTAAATAAATAAATAAATAAATAAATAAATAAATAAATAAATAGAATAAATAAATCAATAAATTGAATAAATAAATCAATAAATTGAATAAATAAATAAATAAATTGAATAAATAAATCAATAAATTGAATAAATAAATCAATAAAATGAATAAATAAAATAAATAAATAAACTGAATAAATAAATTGAATAAATAAATAGAATAAATAAATCAATAAATTGAATAAATAAATTGAATAAATAAATCAATAAAATGAATAAATAAAATGAATAAATAAACAAATAAATAAATTGAATAAATAAATAAATAAATTGAATAAATAAATAAATTGAATAAATAAAATGAATAAATAAATAAATCGAATAAATAAATAAATAAATTGAATACATAAACTAAATAAATTGAATAAATAAACTAAATAAGTAAATAAATAAATAAATTGAATAAATAAATTGAATAAATAAATAAATAAATAAATAAATAAATTGAATAAATAAATTAATAAATAAATAAACTGAATAAATAAATCAATAAATTGAATAAGTAAATCAATAAATTGAATAAATAAAATGACTAATAAAATAAATAAATAATTAAATAAATAAAATAAATAAATAAAATGAATAAATAAATTTAGTCATATGCATCATATATCAAACACTGTAGAGTAAGAACAAATCAGACTGACAGATGGCAAATGATATAACTCATAAAATATAACGATCCCATAGGAAATATTGCAGTAACAAATCACTCCACTCACCTCAGCTTCACGTTCCAGAGGAAACTTAACTGGCACCGGTGTTTCCTCTACTTTCACCTCTGAAGTGAGATCCTCGTATTCTGCCTTCACACAAACTGGCTGCGGATTTGATAAATCTCCTTCCTGCATAACCCAGACAGTCGCATTTTTTTCCAGTTTAGTAGCGAATACTTAACATCTTACAGCAAAGACTCTGCATATACATGTCAGCACTTGGTTCCTGATATGAGAAAAATTATTAACCCGCGATCGCTCGCATTGTTAGTTAAAATCTAACAATGTTTAATTTTCTGTTACTTAATGCTGTTGAAGATGTGGAGCTCTTGCTCCAACAATGCCTGCTTCTATACTTCTGATTTGATTATCGCACCCAAGATTTAATTACAAGTCTGTTGGCAGCGTTATTAATAAAGACGTGGACCAAGCTAGATGAATGTAACATGGGAGTAAATGTGTTAGTCTTTCGTGAAATTTAATTGGTTGGTAGGTGGCTAAAGCTCTGGTATTATGGCAATGAAGCCATCAGCACTCTTGCAGTCCAGTATTTTTCTGTGATGTTGAGATGAACAGACAAAGGTTCGCAAATTTCATGATAGTATTTAACCATGATTACGTCCTTTCCACATAATACACAATGGGGTGAGAGGGAGATGGTGATTCTATAGAAATGAGCTGCCAAACATTCATGCCGTCAGAAGGCAGAAGACTGCCACTGCTGAATTTCTTGGTTCTTCAGGGATGTTGTTTAAATTTTGGAGGAGGGGTTCCCATGATTTATCTTTAGCAGATTCCTTTATTCTGTTCAAAAATTTTTGTTTGTATTGGAATTTTTTGATTGAATTCAACAGTAATTGCATTAGAGTGCAGCCTTTCTTAGCCACTTAATCTGCCAATTCATTGCAATGCCGCATTGCCTAGTTTTTGGAGCAGCTTAATCAGGGTCCAGAACTGAGAAGAGGTGTCAGTTTTTTGTGAACTAGTATTAGATATAACTTGTATAGCTGCTTTTGAGTCAATGAGGATTACAGCTTTGGAAAATGGATTTATTATTTGAAGTAGAATGTTTAGAAGAGTGAATATGGCTTCTTTTAACTATTCCATCAAAGTTGGTGAAGCCCTTCCCGACTGCTTTATAGTATGAGAAAAATTAACAAGTTCCTCCACCTCCTGCACCATCAAAATCGTTTTGTAAAGATCCATCACTGTAAGTGTATAACCAGGTTTCATAAGTATATTTGCTATTAATCAGTTCTAATGTTAATTGTTTTCTTAGATTTGGATTTGTATCATTACTAACATTTGGTTTCAATAAGTTGTTTTCAATTTGAATATTTATGTATTCGAAGGGATTTTGTAGGATCTGTAACATTTAGTTGGGGAATGAGATGCGACTGTAATCTTTTAAGTTTCTGCATAATCCTTCTTGTGCTTTTTAATTTAGTGGGCAAAATTTTGTATTTCTCCAATAGTTTGTATTAGGCAGTCTGATTAATTTCTCATACTGGATTTCTGCTTCTTTTTCAAACTCGTGAAATTTAGAGCAGTGCAATATATTGACTATTTATTGTATCTTCAACGCCGATCAATAGTGTATCTTCTTTCTTCTGAGTATTTTATATTGAAAGTAAGTACGTTTTTAATTATAGTTCTATTCCGAATGCACCAAGCATTTTATTTTAGTTTGTTTTATTTTATTTCCTCAGAAAGCAATACAACAATTTTTTTTTTTTGCAAATCAAGATTTCAGGTGTAACTACCTGTAAAGTTGATTTGAATAATTTCGAGGGAAAAATTGTTCCGGAGCCGGGTATCGAACCCGGGACCTTTGGTTTAACGTACCAACGCTCTACCACTGAGCTACCCGGTAACTCTAACCGACACCGATCCAATTTTTCCCTCTATATCCACAGACCTCAAAGTGGGCTGACAACCGTCAAGCAACCAACTTCGAGTGCACACTAACTCCATGTGACTTAAATTGTGGTTTTCTGTTAACGAACAGTGACGTGTATTATGCAAATCAAGATTTCAGGTATAACTCCCTGTAAAGTTGATTTGAATAATTTCGAGGGAAAAATTGTTCCGGAGCCGGGTATCGAACCCGGGACCTTTGGTTTAACGTACCAACGCTCTACCACTGAGCTTTACTTAGGTAAATTCGTGTTGGATGTACCACGAGATAGTACAGATTCACACAATACAGCTGTAATAGTCGTTTTAGCCAAATATGTAAAGATCACAAAGAAAGACCTGTGTTTATCTGCCGTGAATGATTCAGATTAGTAAAATATGAACTGAAAAAAAATGTTGAATTTTGAAATTTCTTTATTTCAGTCAAAAGTCTTCATTCAAGTATATTTCAAAAACTTTGTTTGCAATCTTCGTCAATTTTATATATAAAACAAAATTATTTATAATTATTTATTTATGATTAAACGATAAAATATTAAATATATTATTTGTACTCAGATAAATAAAATATGGCCTGAAAATATCTGAATTCGTAACATATTATTTGTTTCAGTGAAAAGTTTGTTACAGGAATATTTCAAATACAATTTCCAATATTGTACAATTTCTTTATAAAACAGTTCTTTTTGTTATAAAATAAATAAAATAACTTATGTATAACTTCAGAACTGTAGAATAAGTTATGAAAAAAAATATCTCGAATTCTAAAATTATTGTTTGAGAAAAATACAGATTTCAGTTTTGAGTATTTTGTTTGTAAAAAAGTTCTACTGCTTAAAAATGATTAATTTGTATTTATTGCATGTACATAATTAAAAACATAGATGCAATAACGTAAAAGGTCTTTGTATGTGTAACATATTCGTTAATGCAAATATAAACTAATAAACAGAAAAATCAATTATGTTAGACAAAATCTAACATTGCAGTTATTGCATAACAACAACAGGCACGAGCGATCCTGGGTTAAAAATTGAAAGCATTATACAGGCAATGAATCAGAATTCAGAAACAAATGCAGAATAGCAATATATCGCAATATGAATATCTTATATATCATAATACAATACAATAAGAAAACAGAACATAAATAGTGTTTCATTTACCTGCAATAAAGGCTTCTCGTCTTTTACATCAATCAATTGTTTAGCTTCCAGGTCGGTGTCGTGTTCCATCTTGTACATCGATAGCAGCCACAGGAGAACAGTCAGAAATCAACATCAATTAAGAAATGTGTAAAAATGCCTGTTTGGAAAAGTTACGAAATCATTAACATTTTTACATTTTATTACGAAATATTACGTAAATAATTCGAAAACATGATCTGTTATAAGTTACTGGTGAACATACGTCACACAGTTCCTCAAACATAACCTGTGTCATTAGACAAGAAGTTCGCATCCACAGTTTAGGTGCATTTTCACATAGGAAGGTTGTTACATTACAGTCTTAGAAACGCCAATTTAAAATACAAAAATAAATGAAGTCGCCAATGTAAGAAGTACAAAAACGTACATAAAATAGCTAGTTATGTGACGTCATTTCCGGCGTGATAAGATAAGAGCAGGATTGCCAGACGTCCTGGA
The DNA here is from genome assembly GCF_040183065.1 of Periplaneta americana. Taxonomy (NCBI): domain Eukaryota; kingdom Metazoa; phylum Arthropoda; class Insecta; order Blattodea; family Blattidae; genus Periplaneta; species Periplaneta americana. Next base: position 172,653,535 of record NC_091132.1, on the reverse strand, counting down.
TTTTAATGGTGTGTCTTATGTCTGGATTCAGTTTTATTCGTCCCAGAATATCAAAAAGTTTCGGAAGATACATTTCTTTGCTAATTTGTGTAAAATTATTTTTAAAAATTCCTTATCCATATTTCCAAGACCCTGTCCAATTTATGTTTAACATCATCGCCTGGCGCCTGCTATCAAGTTGTATTCAAATACATATGAAAAGTAGTAAAAGAATAATACTGTAGTATAATATACTATTATATTAGGTATTATACATTATTTTTAGTCTTTACTGTCTTTGGAAGTTGGTTTATAGTTGATAGGATTTAAACATTGTATGAAGCATTTTTTTCTCTATAGATGGGCCCGAGATGTAGAGACTGGAGAGATGGTAGAGACTGGATTAATCTTGCACAGGATAGGGACCGATGGCGGGCTTATGTGAGGGTGGCAATGAACCTCCGGGTTCCTTAAAAGTAATTTTTAAGTAAGTAAGATGGGGCTGTAATGTGACATTATTTTTTCAAATTTGATCAATAATTCAGAAGAAATTTCACAATCCAGCAAAAACGTACAGAATTTAAGAAGTTTAAGCTCTATAGAATTACCTACAGTTGTATTATAAATTAAATTAATTCAAATGTGTAGTCACCCTCTTCTGTCCTAGATTCCAGACTAGAGAATCAGGCAACCCTGGATCTGAGTAGAGTAGGAAGGGTACTCAGATGAGGATAGTTTAATTTAGCCTAGCAAGACCTGTAATTTATGTTCGGCTTTTATCACATGTTCGCATCTGAATAACTCAACACAGTCTACCATCACTGATAGGCGCGGGACATCTTTGAAATATTGGGGGGAGGGTGAAGGGTAGGATACTGACTTAAGGTCTGAAAAAACTTTAATTACTGTTTCTAAAAATGTCGTTACTTATTTTTCAGAAAATACCATCATCTGACTTTTCAAATAGTAACGATTAAAACTGATTAACACAAGCTACGTCCCTTACACATTACCTTTTCCCTTGTACGGTCAGACGTCGCTACTTTTACTATGCTGCAGTATAAAATACTGCACAACACTCGTACTGCGACGTGTGAATAATGTTGCAACAAGCAAAGTAGCGGCTGCCGAACCTGCTACTCGCCACTTTTTCACGCTGAATGCAGTTTAAAAGTAGTGACGTGTAAATAAGGTTGTCAGGGTTGCAGCCGCAACATATACATATTGCTTTTGTTGAAACTTTTGCAGCAGCTGCAAACAGTGTTGCGATCCAAATGTGCCAATGATATTTTATATTGTTTGCATATATTTTAATGTTTGACGTGATGAAAATATTTGTAACAGTAACTAAATGCACAGCGCGGTCAGAATATATTTGCTGATAATACAATATATTTTTTTTAATTTCCCATATAATAGAAAGTGACAGGAACAAAAACTTCTTACTGTTTTGAAAATCAATCACATACGCTATAAAATGAAAGTATTGATCACTAGAAATTGATGTGATCCCTGGGAGAGCTGTAAGCCTACCTAACCCGTCCTAAATATGTACCTTACTTATATACGAAAATCATCGTGCGTGAATTAAGAATACGGCCATATTTCTTTAATGTAACAGAGGTTTCAGTGTTGTGACACAGTAATAACACTACACACCTAATCAAACCTAACCTCCGACATAATACTACAAACCTAATCAAATCTAGCCTAACCTCTGACATAATACTATACACCTAATCAAACCTAACCTGTCACATAATACACACCTAATCTAACCTAAAATGTCACATAATACTACACACCTATAGTAACATTCTTCACGTTTAGTATCACTTCGTTTGCATGTATTGGCAACCCTGCTACTCGTGTGGGGGGGGGGGCCATCTAGTGGAAGTGGATCGTAATGCCATGAAAAATTATGGCGACTTTGATATTAATTACATTTATATCACAAAATATACACTGAACGAATTAAATGTAATTATATAATTAGATATATATATATAGTACAATATGAACCGAAATGTGTTGTGGCTGTGATAAAAGTATTTAAAATGTATCAATAGCGTCACATTGGCAGTGATAAAATTGTGCAATATTTGTTCAGTGGCTGGTGAATACTCCACCTTGAATTTTCCAAGCAATTCAAAATAGCGTAACCATTCATAAAATAATGCACTCTCTTCGAGGCCAATATAATACAGAAGGGTAAAAAAATAATAATCCTCCTAATACTCACAAAAAGTTCGTATACCCTAACATAAGGGCCCATTGATCCCCTTCATCGTAGTTTTCGGAAATTGTAACTTCAAATTGTTCTGTATTTCTATTGTAGTTAACGCTTTGTTCTCAAATTTATAATTAAAAGAGGGAATACGTAGGCTATTGCTTTAGGCTAGCTGTACAATCTGAAACTCGTAACTCGAACATAACCACAAAATGTATTGGAAAATAAACACGAAGACTCAAAACTGCAGCTAAATTGAGGCTGCAAATGAATCGCCTTGTGTGAGAACAGAATCGCAACCTGTTAACACAATACGAAACTTTTGCAACTGCAGTACAAAAGATGCTCAGCATAAGTAGCGACTTGTGACAGATTTTTAGAGAGAGACTAATGAAGTCGTTAGTTCAATTACACAGGTTCTCACACAAAGTAAACAGAGCATCCACTAAAATTCATTTAATACAAATCGTCTTACCCTTTCCTTCTAATTGCTAAATTACCTTACGCATAGATATATCTATTCCACATCACAATTCCAAACATGAAACAATTTACAAAATAATACAAATTAATGCAATATACGTAGTTGAATGCTATCAAGGATGCCGTGATCATAAATTTTAACTAGAAAAAAAATGGAATTATAGGCTACATTTCCTCTTCAATTTATTTTCTCATTTATTTTTTTCTTTATTTATATGGACAAAACTTCAGAACAATGTTACTGCTTTACCCTCTGCCCCAAAATTCCAACCTTTTCCACACAAAATAAATTACTGGCACTGAAAAGTGTTTTTTTTTTTTTCGTAAAGGTGAATCGGATTCAATATATCAACAATCATATATCTTTTTACTACGTGTCATTGATTCGTATATGCAAGATTTATTAGCGGAATAGCCATTATAGGCTATATCACTTTTAAGGAATCCGGAGGTTCATTGCCACCCTCACATAAGCCCGCCATCATCCATATCCTGAGCTCCTGAGCAAGATTAATCCAGTCGCTATTTATTTGTCTATCGTCTCTACCTCCACATCCCACCTTCCTCAAATTGAGGTGATCAAAGCATATCCAAGCCTGTAGCATCTATGTTATATATGAGCATAATGTTATTTTAGAGCTTACTGCAGCCGTTTTAGAAGTTACCGCACCGCTCTAAACTTTGGCAACTACAAGAAGAAAATGACAACATCTACAAAAAAGAAGAGGAAACTTTAAAATAAGTTTAAGAATAGAATGAACATCACTGTTCCGTTTCTAAGCCTTTCCTAAACATCAGTTTGATGTTCACACCTGTGGAGTTGCGGCTAGTGAGTCTGCTCGCAAAACCAGGTGGCTCGGGTTCGATTCTCTGTCGGCTCCTTCTGAACGCTATAAAAAAAAAAAAAAACTGGTAAAACAAACTTGCAAAATTCGGCGGCCCAGGGAAAGACTGAATGCAGTAGCTGTGTTTAGCATAAATAAATACATTTCAGATTATTTCTGTCTTTAATAAGCTAGTGAAAAATAAAGTATATCAATATGTCTCGTGACCAGAACAATACGAAATGGAAATATAAAAATTGGAAATTTATGCTTTGAAAAGGTGGAATAATTCAAGTACTGTACAGTGTTGCAACAGTAACAAATATTCATCATACTGGGAAGGAAATTAAACGAAGAATAAATACGGGAAATGCCTGTTAGAAGTTTTTGTCTCGAAAAATCTGAAAGTTAGAATTGATAAAACAGTTATATAACCAGTTGTTCTATATGACTGTGAAATTTGGACTCTCACTTTGAGAAAGTAACAGAGGTTAAGGGCGTTCGAGAATGGTGCTTAGGAAAATATTTCGGGTAAGAAGCATGAAATTGCAAGAGAATGGAGAAAGTTAGCGCAACACAGAACTGCACGCATTGTATTCTTCACCAAACATAATGAGGGACATTAAATACAGATGTTTGAGATGGGCAGGGCATGCAGCACGTATGGGTGAATCTGGAAATGCAGATACAGAGTTAGTGGGAAGACTTAAAGGGAAAAGACATTTGGGGAGGCCGAGACGTAGATGGGAGGATAATGTTACAATGGATTTGAGGGAGGTGGGATATGATGATAGAGACTAGATTAATCTTGCTCAGGATAGGGACCAATGGCGAGCTTATGTGAGAGCGGCAATGAACCTGTGCATTCCTTAAAAGTCATTTCTAAGTAAATAAGCAGGTGAACAATATGCTTGAAACTAAAAAGTAAAAGGGGCACGGTTCACATACAAATAATGCAAGAATTTAATTCAAATGTTTGTTTAATTATGTATTTGCGTGAATGTCTCAGAAAGAAAAAAATAATACGTGCAAGTGGGTGTCCGTGATTTACGATTTATGTACAAGGTTAATAACATTTTCGTTTTACACAATGTAAATATAATAATTACCCCCACCACGAGTACTGGTAAGCCACGACTAAGACCTGGGTAACACTGACTCCTATCTCTAGGAGAGTTCTTGAGTTGTGATTCTCAAATAAGATCACCAGCTATACTGCAGCCAGATGGTTGGATATGTGGAGAACACGGATATTCGGAAGTAGAAAAAAAATTGTAAACTACGATTTCAAAATTTATTTGCTAGTACATTTTCCATAAAAATATAATATTGAGGTATGGCATTTCCTTGCTTCTCCAAGATTCGGTTATGCACGATGTTTAGGGAGATGTGCTAAAAAGGTAGAAATTTCATGCAATAACGTTAACACTGCACGCATCACAATAGACTACGAACACGAGAAATATTTTAGGCAAAGGTTTAATTTAAAAGGTTATTTGTCACTATTATTGGTAAGCTTACAGTCGAGTGGCATAACGTTCGAATGTCTTCTCCCAGTAGCCTGGTAGATGCGTTTTGAGATCTTGCCATTACAAGAGCAATGCAGAGTGGAAGGATGACCTATTAAATTAATTCAATGAGTTAATGCGAAAAGTTTTGTCAACGAAGTTTTTAATACATCCAATGATTTTAAGAATATGAAATGTAACGTGTTGCAACATTGCAAATAATAGCAGTGCCCTTTGAGGTCATTGCACCAGTGGGGGTGAGAACTACAATTATCCACTCCCCAAGATTTACGAGAGGAGAATGTAAACAAAAACGTCTCATCAGCTGTTTCTATAAAATTACTGTACGACAAAATAGAAAGTATTGAATGAATTAATTATACGGAAATTGTTGGTTTCGAACATTTTTACTATGCAATAACTCTAAATTAATATCATGAGACATATTTAACATTCACAGTATGTTGATTACTTTACTTTTTACATATTTAGAAAATACGAGTAATAAAGATTGTATTTTCCTATAAAATAAAACTATTTCTATTAAAGACTCTTTTACAATTGATATAAACACCAAATAACATTATTACGAATGCAAAGTATGTAACTCAATCTCCACTCGTTATTTTTAAATAAGTAAGAAATAAATTAAGATCACAGTATTTTTCCGTATTTATAGTACTTTAATTGAAAAGTATTTCGTGAGACATTTTTGCTTACAAACTCTCGCAAGTTATACGGAGTGGAAAATTGGTCTTGCATACACCTCCAATGCAGAACAATATCCTCAACGAGCACTGCAACTCTTTGCAGCGTTGCAAGACATTACATTTCGTATGCCCAAAACTACCGAACATATCAAGAAACTTACGTGACAAACCTTGTTCGTATATAATTAATCTATTACCTGTGAAAAATTGAGGAGCGTCTTTGCAAAACTCGATAGATGCAGAGATCAAGATTTTACAGAAATTACATTAAGTGACAGGATCTATCGAGTTTTGAAAAAAACCTGGAAGGTTTGGTAGTCTCTACATACGGTATGAATCAAGTTTTGGTAAATCTGATTTCATACATCGATTCCGAAGGTAGAAAACATACGATATCCATATGTAATTCACTTTAGAAAATTTCTTCATCTATCGACTTTTGCAAAAACGCTCCTCATTATGCAATAGTTTTTTTACAGCCTGTATAACAAAAAATAAAATGATTAAAATTAATCAGAAAATTAAAGACATGCATGATCATTTAATGATCGCGACTAGAAAAAATTATTTCCTCAAACAGAACAGTTGAACGGTTTCTCGGCAGTATGCCGGCGTAAATGCGATTTTAAATTTCCGGAATAAGCAAAACTCTTTCCACAGACGCTGCACATGAAGGGTTTTTCTTCAGTGTGCAGACGTGAATGCAATCTTAGGCAAGAAGACTGCGAGAAACACTTTCCACAAACCTCACATTTGAACGGTTTATCACCTATATGATATCGTGTATGGATCTTTAGACAGCGCGAATAAGAAAAACTCTTGATACAATATTTGCATTTGAAAGGTTTCTCGCCACTATGTACGCGATAATGGGTTTTCAGTACAGACAAATCCGAAAAAAACTTTCCACAATTATCACATTCGAATGGTTTTTCTCCAGTGTGCTTTCGTACATAACTTTTTAGATTTTGCAGTTGAGTGAAATACTCTTTGCAAACGTCGCACTTGTATAGCTTCTCGCCTGTGTGGAGACGTGAATGAACTTTTAAGGTTCCAGACTGTGTGAAACATTTTCCGCAAACATCGCACTTGAAGGTTTGCCAGCTGTATGCAGGCTCACATGCATTCTTAAATTCCCCGACCGAGATAAAGTCTTTCCACAAAATTCGCATTCGAACGGTTTGTCGCCCGTATGCTGACGTGTATGCAAATTCAGGTAAGACGACTTGGAGAAACACTTTCCACACACATCGCACTTGAAAGGTTTGTCTCCAGAATGCCAGAATACATGTGCTTTTAGTTCACTCGATGTAGTGAAACACATTTCACATTGATGGCATTTGAATGGTTTTTCACTGGTATGCCGTCTTGTGTGAAGAGTCACTGATCTCGAGTGCGAAAAACGCTTTCCACAAGTTTCGCATTCAAAAGGTTGTTCTCGTTTATGAACTTTGAGGTGATCTGTATTTGCAAAAAATTTGCCGCAAGTATCACACTCGAAAGGTTTCTTGCCACTGTGCTGCAGTTCGTCTCTTGAGATTTCCGGATTGCGTAAAAGACACTCCACAAATAGCACATTTGAAGGGTTTCTCGCCACAGTGCATACGTGTATGAATTTTTAATGTTCCAGACTGTGAGAAACCTTTTCCACAAACATCGCATTTGAATAGTTTGTCCCCAGAATGAAAAACAGCATGAATTTTTAAACTCCCAGGCCTTGTGAAACTCTTTCCACATTCGTGGCACTTGTACGGGCATTTGAATGACTTGGTACCAATATGCATACCAGCATGTGTTTTCAATTCTTCCAACTTCTGTTCTTCTTCTGTTACATTCTTAAAATCAGACGATAACCTATCTCCACGACAGTCGTCAATGCTGAAAACAAAACGAAGAACTGAGCTATACAAGAGCCAATAATTTGGTGAACAACAAGACAGACTGACAAGAAATTCCACTAAAGATTAATAGCAGATTTCAGACTTCCCGGATCTTACAGGAGCAAGAATTCGAATTTCGAAAAAAATATATATATTAGGTCGCAATATCACAGTTCAGTACAGACTCACGAAGCTCAATACGTAGTAAATATGCATCCATAGATAGTTGCTAACCACTAGGATTGCCAATATCGCCTCATTATCGACAATGCGAAATAGTACCAGCACTATCAATTGTTCCTAACACCCTCACAACTCAATCTTCGTGACTGTATAATAACAATAATAATAATAATAATAATAATAATAATAATAATAATAATAATAATAATAATAATAATAATTCTTTATTTATACTGATAGAGATAAGGCCATAGGGCCTTCTCTTACACTCTACGAGGTCACAAAGTATACAAGCAGTTAAAATTTAACAAAAAGTGAAAGAACAGAATACTAACATATTACAAAAAATAATAATAATAGCATAATAAACTCGACACTAAACAACATGAAAATAATACCATAATAGTAAAAACCAAAGTAAAATACATTGGAATATAGTAAAAGCAACTCATTTAGTACAAATGGTTAATATGGAAGAATATATCAAAATGGAATGTAATTAAATAATAATAAAAAAGAAAATATACATGAAAATTAAATAAAAAGGCTATGATAATAAATTCACCGGCTGATAAAGAGAAAAAAAGGGGAAAGGAAGGAAAAAGAAATATATAGCCTATATTTTTACAAAACTATGGCAGAGAAAAGGGCTTATAACTGAAAGGAATCTAATTCCAAAAGTGCAATTTTAATTTATTTTTGAAACTAGACAATGTCCGACAGTCTCTGACATGTGGTAGAGGCTTCAGGAGATGAGCTGCAGAGCTGGTGAAAGATGAAGAGTAGAAAGATGTTCTGTTTTTAGAAATGGAGAGTGTGATATGGTGTATATACTACACTGTGGTAATATCTTCGACCTTTGAAACTAAACATAGTCAGTGAATGTCAGAGAACGTGCAAAATGGCATCACAACATGACTTCATACCAAACAAATAAGTTTTCGATCGTAGGTACAGAATACGAGACATATCATTTATCCATGTATGAAAATATCATATTAACAAATATAATTACATTCTCTGATTGAGGTTCTGGCTGATATGTACATCTATTATTATCTCACTTGAAGATATGTGTCAGAGGAAGAATAATTGTGTGTATGCATCGGAAGTCTGACTAGTATAAAATGTAGCTCGTCGGCGATTTATGCAATGGAGGGGGACAGGAACTGGCCACTCTACCACATTATCTCCTGGCCTAGTTGCCTCATAAGTGGTGCCCTCTGGGTATCAATTGTGAGGTTCAGACCTCTCTTCAGACCGTTACTATACAACAATTATAATTTCAATAATACAACATCAGGTTGCGAGTTCCGAGTATGATGGTGTAGAGTGTACATTTTATGGCATGTTCGGAGTTAGACTCTCAAATTATGACTAAATTGTGTGGATGATTTTCTGTATATAGGGTGTTTCATGAGCACGTGTAAATACCTTGAAGGTATAATGTAAAAGTTAAAGAAATCTGAAATGATCTACGTAATTCTTTTATGAAAATAGATAATTTATGAGTTTTGAAGCAATAATTAATGTAATATTTTTCTAGGCACAATATGAGGTCAGTACAAATCATAGCACGAGACATGTCACCAGACATAGAAGATGTTTGTTATTGCTACAATTCAGTGCAGTTGATTCAGACATCAGTCAACATTTTTATGTTTACACCGTACACGCATCACTGGTGTAGCTACTGCCATCAACATTACTGTTACAAACCTTAATTTAATGTTGCGTTTTATCCCTACTTTACTGCATATCTCTCTAAAAAATTCTGCACTGAGAGATAAGCTTTTAGTTCGTGATGTACTTGTTACCCCTACTTTGCCACATTAATTACGAAATAAAGCTGTATCTAAAAAAGTGTCAAAGGATGTCTTAACCTCATTTGTACCTCTACATAACATTCACAAAGTATTTACATATTCTCATGTCGTATATCCTGTCAAATTATTATATTATGTATTGCGCCCCAACTCCAAGACCAATGACCTCCATAAATAATAGTGCAGACCTATTTATGCTATTCAAACTTTCTTCTTCCGCGTACTCTCGAATAAAATTTCGCAACAAATTTGTACCTACAAAGTTTTCGTGCATAATTACAGTTATAAATAATTACATATGCAGTAAATTAAATAAATTCCTTACAGACTAATGCAAATCTTAAACGACAAATACAGAATGAAGTTGTAAAATAACAAAATTATTATTCTCTATTATGTATAACGATTAATAAATGAATAAGGTTACACCTATTATAGGAAAGCAAAGTTGTTCGATTAATTGAATACATTACTAATTGATACAGTTCTGATCTATTAATAGGACCATGATAGTACCTGAATTTGGTAAGAAACAATCATGAATACAAGGATAATAACTAATTCTGAATAAAACCAATTTCTGTCCTTCATTTTAATTGAAATGAATGTAGCAGAAACTCCGTACTCTGCTCACATAAATACGTTGAAGAGAATGACAGAAGGTGTGAAACAGCAACGCTGAGCTCGAATTCTCTTCGAGCAGAAATCCCAAAGTCGCAGATCGACATGTTTCAGATTTATTTCCTGTGAAACGTGAATATATATCTAACAAAAATTACTATACTATGCATTTCACACAGGGACACATGGTGAAATGAGGGATATTTTTTCACAGGGTAAATGCGCTCACACTTGGTTGGAAGATGATAAATGCTATTGCAATGATTAAAATTAAATTATTGCAAGGAATTTATTTCAGTGCGACCTTCAGAATCATTTCTGCATAAATTCACACAAAGTGAAGTTAACAAAACTAAACATTGTCTGGCAATATAGAAATATGACAAGTCGAAATCTGAAAACTACTCAGCCAACTTGTCATATATATCTCAGAATGTCTGGGTCCAGACTTATTCCCTAGTCAAAAAGAACACCAAGAAAATACTTTTCTGACATTACGTACGAAAAAATCCGGTTTAATATGATAGTGTGTAATATTTAATTATAAATACATAATGATAAATTATGTAAAAATATTGAAATAAGTGTTAAGACTCCATGCCAGTCGACACTATAGCATTTTATATACATCTATTCTTGCATTTAAGCGTGCCCCGTAGGATAATCTGATTACGAAAAGTCCGTTACAGTTATGACATCACCACCTTGTCACCAATATGCCTGCGTGCGTGGACAATTAAAGTTCCCATCTGCGAGAAACACTTACCACACACATTACACATGTATGGTTTCTCACCAGTATGAACGCGAGAATGGGCTTTTAGTTGACCCGAACCAGTGAAACACTTTCCACATATATCACATTTGAAAGGCTTGTTCCCAGTGTGACGTCTTATATGAATAGTAAGATATCCTGCTTGCGCATAACATTTCCCACAATATTTGCATTTGAAAGGCTTCTCGCCCAGATGACTCAGTATATGAGCCTTTAGTCGGCTAAAATCAGAAAAACATTTACCACAAATATCGCATTTGTATTGCTTCCCACCGTTATGCTTGCATGTGTGACCCTTCAGATGTGCCAACTGCGAAAAATATTTTTCACAAAAGTCACATTTGAATTGTTTCTCCCCGGTGTGAAGACGTAAATGGACTTTCAATGTTGACGGCAGTGAAAAACACTTCCCACAAATATCACAACTGAATGGCTTCTCGGCAGTATGTGTCCGTGTGTGCATTTTTAAACCGGCCAACTGACAGAAGCACTTTCCACATTCGTCGCACTTGAAGGGTTTTTCGTCTCTATGACGACACGCATGCTTGCTTAAGTTACACGACTGTGAAAAACATCTTCCGCACACATCACATTGGAATGGCTTTTCACCGGTATGCATGCGTTGATGTGTTTTCAAATGTCCAGACTCTGCAAAGAGTTTACCGCAAACGTCGCACTGAAATGGCTTTTCGCCGTTGTGCTTGAGGACATGTCTTTTTAGACTAACTAAATGTATGAAACGTTTATCACAGAGAAGGCATATGAATCGCTTTTCATTTCTATGATTCCACAAGTGAGTTGTCAGAGATTGAGGTGTTGCCAACAGTTTTCCACAAATATTACATTTTCTTGAACTGTCTGCTGTTTCATTGCTTACAGAGAAGCCAGGTCTGTGACTATGTGACTGTGTCAATTCGTTGGAATCTCCTAACAGCAATTTACTACAGTTATTAACTTCATTCCAACTATCACAAAGATTCGTTTCCAGTAAAACTGAATTACTCTGACTCTGTGTCAATGACTCATGTTCTTGCTTTGTAGTGTTGCAGGAATCTGACGATAGTCTATAATCATAGGAGTCTTCAATGCTAAAAAGAAAACGCATATGTCCATACAATAACGATGCTCACAAAGAGTGTAAAAAAAATAATAATACATAAAATTTCATGCTGTTGTTAACGAATGCTGAATTCTTGGCAATAAAGACATTACGATAATCTTGTGGTAAAAAGTATAACCATTTGAATGTAGGCACAATATTTGCATGTTATGGTAGTTATACAACAAAAAAATTATTTGCAGGACAACTTCTGCTGCTAGTCCATACTAACGAGCTAAGAGGATTGTCGCACAACTCCAGCTACCACAGCCCCTCTTCACTAATTAGGAGGACATTATGCGTGATATCGCAGGCCAGCATGCACAAATAGAATTTCCTCTATTTAGACAGAACAGTTACACCGCTGTGACTCGGTCAACAAAGACTCGTGAAGGTGAGGAAGGTATCCGAGTAGAAGGGGGTATGGAATGCACTGCCCTATTCCTTGCTACCAATGGTGTAATATGTTTAAGTAACAAGTATTATTAGATACAGGGTGTCCTCGATATAGTCTAAGTGAACTGAAAATCATAAACAGAGTGATAAAGTGTCAATTGTGAATGAACTAGAGAAGTGTAATAGGAATTATGTAAAACGATAGAGATAATGAAAATAGGCGAGGAGAATGGCGGGAATGGCTAGCTAGGATAGCCTAAATTATCTAATACATAAGAACAACAGACTCAACTACACAAAATTTCTAGACATTTATACACTCTATTAACGTGGGATAAGCACATCGAATACATATGCACAAAGCTATCAATTGTTTTATATTTGTTAAAGAAATTAACAACTTGCGTTTCTCAAAATAATTTAAGATGTGCCTACTTTTCCTTCTTTCAGTCGATAATCCATATGCCCTAATTTTCTGGGGAAATGGAACAAAAATTGGAAGCGTCTTGATTTTACAAAAGAAAGCCATTAGAATTTTATGTAAATCAAACTATCTGGAACATTGTCGGTCACTTTTCAGACAATCACGGGTTTTAACAATCATAAATGTGTATATATATGATCTAGTACTTTACACTCGACAAAATATCGACAATTACTCATTAGTGGCCAATATACATGATCATGAAATTAGAAATAATGAACAAATTAATATTCCACATTGTAGATTACACAAGACCAACACAAACTTTTTAATTATGGGGATCAAATTATATAATGAGCTCCCCAGTCAATATTATAAATTAGCAATGAATAGCTTCAAAACTAGATTTTACAATTGGTTATTAAATAATCCTTTTTATTCTGTTTCTGAGTTTTTCCAACACAAATTTGTATGAAATTGTATTTTAATAAATAAGTTTAATTGAAATTTAGTTAGTTTTCTTTAATTTAAAAGTTTCAAATTATTTCACGTTTTCATTGTATTATTTAAATTTTACTGTTTCTTTTATTAGTGTATTTTAAAAATGTATTTATGTTTTTCAATGTATTCTGACGAAGCATAAAACTCTATGTCTAATGGGCAAATAAACTGAATTGAATTGAATATAATATGTAGAAAATTAGTGGGATCTGAACATGAAATGCACGCAAGAAACAGACATAATAACGAACATATTGGACAATGGTATAGTATGTTTTAGTAACAAGTATTATTGAAACAGTGTGTGTTGGATATAAGTGTATCGAAATACAAGAACAGAGTCTTAAACGTGTAGATTTTGAATGATCTAATTTAAGTTGTTAGGATTTAGAGGGAGAATCCTGATCAATTTAAATGGGGTCGAAAGTCAAGTATAAGAGCGTCTAAAAAAGGTATATCTGTAACGAATGTAATTGTGGCACGGGATAAAAAAATTGTGAGTTCCACATTACATGGTTGTAAATATTGACATCTAATATTCCTTACTACATACAAAAAATGACATGGTATCATACACAAAATGTCAACAACATACTTCACAGTTCCACAGGTGTGAAAGAATTTAAATTTTGCAAAATATATGATGAGACATTACCATGAAAGATAATAAATTCACCAACACCAAACCAGAAAACTGGTTTCACTCTGCAAGACATGTTAGAAAATCACTGGACAGTAAGACTGAAAAGTATCAATATTTAAATTTACAATTTATAATATTCATTGTTGGGTTCCGAGTGAAATATAGACTTTATGGGAAATTCTAAATTACAATCTACAATCGTTTGTCAATAAATGTTGCTAATGTTGGGATATGGACCATTGGCCCAAGCACGGATGTATGTGAGGGGTCAAATCACAATGTGTTCTCTTAAGGCAGTGATGTCAAAGGAAGCGAATTTTTCTGACCTTGACGTCGTGCGCGGGCATTAAGCGCTACGTATGCTAGCAGGAATATGCAGCCTGTTGGATTAAGAGAACAGTGGTGCACAAACTTCAAACGGAACGTGAAATTTTATGTCGTTATTTTTGGATAGCTTCTTTCTGTTTGTTATTTTCTATATTGTCAGTAAAACAAAAGTACTAACACCTATTTCTTAGCCTAATATTGCTGTTGTGTTTTAAACGTTAATAATATAATAAATAATAAAGAAGGAATATTCACACAAATTCCATAATAACTACAACTATACTGTACTAAGTGAATTAAATACATCATTCATAAAGAAAGTGTTATTCCAAAGAAAGACATTGAATATGGCATGATAAGTTGAAATAGATATTGATCGTATCTTTAGCCTTATAAAAGTAATCAAAATAATATTATAGTACAAAGCAAAGTTGTCTAGGTATATGTTTTAACTGTAAGTAATATAACATAATAAAACTCTTATCGCATTATGATTTTAGGTGATATTGATGCGCAACTTTGTTATCAGAATATTAATTTTTCTCAAAATCTGCTGAAGCTATAGGCACATATCTTTTGTTTGTGATGTAACAGTATTTGCATTGTTAATTCATTTCCTTACAAACATTTTCCATGCGAATATTTTCAAACACTTTAATACACTATCTTCAGTAATACGTATTTACGATATATTAGATTTACGAAAACATTGCTTTAGTACCTGTAAGGCTACTAAACAAACATATCTGAAAATTTAACTTTTTCTGTAAAAAAAAAGGTTGAGTAAATATTCCTTTTGAATAAAAAAGCAAACTTGTGAAAAATTAGCATTAAAATTAAAACTTACATTCTTATAATGCACTTATACTTATCAGACAAATCTAAAAACTACCATGGATACAGTTTTAATAAGTTCTGTTCCCTTTATCCATTGAATCAGTGCGGGCCATCCCTGTATATAGCTCGACCAAGCGGCATCGTCGGCTGGCTATCAAAACCTCGTAACTCCAAAATTGAAAATTTTACAGGAGAAAGGAATAATGTTACTTTGATTGTGTTTTTAAAGCAAAATCGATGTGGTTTTAAATTTAGCAACCGAAATGTGATACATTAAATGTACTATAGCAGTATATAGCATACTGTAAATTATATACATTTGTGTGTGGTGGAGTTACGGGTTTTTGTTACTGGTTAGAACTTTGGATTTACTAAATGAACACACTTCTTTCGGAATATACTTTATGCTCTTTTAAGTAATCTCAATAGTTTTTCACAACTACATGGATGCCAAATTAGTAAGTGACTACACTTAAGTGGAATACAGGCATGTTTGTATATTTTATGACAAATTTAACGACGATAAAAATGCATACAAACTTTACAGATAACCATTATACAAACTGTTACAAAAATTTAACATAAACGATGTAAAGACAACTTAAATTTTTTATTTCTCAATTTTATAAATATTTCTGTTGTTCGTTGTGTTAGGATTTAGCCTATACAAAATTATATACTTTCTACTAAACTGGAAGACAGTGTCTGCTGAGGTTTTGCAGGAAGTCGTAGAATACAATGAAATCATGGGGGAATAATTTCATTTATTTACTGCAAGTAGGTGAGAATTTGTATAAAGCTGTGGTACAGACACATTTTCTCTGTTATTTGACATCCTTTTAGAAATAACGCTCCATGCACAATTCAAATTCAGTTTGTATTCAATAATATTCCCGAATTGTCGGCGACAGGTACTTTTTTTTTGTAAATAAAACTCACTATTATACTGGTAAATTAATTAGAATTTAGTCTGCACAATTCAAATTCACTTTGTATTCAATAATTATTCCCGAATTGTCGGCGACAGGTACTTTTTTTGTAAATAAAACTCACTATTATACTGGTAAATTAATTAGAATTTAGTCTATCTTCAGCTCATGCCATGGATAACAAAATACATCTTTTCATTGTGAATCAAACAGTGCAAAGTTATGCATTTTCAGTTTCGTCTTAATGATACAGAGCTGAGTCATGGAGATATAAGCACAGAAGTACAGCCTGCAAATCAATAGTCAGTACTCCTTTAGACTTTCTTGCTTCACATTTTATAACAATATGATACTAATATTTTCATCAACATTTCCTGCATCACAAGAGCAGCACAAATGACAGTGTTGTTTTTTTTTTTTAGGTGAAAATAGACTTAAATTTTGTTCCTCAAACACATACCTACATAAATATATTTATTGAGGTCTGTGATTTTTTTTCTGTATAGAATGTCTCATGTTCTTTGTAGAGGGCAGCTTTACTCTGCCAATTTGGTTCAAAATATATTTTTCTGGAAGAAGTTTGGCAATGATAGAACTCCAATTTTGGCAGCTCAGATAAAGTTGAGAAGTATTCATTCTTAAGTCATTATCTTTTTTTTTTTTTACTATTAACAGCTTCTTTGGTTTGATGGTAGATTTAGAGTTAGCTTAGGTCCCATTTCTTACAGACCATTCCCCTATGGAAAATGTGTTAAGAAACGTGGTCTTGCAGACTTTCTGTCTTTTATTCTCAATGAAAAGTATAAAATCGATTTGATTCTTTTGAATCTCTCTTTCGACGCTGAACTGGAATACAATCTACAAGCCCTATTACAAACATCTTTTTTCCTCCCATGACAGATTAGTCAAGAAATTATTTTACAAAACCTACTTTTTGCATTACACGAATGCTTCTTTCTACTTCATATCTCCATTTTGTGCCTCATCTTTCGCCAGCTCCATGTGATCTAGTTCTTTCATTCGTTGTTTCTTGTTGACTATCAGTTTCCATTAGCCGCATCCTGATTTCTTAAATATTAAGTTCTGCCACTTTATTGCTAATAGTAAATGAAAAAAATATATATATTGTTTCATTACCATTTCAACAAAACATAACAAAATAATGTATACCAGTGCAGCAACAATTAATTTCAAGTGTCACTCACTTCGATTTATCTTCCCTCCATTTTAGTTTTCTGATTCACCTTCGCTCTAAAAGCTATTATTTTTTGCATATACGAGTAATGTTCATCACAACTACTGTCAGTGGATTCCTCTTCACTGCTCTTATCAGCCTTAGTATTACTACTGAGTTGAACGGAGGTATTAGATATTGTGATGCCTGTAACAGGATTTTTTGCAATATCTCCACAGAGTGCAGACTAATTTCTAAAGTGTTGTGTTCCGTAACACTGAAGTTTACAGCGGAACCATAACAATGGTGTTTAATATTAATCTTCTTCTAAATAAAAAGAATGTAATTAGAGCATTTATTTATTTATTTATGCATTATTTAATTACATATTTATTTATTCATCTTTTAGGCTAATAAAAACGCCATTTCCCTTTATTCTGCGTATTATTTCCATAGAGTGCAGGCACAATTTCTGAACTGTTGTGTTCCGTAACACCGAAGTTTGCAGTAGATTATTGTCATACTGATCACTAGACAGAGTACAATATTTTTAACGTAGCATCAATCGCAATGCCTCGCATGTCAGTTTCAGTCTGCAAATGATCAATCAGCATGGTATTTAAAACCTCGTAATATCCCACCCAATGGAGTTCCGAGCTTTCGAGTCTGAGATTAAGAGCAGTGGAAACCTCGTGATTCCAGTCTGCTAGAGATCCGAGGTTTTGAGTCTGAAATTAAATGCTAAGGAGATACGAGGTCTTTGTAATTGGTCAGTAGATGGCTTCTGTAAGATTTGGAGTCACAATGCTTTAATAGAACATGGGAAATGTTGAATAATTTCGAGGGAAAAATTGTTCCGGAGCCGGGTATCGAACCCGGGACCTTTGGTTTAACGTACAAACGCTCTACCACTGAGCTACTCGGGAACTCTAACAAAAAAAACAAAAGATAGAGCGATGAGCGGCATTACAGCATGACCCAACGCGTCTTGTAATGTCAACTACTGTAATTTATATCAAACTTGTGTTCGAGCCCCCACCCCCCCACTCTTTGTGTGTCCTCCCTACTTCCCCTACCGTGCCCGTGCTTGGTCAAGACCATTAAAAAGACATGAGTAGAGTGGATCTAGCAACAGGTAAAATGCCTTATACCTAATTGCATTTCTAATAAACTATACCCACAGTATAACATTTTTGGATTGGATTTTAGAACACATGCATTCTCACGATTGCAAAAATACAAATACAGTCTATCACCAATGAGTGTAGAATACTTCTAATTCCTAATCCACTAATATTGTATAATCTTCAAGTGTCTCTGGATTAACAAGATAGCCAGGCTTGGTTTTCTAGTTCTCCAGAACTATATCCTTCACCGAGGCATTGCATCGACGTACCAATGCCTTGCATAAAGATAGGCGATCACTCACCCCAACGGATGCCTTTGACTTTTGATTCTTTGCTGCATTTTAAAATGTTCATAACACACTAGATGTATCGCGTATGTCCGCATGACCGGCTTCCGTCAAGAGACTTCTCCACGAATTTCCGTAACGGCAAAGATGGAAATAAAGAATGTCATGACAACGATATCGATTTCAAGGCATCTAATCTCAATATTGAACGTATACACGAAATAGATGATGCGAAGTTTATTTTGTTAGTTCAACAGTATCAAGAGCTTTACAATGTATCAAATTAGAATGAGAGAAATATAATATGCAAAAATGATATACAGGATAACATCGGGAAGATACTGAATCAACTAGCTACGTCATTCATAGTTTATTAAAATTACGGAATGATTAATTTTATTTCCAGCTCAATTGAGAACACTACAATAACCCAATCTACCAATAAATTACAACAATATTTGATGATAAATTCAGAAATGCGGACAAAGATCGATAGTATAATGAAAATCGCAACACGCGGAACAGAATTTTTCCGGTAAGTTATGGTTGATGGCTAATGCTGAATTTCTGGTAATGAAAACATTACTTCTGTCGCTCTCCAATATTTTGACTCAAGGACGCCAAGTTGATGAAGATGATTTTGATCCATTTCCTCTGGAAAATCACATAAGGAGCAGAGTGGTGGAGATATTCCAATCCTCTGAGCTGTTTGGCCAAGCAGTTGTGGCCCGTAAACAGTTTAAAAACTGCATCTGTATTCTTCCGTGGCTATCCGTGGAAGTTTTGGGTTGAGAAAGATGACCACTTTTTTTTTTTTTTTTTTCGAGATGATTTTTCCCACAAGTGAATGCGTACATTATTGCTCCGATGTCAAGATTTATTTTTGTGTCCTATTGTTTATTTTCCTCGCCAAAATGCTGGAGTGTATGTGATTTGAGGGTAAACGATCGCGTAAACCTTTTCCCACACGATTCACATTTGAATGGCTTTTCGGATGTATGCTGGCGTCTGTGAACTTTCAGGGATCCCTGGCGAGTAAAACACTTCCCACATTCGTTGCATTTAAATGGTTTCTCGCCAGTATGTAAGCGTCCGTGTTGTATTAAACGACCAGAATCCGAGAAACACCCACCACACACATCACACTTGAATGGTTTTTCACCTGTATGCTGCCGAGTATGCACGTTAAGTGATCCCAGTAACGAGAAACACTTTCCACAATATTCACATTTGAAGGGTTTCTCCCCAGTATGCTTGCGGATGTGAACTCTCATGGATCCCAGCCGAGTAAAACACTTACCACACACGTGGCATGTAAACGGCTTCTCACCCGTATGTGCCCGCGTGTGCGGTTTTAATTGACTCGAATCAGAGAAACTCTTCCCACAAAAATTGCACGTGTATGGTTTTTCACCTGTATGCTGTCTTCTGTGCACTTTCAAACTTCCAGGCTTAACGAAACACTTTTCACACACGTCACATTTGTAGGGTTTCACACCTAAATGCTGAAGTAAATGGAATTTTAATGAAGATCGCTGCGAAAAACATTTCCCACACTCATCACACTTGAATGCCTTCTCGCCTGTATGTACACGTTCATGTTTCCTTAAAGTCCCGGACTGCGTGAAATACTTTCCGCATAAATTGCATTTGTATGGGCTCTCGCCCGTGTGTTTAACTGCATGTCTCTTCAAATTGCATGAATGTGAGTAACACTTGCCACAAACGTCGCATTTGAATCGTTTCTCAACAGTTTGACTCTCCGAATTAGGGTTGAGAGACTCAGATTTTGATAAGTATTTCTCACAATTCGATGTACTGTTGCGAGATTGTGTCTTCTTCTTAAGAAATTCAGTGGATATTAAACAGGAAGATTTCTCTGATGAAGAATTGTCATTCTGTTCCATCGTCAAGTTTTTTCTGTGAAAAATATCATCCAAATGTGATGAAACGTCATCGTCTCGACTAAATTCAACCCTAAACAAAAAATCTACCATAAGTCAGTGAAAACTGACTATCGACATATATGTTGACAATCACGTGACAAGAGTACATGGCAACTGAAGGTTTCAGTAATCAGCCTTTTTTTCTATTATGGGAAAATCTGCAAATTGTCAGTAGCGAAACTCCTAATAAAACTTTTGAGGTTTGGAATACCCAAAAAGTATGAGTTATTATATCTAGTAAAAGTATAAGTTCGTAATAACTATGTATCATAACATTTGGTTTCACTCCGATCTTTCCATATAATAAATTGACTGTTGTCAGTCATTCCACTGCGAGAGGCTTGTGACAGAAGACTCGTATCGATTCGCGACATCTCGCTCACATGCAGAGGCACTCACAATATTGAGAGAATGGCGAGGAGGAGGAGAGGTATCCATTCGCTATGACTCGATAGGAGGATCCAGGACTACGCCCACCCTTGATATAATATGTCGTGCTCTGTTTCTTTTCTGTGAATGTGCTGCATTGTTGAGTGTTAGTTTAACAAAATTGCACGTGTGTATCTGTGTTACATTCTAATTTTGTGTAAAATGGTCCATACTGTGAGAACACTGGGGTCATTATTTGCAGAATGAAAAAAGAAACCGATTTCAAGTTGGGTGTATGAAACAAAATGAACTTTCACAAATAGGAGACCGACACCAAATTTACATAATAACAGCTTGTTCAAAATGGGAGGTCTAGTACAATAGATTTTGAAACGTCCATTAAAGAGCTTAAACTTTTCCTTCAACATTTGTAGGATTTATGAAACGAGAAAACTAGACATGTAGCACAAATGCATGCTCTATTTTGGCTGGGTAGTAAGGATCCAGCAGTGAAAATATGAAGCGATACCTTGTTAGAGAATCTAATCTGAATTGTTTCCAATGCTAGTAATATTGGAACATCTTTTTAAAGTGCCCACACCTGTGTAGAACCAGTCAGCGTGTCTGGCCGCGAAACCAGGTGGCCCGGGTGCGAATCCCAGTAGGGGCAAGTTACCTGGTTGAGGTTTTTTCCGTGGTTTTCCCTCAACCCAATACGACCAAATGCTGGGTAACTTTCGGTGCTGGACCCCGGACTCATTTCACCGGCATTAACACGTTCATATCATTCAGACGCTAAATAACCTAGATGTTGATACAGCGTCGTAAAATAACCCAATAAAATAAAAAAAATAATAAATCACTTGAAGTGTCACTTTTCTTGGATTCTTGAACCAGGTCCATATAATACTCTATTTCTATTGCTTGTGCAGGGTTAGTTTTAAATCTACAGTGAATATAAACTATTAATATTTGAGGAGAAAAATTCGCTCTGTCGCCGGGGATCGAACCCGGGTCCTTAGCTCTACGTACCAAGCGCTCTGACCACTGAGCTAAGCAGAATCCAATCTACAGCACCGGATCGAACTTTCCTCCTTCAGTGTTTCCCTTTGTGGCCTGACTCCAAGCTAGGCATATATGTTGACGTTTTATATCCAAGTCAACTGCCATTATACAAGGAGCGCACTCAGCTGAGTGACTGTTTGGCCGGGATTCCGCAGTTAAGTGCACATAATGTGTACAAATATGCACTGCAGCTATGAGAATATTAAAGATTTTTTATTAATTTGATCTAGAGAATAATATCTCTAATATTGACAATTAATATTAAAGACATTATTCTCTAGAACAAATTAATAAAAAACCTTTAATATGAATATAAACTAGTTCATATAAGTTTTCATAGCATTTGTGAACACTATTTTCGGTATAATATCAAACCTAAATCTCTTCCATGAAACATCACACAATATCAAAGCACACGACTATTAATTTACAACTGGGGAAAAAACCAGAAGAAGTACGACAAGCATAAAGTGTCAGTAAGGTTCCGTAATCGTAATTTATATTAGCAATGGTAATTGAGAATCAATGATATATATGGATTAATAAATAGACGACAAATTGGATGATGGTAACACGAGAGACGAGAGAAAAGCAAAATCACAATCCCCTCGATAACAAAATGAAAGATGGCATCTAAAACTGTTCTGATTAATTCTCCGGTAAGTAGTAAAAGAAAGAAGAGTTGAGTTATAAAATCATGATGATTCTTTGGAGGTATTACAATAATGGCATACATAAAATAAATATCTGTATTTTTTTTAAAGTAATAATTTACCAAATATTGTATCAATGTTAATCGCAAAGGAAAACATATAATGTTACCATGCAGAGCACAACAGTGATACTGGTAAGGGGAACTTAGCAGATAAATCTCTATTCCTTAAGGCAGGACTTGCCAAACTACAGCCAGCAGGCCGGATCAGGCCCGCGAGCTACTTTTGTTCGGCCCATTTACTAACTTGAAAAAAATTAAAAAGTCAATAAAAGAATAAAAAGAAGATTAATTTATTGACGAACTTCGATCGATGAAATCAAATCAGAGGCCCAGATTGTTAAACAAATTGCTCGTATTTTGCGGTACCGGTAACAATGACGTTGCTACGATACAGGCTACTGGTTGCAAGCGTTCAGCCGCCAGGCGGCCGTAGGTTGTCCAGCCCAAGCGCGAAGTGTGGCAACAGAGCAACCAGAGATTGCAACGCTGTAAGCTGACAACAGCGTCTTCTTTCAATACACGCTCTCACATAACAGAGCAGTGGAAATGTGAAGTGGTAAATATTGTCCAGTTAAGAATAGTATTAGCATTCTGAGTTAATCCACAAGCATTTACTAGTAGTTCTTACAGCGTAACTTTAATTATGGCAGGGAAAGAAAAAAAAAGAGAAAATGGAGAGTGAATGTTCTATGTTTAAACAAAAATGGAGTTGGAACTATTTTATGATTCAAACTGGAAATAAAGTAATTATGCCAGATTTGTAACAATTCAGTTGCTGTCTTTAAAGAATATAATATTCGCAGGCATTATGAAATCAAACATTTTTCAAAGTTTTCACAATTTACGGGGAAGTTAGGGGATGATAAATTTGAAGCCCTGAAGCGTGGACTATCATCTCAACAGAATATTTCAAGAAACAGAGATCAGCCAATGAAGCAGCAAAAGGGCTAGTTTCGCATGATCTGGCGAAAAGGGCAAAATCTTTTAGTGATGGTGAATTTATTAAATCGTGCATGATAATGGCGGCAAAGGAGATTTGTCCTGAGAAAGTAGATTTATTTAAGAAAATTAGCCTTTCAGTAGCCTACACACAGTTGCTCGCAGAGTGGAAGATATTATCAAAAACATAACTTGCCAGTTGAATGAAAAAAGGAAACAGTTTGAAAGTGTAGGTTTTAGGTCAATAAAACACAAAGTTTGAATACTAATGCTATATATGAGCTTTGTTTATTAGACTTAATTTAAACTTCCGTGACGTGGCCTGCGATTCTTTCTCGGATGGTTAATGTGGCCCTCGCTATGAAAAGTTTGGCAAGCCCTGCCTTAAGGCATACTTACTTACTTACTTACTCACCCACTCACTCACTCACTCACTCACTCACTTACTTACGTACTTACTTACTTACTTACTTACTTACTTACTTACTTACTGGCTTTTAAGGAACCCCGAGGTTCATTGCCGCCCTCACATAAGCCCGCCATCGGTCCCTATCCTGAGCAAGATTAATCCATTCTCTATCATCATATCCCACCTCCCTAAAATCCATTTTAATATTATCTTCCCATCTACGTCTCGGCCTCCCCAAAGGTCTTTTCCCCTCTCGCCTCCCAACTA
Source organism: Periplaneta americana (assembly GCF_040183065.1). Taxonomy (NCBI): domain Eukaryota; kingdom Metazoa; phylum Arthropoda; class Insecta; order Blattodea; family Blattidae; genus Periplaneta; species Periplaneta americana. The sequence goes on along the minus strand of NC_091132.1, from coordinate 172,629,062 downwards.
ACACTCTCTATGCATTTCTGAATTTGCCCCTACGTGCTACATGCCCTCAAACGTCTGGATTTAATGTTCCTAATTATGTCAGGTGAAGAATACAATGCGTGCAGCTCTGCGTTGTGTAACTTTCTCCATTCTCCTGTAACTTCATCCCTCTTAGCCCCAAATATTTTCCTGTGAACCTTATTCTCAAAAACCCTCAATCTCTGTTCCTCTCTCAAAGTGAGAGTCCAAGTTTTACAGCCATACAGAACAACCGGTAATATAACTGTTTTATAAATTGTATGTTTCAGATTTTTTGACAGCAGACTGGATGACAAAACCTTCTCAACCAAATAATAACAGGCATTTCCCATATTTATTCTGCGTTTAATTTCCTCCCGAGTGTCATTTACATTTGTTACTGTTGCTCCAAGATATTCGAAGTTTTCCACCTCTTCGAAGGATAAATCTCCAACTTTTATAGTTCCATTTCGTACAATATTCTGAACACGAGACATAATCATATACTTAGTCTTCTCGGGATTTACTTCCAACCCTATCTCTTTACTTGCGTCAAGTAGAATTTCCGCGTTTTCCCTAATCGTTTGAGGCTTTTCTCCTAACATATTCACGTCATCCGCATAGACAAGCAGCTGATATAACCTGTTCAATTCCAAACCCTCTCTGTTATCCTGAACTTTCCTAATGGCATATTCTAGAGCGAAGTTAAAAAGTAAAGGTGATAGTGCATCTCCCTGCTTTAGGCCGAAGTGAATTGCAAAAGCATCAGATACAAACTGGCCTATATGGACTCCTGCTGTAAGTTTCACTAAGACACATTTTAATTAATCGAACTAGTTTCTTGGGAATGCCAAATTCAATAAGAATATCATATAAAACTTCTCTCTTAACAGAGTAATACGCCTTTTTGAAATCTATGAATAACTGATTGCCTTAAGGCATACAGTAAGTAATAATTAACACGAGAAGAAAAAAACAAGAAGGCGAATTGAAGCCTCGCACACAAAACTGACCTGTTGCGTAATATTTCATCGTCTGCTTGAAATCCTTCCTCTAGCAGCTCGTCCTTCACTATATCCGTGTCCACTGCCTCGTCCTAAGAAGGAAGACACAAGAAGAGATTCATAGTGCATTGTTATCTGACAACTAATCTGTCAAATTTTTGTCCTGGAAATGAAAACTGAAAGTCCAACTACACAAATGCAGAATTCTCTATTGAATACATCACTGCTCGAGGCTTCTAATCATTATCATCATGGATTTAAGCTGTGTGACCCATTCTGGCCTCATTCATCGAGGACAGAACTCTCTACAGAGGACTCCCATGATTTCTAACTGCCCTGTGGTCTGCATTTCACAATAATTAACTCTCAAATTCCGTCTATATGCATTCTCCGTACATGTGGGATTTATAAAGTTCTGTACTCACTAATTTTTCGTGAAAATGGATAGTGCTTTCAATTAATTTTGAATATCTTTGTTACATTTGTGATCCTACTGTGTGTATTGAGTTCTTCTCCTTACAAATATCATTTCTGCTCCTGTGAATCATAATATATAAACCTGTCAAGCATAATGGAACCTATCGCGTAAAATCGTTCCCTGAACAGTATAGAGAATATGAGTGTTAGTAACTATAAAATTGAAATTCAATTGCATTATTACCCTCGCTGGAAAAAAAAATAACAGTCCTATAAAATTCCTCCATTAAACGGGCAAATGAATCACAATATTGAGAAACCTCACATGTGCATTTTTTTACGAACTTGCGTTGTATTTGATTTCGTATTCTAAACATGTAGATTCATAATATTATGAAGAGAAACCCCACATATTCCCACCAACATTCATTCTAGCTAAAGTGTTAAGAAAAAATAATTTGAGCACAAATCTAGGACCTGAAATGTTTTTTGTATCTCCTGAAAAGTTTAGTTTTCTAGACATTTGAGGGTTCTCAATATGAAGTCACAATAATTGGAAATTCTAAGCAGCATGCGTAATGTGGGATACACTGTCATTCAGAACATGGCGTGGGCAATTCCTTGTTAATGTTATGCTGAAAATACTAATTTCGATTTATCATCAGCGAATATCTGAGTATACTTGGGTATGAAATATTTCTGCGATCAATAGAATACAATTATTAGAACAAAAAGTGTCACCGAATCCTATGGGCTCCACTCACCTCTGCTTCACACTTCACCACTGGAGTTCTCTCAATTTTCATTTCTGGTACCGCATCATAGTTGCAGTCTATGTACTCTGTCTTTATTGTAGTGATGTTGAGATGTGATGAATTTCCTTCCTAGAGAACACATAAAATAAGCTACATTACTTTTTAACAGAAACTGGACCCAAGTATACGATTATTGCGTGTAATAAAATCAAGACAATACAATCACCTATACTAATAATAAATCTGTAGCCGAAATTTTTCTGGTAATTTTCGATTTTCCAAAAATAATTGGTCCTAACATATATAATTAACCACCCTGAAACCGAAAATTGCATTTTTGACATTTTTGTTCGTATGTCTGTCTGTATAATTGTTACCTTTTCACGCCATAATGGCTGAACCGATTTATATGAAAATTGGACTATAAATTAAGTTCGTTGTAACTTAGCTTTTAGGCTATATGGCATTCAAAATACTTTATTTAAAAGGGGAGTTATAAGGGGGTCTGAATTAAATAAATCGAAATATCTCGCTTATTATTGATTTTTGTGAAAAATGTTACATAACAAAAGTTTCTTTAAAAATGATTTCCGATAAGTTTTATTTTTGACAAAATTTTGATAGGACTGATATTTAATGAGATAAATGAGTTTTAAAATTAAAATAACGCCATCTAAGACGGTGCAATGAATTAAGAACAAATGACTTCGTCTATAAGGGGCCCTGGACATCAACAATCGAAAGCTATTAAACATAGCCTACAGAGAATGTTTCTGTGTTTGTATGAAGTAATATCAGAAGCTAAATTAACCGATTTGTATAATTAATTATTATTTCATCATTGGAAAGTGTAGTTTCTCTAGATGGACATAATGCTATAATGTTATTACAGTAACGTCTGAGTAAATCGAGGACAGGTAAGATTAAAATAGCTTCTTATGCACAGAAAATTTGATAGGCTATTTTGTACATTCGTTTTCTGTATTTATTAAAATAATATTTATGTACAATCATTTTAATCTCAGAGCATTAACGAACAACGAGAGTGTATTGATTTAGTATGCAGTAATAGTACGTTAGCTTAGCAATCCATTATTTTATAATTCAAATTTTAACTATGCTCAATTGAATCGTGTTAAAATACATAAAATACATATGCAATAAATGCAATGCAAAAAAAATTGGGTAATGAGCGAAGCAGATTATCTTTCGCTGTTGTAAAAGTTGTTCCCTGGATCAAACGTTCTATTTTAATTATGTAATTACTTTATATTTATTTCTAACAGGCGCAACGGAGCGCACGGGTACGGCTAGTTGTATAATAAGGTTAATATCGGAAAGGTCTAAAATTCTGGTAAGGTTGCGAATAATTGTTGGAAATCATACTTAAATTGTCACAAAGTGGTAAAACATAAGTCTGAAAAGTTGTTTATTTGAAAATGTTTATTTATTGGAAAAATGGCCATACATTGTTTTTGTTCTTCTTTTGTTATGTGTGGCAACTTGTCATTTAACGTTTACAAAATGCGCTCAGTGTGCCCCCTTCATTGCTTACACAAGCCTGAGCACGACTGCGAGTTCGATGTTGTCATCACGGTTCGAACGTCATGCATTTTCAACACGTTGCAATAGCTCCTCTGCATCATTCACTGGTGTTGCATACACGACAGCTTGACTTTTAAGGAACCCGGAGGTTCATTGCCGCCCTCACATAAGCCCGCCATTGGTCCCTATCCTGAGCAAGATTAATCCAGTCTCTACCATCATATCCCACCTCCCTCAATTCCATTTTGATATTATCTTCCCATCTACGTCTCGGCCTCCCCAAAGGTCTTTTTCACGCCGGCCTCCCAACTAACACTCTATATGCATTTCTGGATTCGCCCATACGTGCTACATGTCCTGCCCATCTCAAGCGTCTGAATTTAATGTTCCTAATTATGCCAGGTGAAGAATACATTGCGTGCAGCTCTGCATTGTGTAACTTTCTCCATTCTCCTGTAACTTCATCCTTCTTAGACCCAAATATTTCCCTAAGAACCTTATTCTCAAACACCCTTAATCTCTGATCCTCTCTCAAACTGAGAGTCCAAGCTTCACAACCATATAGAACAACCGGTAATATAACTGTTTTATAAATTCTAACTTTCAGATTTTTTGACAGCAGACTAGATGACAAAAGCTTCTCAACCGAATTATAACAGGCACTTCCCATATTTATTCTGCGTTTAATTTCCTCCTGAGTGTCATTTACATTTGTTACTGTTGCTCCAAGATATTTGAATTTTTCCACGTCTTCGAAGGATAAATCTCCAATTTTTATATTCCCATTTCGTACAATATTCTGGTCACGAGACATAATCATATACTTAGTCCTTTCGGGATTTACTTCCAATCCTATCGCTTTGCTTGCTTCAAATAGAATTTCCGTATACATCCACTTATAACTTATAAATATTAAAAGCATACTGTTCTTATTGATGGTATAAGGGAAAATACATACTTAAAAAATGTTACTTGTACCAAAAAATACATAAAAAAAACGCGTACTTTCGCAGTACCCTATCCCAATCAATTAACCATTGTGTGGCTAGTAAATTAACAATGTTTTGGCGCTTTATCTTGTCTCACATCTGACGTGAAAGGTCTAGGATATCATATAAACTTACATTTTAATTCCATGTCATTATCTGACGTTCTTTTCTATGAACACCTCAGATGCACAGGAGGCCAGTTTTAGTTTCAACCTCCCCAGTCACAATAACACTACTGTTATCCTAAATTATTTGTTGTGAAAAGAAACGTGTTTATAACTAATTTATTACAAAAGAAATTATATTAATAAACAATCCTTGAAAACCAACAAGGTGAGTGTATGCACGTACAAATTATACTATAGCAGACATTCCGAATCTTCAACGAAATTGAGACATTTATGGGATCACAAAACAGCTGTTCACAATGAACTTGAAAATCCACCTCATATCTTTATTGATATAGCAGGGAGACCTAACAATTTGGCCAAATGGGTCCGAGGTCCTACGCTGAATTCTGCTTCAAATGTCTGAGGGAAGACTCCGGAAAAAGCCCAACCAGGATTTGAACCAGGATCCGTTCTTTACGCCGTCCGTCATCCCACGGTGTAGAGTGCAATGCAGTGAACTGAGTACTCTAACTTCCTGCAAATTGTAACCGTTTTGTTCCGCTTTACATTTGCACAGTCAGCTACGTAGACTACTTCTAGATATTTAATCATTTTTCTTAATCACTAATATATACTGCTTTAGTACGTTTTGTGAACATTGTGATATTTCTCTCACTCTTCTTGCACTTGTGCTTTTTGTATAAGTATCTGTAAATTTATTTCAATTTTTTATTTGCCTCTTCTTCCTGCATTTGTTTCTTGTATATGTCTATTTGCATTCTTGAGATGTAGTGGTAGAGAAGGCCTGATGGCAACTCCGCCAGATTAAATAAATCAAAAAGTAAATGAAGGAATGAATAAATGAATAAATAAATAATTAAAACTAAGAAATAACTAAGTAAAAAAAATAAGTTGTTAAATAATTAATAAACACATAAATAAGTAAATAAATAAACAAAATAACGCGCTAGAACATGAAATGCTTACACAAGACAGAAGTCCGGTTACATGTATCACTGTCTGAAGTAAAGAAAGAGTAGCAACACATCTTGGTATACTATTTATGTATTAGTAAGCAAACTGAATTCTAATAAATATTATTCAATTTCTATTTGCCAGTATTTAATACTCGTCAAGATATAAAATAATAGGCCTAATCTCCTTTTGTAATATAAATGTAGGGAATAATAATATCTTAAAGATAGAAGATGTGAAAACGTTCGCATCTTTTATTGTATCGGTATTTCAACGTACTCGTGCGCTTGCGTATTGTCGTGCCGACGTCATCAACAATGGCCGACAGAAACGACAAGACGGATCGTTTCCATGGAATCACTGTGGTTTGCTTTTCTCGGAAGAATAGTTCGGTATGTCCGGAATGCGATCTGCGTTTCTTTTGATGAAGAAGGGAGGCTATCCCTTCACGGGGGCAGCTGCATTTGCTGGGGGCTCTCGTATGGGAGCCTTCCAGACGGCGGGAAGACCTGCGTATGCGGTTGGACCGCGGAAGGAAGGACCTGCGGTTGCGGAAGGCGGGCCCCGTTTTTCGTTCGGTAACCCCGATTTCTTCAAAATTGTGGGGATCGTTGGGGCGATAGGGCTGGGGGGCTACTACCTCTGGAGTAGCGGCAGTCCAGGGGACAGGAGGGGTGCCTCCACGCCCCCTGAGCCTGTCCCTCCGCCTTCATCGCCTCAGCCTTCCCCAACACACCCCCGGTACTGTACAAAATTCAAATACTTTTATGCTCCCCCCTGCACTGAAATACACCCACAACAAGTGAGACGACGATCACGCCGCTCACGCCGCACACACCCACCGCCATCTTCTCCACCTACACCAGTACCGCCACTACCCCCGCCACCCCCCCCATGGTATTCTCAGGGATCCTGAGAAAGACCAGGGGGCCGACCGTCCGCGCCCGAGGGTCACGTTTGACCTTCCTCCTGAGGACCCTCAGGGGGAAGCGATGGCGGGACCTTCTACAGCGGGCGGCCTAGGCACTGACACTGCCCCACCACACAATACAGACGACAGTCCTCCCCAGTCAAGTCGGCAGGATGAGTCCAGTACGGACAGTGAGGACTCTGACTCAGGCAGGATGTCGGAGGAACAGAGACCCTTTGAACCCTTTCGACTTTGGAAACCTATCCCGGCTGAGGAAGCTTTGGAAAGATTTTTGGACTCGGTTAGAAAACAATCTGGACGGAAGTAGGGGAACACTTCCGCGGCTGCGGTCCTGGATCCAAATTCTGGTCGACCTGGTTGGCGAGTTGGTATAGCGCTGGCCTTCTCTGCCCAAGGTTGCGGGTTCGATCCCGGGCCAGGTCGATGGCATTTAAGTGTGCTTAAATGCGACAGCCTCATGTCAGTAGATTTACTGGCATGTAAAAGAACTCCTGCGGGACAAAATTCCGGCACACCGGCGACGCTGATATAACCTCTGCAGTTGCGAGCGTCGTTAAATAAAAAACATAACATTTTATACAGTCGACCTGGTTGGCGAGTTGGTATAGCGCTGGCCTTCTCTGCCCAAGGTTGCGGATTCGATCCCGGGCCAGGTCGATGGCATTTAAGTGTGCTTAAATGCGACAGGCTCATGTCAGTAGATTTACTGGCATGTAAAACTACTCCTGCGGGACAAAATTCCGGCACACCGGCGACGCTGATATCCCCTCCTTTTGCGAGCGTCGTTAAATAAATAACAACATTTAGGCTTATATATTGTCGACCTGGTTGGCGAGTTGGTATAGCGCTGGCCTTCTCTGCCCAAGGTTGCGGATTCGATCCCGGGCCAGGTCGATGGCATTTAAGTGTGCTTAAATGCGACAGGCTCATGTCAGTAGATTTACTGGCATGTAAAAGAACTCCTGCGGGACAAAATTCCGGCACACCGGCGACGCTGATATAACCCCTGCTTTTGCGAGCGTCGTTAAATAAAACCAAATTTTCTAAAAATAAAAAATAAAAAATAAATAAAAAATAAAAAAAAATAAAAATAAATAAAAAATCTAAAAAAATTAAAAAAATTGCAAACCACAAAAATTTAATGCACTGCCCAATGGTAGGGAGGTTGGGATGGGCAGGGCGGAACTCGACATGCAGCCACCTCCACGTGGTGAGTTCTGGGTTGTTTCAGTTCATATGGAATGAAACAAGCGAAGAGCTGCATCTCAATTGTGAAAGGTGCTACAAAAATTCATACAAGGTGGAAAATGTTCAATAACAGAAAGTTCACGCACTAAATGCTTAAGATTAAATAACAGAAGCTTCCTTCTCCATTTCTTTATTTTTATTTAGTAAGAAATCGATTTTGTTTCTAGGAAAGGTCGCTATATCGCAGTGAATTCAGTAGCAGTTGCAACAGACGGCAACACTCTTCCCTGCAGCACAGATGGCAGTCACGAGGAGATCGCCCTCACACCCTGTACCCGCCGTGCTCTGGCTTAAGATGAATGTAACAAAAACATTATCGTCGTTGTTCCTACAATATCTCCTATGTGCAAAATATAATTTTTTCAGTAGGAAGAATAAACACATTTATTAGTGGGATATTGTTCATTTATTTATTCCACACATTTAAACACCATCTCTGTGCAGTCAGACTACATAATTGATAACAATAATCTACGCTTAATAAGCCAGCGTGTCACAACTACAAAAATATATGCTTAATATTCACATAGGAGATTACATGTTCCTCTACTTTACATGGGAGGGATTGCATTGCATAGGCTACAATATAACAAGCGGTAGTAACGCGTATACAGTTACAATGAGACTGACAAATTGAGTTTAATTAAACAAATTAAATTGTTCAATGTGTATCATTTTTTGGTGTGTATTAAGAGTCATAAAGCGAACAGCACTCGACCGACTGCGCCATCCAGACCGACTACTTCACTTTGCTTATCCGCTCTTCTACTTTGTGGGTCCTCATTTTCACAGCTCTCCGTATATAAATATTAGAGATATTTATCTTTAGTTGGTACTATTCTAATACACATTTCTATTGTGACGAGAAACGACCAGTAGATTTTATCCAGTGTCCTCTCATTCAATGTAAACTTGTTCTGCTTTAAAACTCCAAGTTGAGAAATTAAAAAATCTGTAGTTTGAAGTGATCTCTATTCGAGGTAGGATGCAGAAAGACTGGAAAACAGTCTCTAATGTCGGCTTTAGAAATAGTAAATGTCATGTGGCACGTATGGGCGAATCCAGAAATGCATATAGAGTGTTAGTGGGAGGGCGCAGAGAAAAAGACATTCGGGAATGCCGAAACGTAGATGGAAGGATAATATTAAAATGGATTTGAGGGAGATGGAATATAACAGAGACTGGATTAATCTCGCACAGGAGAGGGAGAGATAGCGGGCTTATTTGAGGGCGACAATGAACCTCCGGGTTCCTTCAAAGCCGTAAGTAAGTATATAGGTCATGTTACATGTTTGATCATTGAATGAGCAGGCAGTATAAGCATCTGACAAAGACAGTACGCACATTTACCCTACATTTCCTACTTTGTTTTTTTATTGCAAAACAAAATTTTGGCTATAAGTAAACTTAAGGTGAATTCAATGTTGCGACTGGAGTATCTACAATTTAGCCATTCATTGCAAAGTATCGGCTCAAGTAGGTAATCTAAAAACCTGGTGTTATTTTTCAGAGCAAAGACATGCTACAACGTGAATAATTTTGTATGTATGTATTTTCAAATTGTACCGGTATTAAAAACTAATTTTACATCATTCGCATACACAAATCTCTCGGTTGTTTATAAAATGAAATTAAAAATTGTAATACCAGGATCAAATTCTAGCGAGGAATAGATAGACAAAAACATAGAAAAGTCACAATATACATACTTTGTAGACTAACACCATAATAAGATATTTAACAAGTAGGATACATAAAGATGAAAAAAATAATATGTTATAATTTGAGATAAGTTATATAATAATTTCAGAATTAAGAAAAGATTATGTTGAGAATGAAGATGGATTATTATATTATTATTATTATTATTATTATTATTATTATTATTATTATTATTATTATTATTAGCTCAGTTGGTAGAGCAGCTGGCTACGGACTGATAGATCCGAGGTTCGATGCTAGGTGGTGACAGGATTTTTTCTCGTTGCCAAACTTTCAGAACGGCCCCGAGGTTCACTCGGCCTCCTATAAAATTGAGTACCGGGTCTTTCCCGGGGGTAAAAGGCGGTCAGAGCGTTGTGCCGACCACACCACCTCATTCTAGTGCCGAGGTCATGGAAAGCATGGGGCTCTACCTCCATGCTCCGCAATTGCCATCATGGCATGTTAGGGGGTACCTTTACCTTTATTATTATTATTATTATTATTATTATTATTATTACTATTATTATTATTATTATTATTATTATTATTATTATTAACGTCATTAGCAGCAAATCATATAGATATTTTAACGAAAATATAAAATTGACAGAAATGATATAATGTACTTAGAGAACAAATAAACTTGTTTTAAAATATATGATACATAATTTAAACTAGGGAATTCTGTCCTATGACTATTTGAATCTGGAATCGAAAATTTCATTGCTACAAGACGGCAATTCTAGCTGAAGTTTTATTATCGAATAATATAGACACGGGCCATTATTTGCACTACAGGTATGTACAGTTGTCAAAAGAAAAAGTGGCCGCTCTCCAGAAGCAAAGTTCCCTTCGGGTATCTTCGCTACAATTCGGAGACAGGCGATGTTACATGTTGTTGTACCACGTTACCTGATATCTACAGTTATAATTCAAGTATTCTTTGTGTTACTTAATAGCGTAATGGTAGCGTTCCTGCCTCTTATCCGTGAGGTCCTGCGTTCGAATACAACCAAGTGGTTTTTATGTTCTTTTTTATATTGTTTTTAAGACAGAGATACAAAACATACTTAATTGCTCCTTTCTCTTTTTATGATTATTTTAGTAATTAACATCAGGTTCATTAATGTGTTATGTCATGACATTATCATTATTTATTATGACATTATGGCTGCAAATGTGACGTTACACAGGGAGGTCAGACCTGGCAATCGAGCACAGCCGTCGCTTTAAACTTAGTTATGGTGACAAAGATTGCGCGATTTTTGTTTTAATCTACGCGAAAGAGATATGCAATAGAATGCCGGGCTGTGTTATGTATGGCTACAACAGCCTCTCGAAGAAAACGAAATGAACCAACATTAGATACTACGGATTTCCGAAGGACAATGACGTAGCGACTAGCGAGCTCGAGGATCACTGTCGAAGGGCGGACAAGTTCAATTTATAAGACGCTAAATTACGATTTTTAAAACAAGGATGTTTGTTCTGACATTACAATAACTTCATAAAAGTAATACACTTGTTAAAGTCTTTCTCACAGCAGTAGAAACATTTGAATGTATGCATTTACAAATATATTGCATATTATGGATGTGGAATTAATAATAATGATTATTATTATTATTATTATTATTATTATTATTATTATTATTATTATTAATGTTATTTTGTTGTGCTTGTCCATTAATTTATTTTCACCTTCAGTGCACACAGTCCGTATAGGTCAGTTTCTATCTGATACTTTTCCAATTTACTGCGGGCTAACTTCGCTTTAGAATATGCCATTAGGAAAGTTCAGGATTACAGGCAGGGTTTGCAATTGAACGGGTTACATCAGCTTCTTGTCTTTGCGTATGACGTGAATATGTTAGCAGAAAATCCACAAACGATTAGGGAAAACACGGAAATTTTACTTGAAGCAAGTAAAGCGATCGGTTTAGAAGTAATTTCCCGAAAAGACAAAGTATATGATTATGTCTTGTGGTACCAGAATATTGTACGAAATGGAAATATACAAATTGGAGATTTATCCTTCGAAGGGGTGGAAAAATTCAAATATCTTGGAGCAAAAGTAACAAATTTAAATGACACTCGGGAGGAAATTAAACGCAGAATAAATATGGGAAATGCGTGTTATTATTCGGTTGAGAAGCTTTTATCATCTAGTCTGCTGTCAAAAAATCAGAAAGTTAGAATTTATAAAACAGTTATATTACCGGTTGTACTGTATGGTTGTGAAAATTGGACTCTCACTCTGAGAGAGAACCATAGGTTAAGGGTGTTTGAGAATAAGGTGCTTAGGAAAATATTTGGGGCTAAGAGGGATGAAGTTACAGGAGAATGGAGAAAGTTACACAACGCAGAACTGCACGCATTGTATTCTTCATCTGACATAATTAGGAACATTAAATCCAGACGTTTGAGATGGGCAGGGCATGTAGCACGTATGGGCGAATCCAGAAATGCATATAGAGTGTTAGTTGGGAGACCGGAGGGAAAAAGACCTTTGGGGAGACCGAGACGTAGATGGGAGGATAATATTAAAATGGATTTGAGGGAGGTGGGATATGATGATAGAGACTGGATTAATTTTGCTCAGGATAGGGACAAATGGCGGGCTTATGTGAGGGCGGCAATGAACCTTCGGGTTCCTTAACAGCCAGTAAGTAAGTAAGTGCAGAATGTTATTGCTGTCTCGTAAGCATATTATCATTGTTCATAATTATAATGTCCCGTAACAAATATTTATTTTCATCAACGATGCCTTCGAGTAATATAATCAAGATCAGAACCGCCTCAATGTAATGCTTTACTGAAGGCAAGGCTGGATATTGGTCCCAGCGAGACGTCATCTGTGCAAGTAAGAGGGGACGATAGCTGCGTACCGCCTCGCCAGTATTCTTCCACCAAGGGACATACATAAGTGTTCTGCCCATGGGCAGGTCTTTCTATGCAAACCCAACATTCTTCAATCTTTCCTATTTTCTGCCTTCCTCTTAGTCTCCGCACATAATCCACATATCTTAATGTCGTCTATTATTTGATATCTTCTTCTGCCCCGAACCCTTCTCCCGTTCACCATTCCTTCCAGTGCATCCCTCAGTAGGCAGTTTCTTCTCAACCAGTGACCCAACCAATTCCTTTTTCTCTTTCTAATCAGTTTCACCATCATTCTTTCTTCATCCACTTTTTCCAACACAGCTGCATTTCTTATTCTGTCTGTTCACCACACGTTCCATTTTTCTCCACATCCACATTTCAAATGCTTCTATTCGTTTCTCTTCATTTCATCGTAATGTCCACGTTTTTTCCTCATACAGTGCCACACTCCACACAAAACACTTCACTAGTCTATTCCTTCGTTCTTTTTCCAGAGGTCCCCAGAAGTTGCTCCTTTTTGTGTTAAAAGCTTCCTTTGCTCATCTTTGCGATTTTTCTTGGGATAAATAAATGCGCTAACATCCCATTGCCTTCCGCACACCACTGTCTCTTTCCAATCTTAACAGAACACAGGGGCCCAAGCGTGGCGGTGAGAGAGTGGATTTGACTAATTGGGCCCTCCGGAATTCACCGAAATTCACCGCAAGGGATAAATATTAGTTCTATCAGGATTTTTGACCTGATCAGAACCGGGAAATCCCCAATTAGCCTTTGCCCCCCGCATCTTGGACGAACGTGTACAAATCGTCGGAAAATTTTGGAGGGGAATTGGGCCACTTTTTCCGCAAATGTTTCTTTACTTGTGCCCGCGCAGTTCAGTCGGAAAAACACCGGAATTTAGATGTAAACGTCTGAGATTCAATTCCTCGTCACTCCTTTTCATGTTATTGTGTTTGAAGATAGTATAATATAATAATATAAAAAGAAAAAACTAACACCAGTATTATGCAACTGTATTGTTCCAAACCTAATATTAAATTTATGTTATTTATGTCGCTTAAGAACGATAACAGAATATAAATGATAACTTGAATATTATTTATAAGGCAAACAACGATAACAGAATATAAATAACTTCAATATTATTATACAGGATCACTAAAGAATGATAACAATATAAATGGTAAATATCGGTTTGTTTAATTAATATAAGATATTATATAATATATAATTAATTATTTAAGGCGGTCTTGGATCTGTGTGGAGGACGGTTGAACTTCATTAGTAGAAGGGGTAGGAGTGAAGTATATTCGAAAACTCAAGTGCAATAAAAATTGAAGTAAAAATAAAATGATGTCCCTGTAGTAAACCATTCGATGTGTAGATTTGATGTTCAATTAAAGTAACACTTTTATTTCATGGGTTTGAGCTACAAAATTAATTAGGTTTTCATTACAGACATTTCATTTAAGAATATTTATATATTTGGTTAATACTAAAAACATTAAATTCGGAATGGATCAAGTTTGTTGAAACGAATTGAGTGAATCACAAAATTTATCAGGAACACGCGTAACTTATTCCTGAGTTCGTTGTGCGCAAGAAAGTGGCTTGTATTCAGAGTGTTAAGAATATATTTCTCTTTAGAGAGCCGATCACTGAGAATCAAACCGTAACCCGTCTCCACCTACGCTACTTATGAAATTTATGCCCAGCTAACATCTACACAAGCGATTCAAATATTTCCGGGTAGGTGAATCTAATCAGGACGCGAAGTCTAAAAACAAATTTGCTGTTGAAGTTGTTGTTCGCACTAAGAACAAACTATCAGGTAGAAATATAATACAATGTAAAGTAATGACAAAGATTATTTTCTCACTCTCCCATACATAGCAATATAGCTGTAAGAGAAATAGGCCTACAACTAGCATCGGTCTGTTCTTTTCAGTGCGTGTTGGTAATTTGCTGGATTGTGTTTGCAAGCGCTGGGTTATATACGTCTATTTGATATTGCTTTTATTTATGTTTACTTCATTATTAGTCTTCTTACTTTAGTAATACTTAAATTGCTACAGCGAAATAAAGATACTCCTATGAAGAACACATCTATGCAACGAACATTGGAAACGTGTAGTTGCTCTATTTCATTTCGAAAATTGTTTCCATAGTAACATGAGAACAATGCGTTTAGGTTACAATGATAAGCAGTGTTAATGCGGAGCTTCTCCAACCGCCACAGTGGTCTAGAATGCAAATTTAGCGGGACATGTTAACAACAGTTACAAGGAACATATATGTTTTGTATACAAGCTCTGATTACGTTCGTATAAGGAGAACTACCCCTTTTAGGGGGCGCAATTAGACAAAATTAGTAACTTTTGTCCTATCTGACAGGTTTTTATGAAATTTTATACAGTAGTTACACTTAGTACATTTGTTTTGTGTACAAACTCTGTTTACGTTGGTATGAGCAGAAGTGCCCCTTACAGGGGGATGCATTTAGACTTCCGTAAATCTGCGCACCTTAAGACTAGATTTAAAATAGAGGTAGACAGTGGAGGAAGTGAAAAAAATATATATTTTTGGACGAACCAAAGGGTTTTTTTTTTCTCCACCTTAGCAAAGTCTGCACTCAATGGTTATATTTATATTTTGTCCCGTGTCCATTCATGCTAATTTGACATGCTATAATAACATTAAACGTAACACAAACAAACAGTGTTACATACCTAAAGAACTACTTGACATGTTGGTACCAAATATGAACGGAATCGACCACTTACAACAGAGATACAGCACAAGGAAAACGGCAGACTCGCGGCGCTGGCTGAGTAAGAATGCTGGGTGGCGAAATGTGGCATGTTACCGGCTTCTTATCTCGCTATGCAGCCACCTCCGCTGATTAAGATTATCAATTCAGTGTTACTCAGTTACATAGGAAAAATAATTTAAGGGTTTAATTTCATTATTTTACATGTCATATTTCTCCATTTGTCCTCCTAAATATGGATTTTAGACCACTGTCTCGCTGCATCTGTACTAAGAATAATAACACACATCAAACAATAAACGCTTATATTTCAGAGCATTTACACGTATCCACAAATTTAACGCTTATTTGAATGAATCTGTGCAACACTGCCCCATAATTTGTTTTTGTGCTGCTACGTGTGATCCTGATTGGTGCAAAAAAATATGTTTCGAGTTGTTTCTGACCTCTGTTGGTTAGTATTAAAAAGATGGTTTTCTTCCCGCTGCTTTGTGGCACAGATGTTCTAACTCACTCATTTATATTGCTTCAAGGCAGGATGCCCTCAAAATTCACTCCTTAATTCACTTTCAGTTGTCAGCTCCTATATTCAAAGCCATGTTGAAATATGCGTGGTATGCATAAAAATTAATAAACGAACGAGAAGTGTTTGTGAATGTGAAGGATATCTGTTTCGTGTGACTGGACAACCTTCTTTCATTTGCTGTGCATGGTGCAGGAAATATGTATGTTTTCTGTTTTTATGACATTTATAATAACAAATCATGTACAAAATGAAGAGGAATAGAAACAGAACAGACACCAGTGACCTGCCTACGTGAGCAATATTTCCTTGTTTATCCTTTACAACACAATGTTAGTTAATTAGTAATTTGTTTAAAACATGATGAAGTGTTCAATACGTTGAGAAATATGATATATGTAAATAGATAACTGTGATCACACCATTAATCGTTATTAAAAGAAGAAAAATATAGGTCCAGGTAAGATTCGAAATTAGGTTACCCGGATAACCACTCATCACCCAACCACATGAGGTACGCTTTCACAGAGTCTAACGCTTCCCTATTAGGCACCTAACAGAAGTACGTCACAAACAATAGCCAATATTTCCAAAACGAGGGGTCATTGGCCACCCTTACCATTTATGACTTTGAACAGTACTTCTTGTAATTTCACCTCACACAATCTTATTTCATTCGGTGATATACAGAGCGTGTCCTCCCTTTGTAAGCTAAGCTGTGTGCACACATTACGCTGTTCATAGCTGTCGCTGTAGTGAGTTACGGATCTTATGAAACTAATTTGTAAATTAGTGAAATAGGGACCCAATGCCTGCCGTACATTTTATTGTCGACATACCGCATTTGAATTTCTTGTTTTCTGTATGGTGGTGTCCACACTTGTGTAGTAACGGTGAGCGCGTCTGGCTGCGAAACAAGATGGCCCAGGTTCGAATCCCTGTTGGCGCAAGTTACCTGCTTGAGGCTTTTTCCGGGGTTTTCCCTCAACCAAATACGAGCAAATGCTGGGTAACTTTCGGTGCTGGACCCCGTACTCATTTCACCGGCATTATCACCTTCATATCATTCAGACGCTAAATAACCTAGATGTTGATACAGCGTCGTAAAATAACCCAATAAAACAAAAAAAAAGGATGGTGGTATGCATCGTTCCTTAAACCTATTCGGGAACATTATCACTTCCCATCGACATCGCTTTCTCACCTGTACGTAATAGTAATATACGTTACAAGAACGGTAAGTTGATGTTTTCATGGTCGAGGAAAAGAATGAAAAAGCGAAACGTAGTTGAGCTTTTTTAATTTCAGAGAACATGAAAACAAACATACCGTTCGTGTATCATACATTAATTTGTGCGAAGATCGTTT
This sequence comes from Periplaneta americana, assembly GCF_040183065.1. NCBI lineage: Eukaryota > Metazoa > Arthropoda > Insecta > Blattodea > Blattidae > Periplaneta > Periplaneta americana. The sequence continues at coordinate 172,611,843 of NC_091132.1, read as the reverse complement.
ATTACATACCTGAAAGACGAATTTCTAATTAGTTGCAATGAAATCTCTATGATGGTTTCTGTTTAATGACGGCAACTTCGGAACACCAAAATATCTATCTTCAACACTGTTGCTATAAAATGTTTTCTGTATTTACTATACTCCAGCAGGCCGTGATATACGTCTGTCTTTTTTTCCCCCCCAGTGTATTTTTTTTAGTAGGTTATTTTACGACTCTTTATCAACAGCTTAGGTTATTTAGCGTCTGAATGAGATGAAGGTGATAATGCCGGTGAAATGAGTCCGGGATCCAACACCGAAAGTTACCCAGCATTAGCTCATATTGGGTTGAGGGAAAACCCCGGAAAAAACCTCAACCAGGTAACTTGCCCCGACCGGGAATCGAACCCGGGCCACCTGGTTTCGCGGCTAGATGTGCTAACCGTTACTCCACAGGTGTGGACCCCCCCAGTGTATAAATGCGAACTTAAAACAAACCGTAAGGTTATGTAACGATTTATTTTTCATTTTAATATTTTAACAATATTATTTATGTAACATATTGCAGTAATAACATCGGCATCTGGAATCTTGATTTTTTCACGGCTTCCTTAATGTTATGTGTATCAGGAATGCAATAAGTTTCGTGGAATAGTAGATTTTACTTAATTTTTGCAAATATTTAAAAACAATAATTAACATTGCAATTTAGGTGAAATTGCAGTGGTAAGTTTCCAATTTATAATTATTACTAAGTTAAACGTCTCTAAAAATTATATGTTAAAAGCCTAAATCAGTAAAATGAATGTCGCGCTAAGCGGTAAGAAGAGGGAAATTGTTGTGTGTGTTACGTTGGGTATACTGAATGTGGTATTTCACACTTACCGCGTATTGGTTCTGTGCGGAAAACAAGCAAATACGCACGATCTCGCACAAACATAAATGCCTTTTAAGATTAGACAGAGTTCCGGAACTCTTACCACAGTGATTGCACGTGTATGGCTTCTCGCCTGTATGTACGCGCAAATGTATTTTTAGTGACGTTGATACAACGAAGGATTTTCCACAAACATCGCATACGAACGGCATCTCCCCCGTGTGTGAGCGAACATGGCGTTTAGACTTTCCAAATAAGAATAACGTTTACCACAAACATAACAACTGAACGTTTTATCGACGGCGTGTGTGCGTGCAACATGCCTTTTGAGAAGGACGGAATTCGAATAGTATTTTCCACACACACTACAACTGCATCGCTTTTCAACGGCTTCCGTGCATTTATGCCCTCTCAGACTTTGCGTGTGTCTTCTCAGATTCTCCACTAGCGAGAAGTGTTTTCCACAAACATCGCATCTGTGCAGCTCCTTGTCAGCAGGCTGCTGCTCATCTTGTGCGATATTGTCGCAGCAACCCGGCACTAGATTCTCACCAATAACTGCAATGCTGTGCAGAAGACGAGGTTTTAATATAAGCTATCTATTCTATACCGATAATAAATCTGTAACCGAAATTTTTCTGGTAATTTACGCATTACCAAAATTAATTGGCCCTAACATGTGTAATTAACCATCCTGAAACCGAAAATCGCTTTTTTGGAATTTTTGTCTGTCTGTCTGGATGTTTGTTACCTTTTCATGTGATAATGGCTGAACGGATTTCGATGAAAATTCAAATGTAAATTAAGTTCGTTCTAGCTTAAATTTTAGGCTATATGGCATTCAAAATACTTTATTTAAAAGGTTGTTTATAAGTGGGCCTGAATTAAATAAATCGAAATATCTCGCTTATTATTGATTTTTCTGAAAAATGTTACATTACACATCTCTCTTTAAAAATGATTTCCGATAAGTTTTATTCTATGCAAAATTTTCATAGGACTGATATTTAAGGATATACAAGACTTTTAAAATAACAATGTAACACATTTTCACCAACGCCTCAGATTATAGCGTTGTTGTTCATACAGTAACTCTATGAAAAATGCAGAAACATACCTTCAACATAATACGTAACAAAACACATCATTACCCATTAAGTATGTGCCAATCAGCGTAAACTCAGTAAACTTTAAATCCTGTAAATACCAAGTGAAAAGAAACATGTTTATAACTAATTTATTACAAAATAAATAATATTAATAAATAAACCTTGAAAACCAAAAAGGTGAGTGTATGCACGTACAAATTATACTGCAGCAGACATTCCGAATCTTCAACGAAACTGAATCATTTACGGGATCGCAAAACAGATGTTTACAATGAACTTGAAAATCAACGGCATATCTTTATTGATATAGCAGGCGTGACCCAACAATTTGGCCAAAGGAGTTCGAGGTCCTACGCTGAATTCTGCTTCAAATGGCTGAGGGAAGACCCCGGAAAAAGCCCAACCAGGATTTGAACCAGGATCCGTTCATTACGCAGTCCGTCACCCCACGGTGTAGAGTGCAATGCAGTGAACTGAGTACTCTAGCTTCCTGCAAATTGTAACCGTTTTGTTCCGCTTTACATTTGCACAGTCAGCTACGTAGACTACTTCTAGATATTTAATCATTTTTCTTAATCACTAATATATACTGCATTAGTACGTTTTGTGAACATTGTGATATTTCTCTCACTCTTCTTGCACTTGTGCTTTTTGTATAAGTATCTGTAATTTTATTTCAATTTTTTATTTGCCTCTTCTTTCTGCATTTGTTTCTTGTATATGTCTATTTGCATTCTTGAGATGTAGTGGTAGAGAAGGCCTGATGGCAAATCCGCCAGATTAAATAGATCAAAAAGTAAATGAAGGTGTGAATAAATAAATAAATAGGTAAATTAGTGAATAAATGAATAAATAAATAAGTAAATAATTAAAACGAAGAAATAACTAAGTAAAAAAAATAAGTTGTTAAATAATTAATAAACACATAAATAAGTAAATAAATAAACAAAATAACGCGCTAGAACATGAAATGCTTACACAAGACAGAAGTCCTGTTGCATGTATCACTGTCTCAAGTAAAGAAAGAGTAGCAACACATCTTGGTATACTATTTATGTATTAGTAAGCAAACTGAATTCTAATAAATATTATTCAATTTCTATTTGCCAGTATTTAATACTTGTCAAGATATAAAATAATAGGCCTAATCTCCTTTTGTAATATAAATGTAGGGAATAATAATATCTTAAAGATAGAAGATGTGAAAACGTTCGCATCTTTTATTGTATCGGTATTTCAACGTACTCGTGCGCTTGCGTATTGTCGTGCCGACGTCATCAACAATGGCCGACAGAAACGACAAGACGGATCGTTTCCATGGAAACACTGTGGTTTGCTTTTCTCGGAAGAATAGTTCGGTATGTCCGGAATGCGATCTGCGTTTCTTTTGATTACGAAGGGAGGCTATCCCTTCACGGGGGCAGCTGCATTTGCTGGGGGCTCTCGTATGGGAGCCTTCCAGACGGCGGGAAGACCTGCGTATGCGGTTGGACCGCGGAAGGAAGGACCTGCGGGTGCGGAAGGCGGGCCCCGTTTTTCGTTCGGTAAGCCCGATTTCTTCAAAATTGTGGAGATCGTTGGGGCGATAGGGCTGGGGGGCTACTACCTCTGGAGTAGCGGCAGTCCAGGGGACAGGAGGGGTGCCTCCACGCCCCCTGAGCCTGTCCCTCCGCCTTCATCGCCTCAGCCTTCCCCAACACACCCCCGGTACTGTACAAAATTCAAATACTTTTATGCTCCCCCCTGCACTGAAATACACCCACAACAAGTGAGACGACGATCACGCCGCTCACGCCGCACACACCCACCGCCATCTTCTCCACCTACACCAGTACCGCCACTACCCCCGCCACCCCCCCATGGTATTCTCAGGGATCCTGAGAAAGACCAGGGGGCCGACCGTCCGCGCCCGAGGGTCACGTTTGACCTTCCTCCTGAGGACCCTCAGGGGGAAGCGATGGCGGGACCTTCTACAGCGGGCGGCCTAGGCACTGACACTGCCCCACCACACAATACAGACGACAGTCCTCCCCAGTCAAGTCGGCAGGATGAGTCCAGTACGGACAGTGAGGACTCTGACTCAGGCAGGATGTCGGAGGAACAGAGACCCTTTGAACCCTTTCGACTTTGGAAACCTATCCCGGCTGAGGAAGCTTTGGAAAGATTTTTGGACTCGGTTAGAAAACAATCTGGACGGAAGTAGGGGAACACTTCCGCGGCTGCGGTCCTGGATCCAAATTCTGGTCGACCTGGTTGGCGAGTTGGTATAGCGCTGGCCTTCTCTGCCCAAGGTTGCGGGTTCGATCCCGGGCCAGGTCGATGGCATTTAAGTGTGCTTAAATGCGACAGCCTCATGTCAGTAGATTTACTGGCATGTAAAAGAACTCCTGCGGGACAAAATTCCGGCACACCGGCGACGCTGATATAACCTCTGCAGTTGCGAGCGTCGTTAAATAAAAAACATAACATTTTATACAGTCGACCTGGTTGGCGAGTTGGTATAGCGCTGGCCTTCTCTGCCCAAGGTTGCGGATTCGATCCCGGGCCAGGTCGATGGCATTTAAGTGTGCTTAAATGCGGCAGGCTCATGTCAGTAGATTTACTGGCATGTAAAACTACTCCTGCGGGACAAAATTCCGGCACACCGGCGACGCTGATATCCCCTCCTTTTGCGAGCGTCGTTAAATAATTAACAACATTTAGGCCTATATATTGTCGACCTGGTTGGCGAGTTGGTATAGCGCTGGCCTTCTCTGCCCAAGGTTGCGGATTCGATCCCGGGCCAGGTCGATGGCATTTAAGTGTGCTTAAATGCGACAGGCTCATGTCAGTAGATTTACTGGCATGTAAAAGAACTCCTGCGGGACAAAATTCCGGCACACCGGCGACGCTGATATAACCCCTGCTTTTGCGAGCGTCGTTAAATAAAACCAAATTTTCTAAAAATAAAAAATAAAAAATAAATAAAAAATAAAAAATAAATAAAAAATCTAAAAAAAATAAAAAAATTGCAAACCACAAAAATTTAATGCACTGCCCAATGGTAGGGAGGTTGGGAAGGGCAGGGCGGAACTCGACATGCAGCCACCTCCACGTGGTGAGTTCTGGGTTGTTTCAGTTCATATGGAATGAAACAAGCGAAGAGCTGCATCTCAACTGTGAAAGGTGCTACAAAAATTCATACAAGGTGGAAAATGTTCAATAACAGAAAGTTCACGCACTAAATGCTTAAGATTAAATAACAGAAGCTTCCTTCTCCATTTCTTTATTTTTATTTAGTAAGAAATCGATTTTGTTTCTAGGAAAGGTCGCTATATCGCAGTGAATTCAGTAGCAGTTGCAACAGACGGCAACACTCTTCCCTGCAGCACAGATGGCAGTCACGAGGAGATCGCCCTCACACCCTGTACCCGCCGTGCTCTGGCTTAAGATGAATGTAACAAAAACATTATCGTCGTTGTTCCTACAATATCTCCTATGTGCAAAATATAATTTTTTCAGTAGGAAGAATAAACACATTTATTAGTGGAATTTTGTTCATTTATTTATTCCACACATTTAAATACCATCTCTGTGCAGTCAGACTACATAATTGATAACAATAATCTACGCTTAATAAGCCAGCGTGTCACAACTACAGAAATATATGCTTAATATTCACATAGGAGATTACATGTTCCTCTACTTCACATGGGAGGAATTGCATTGCATAGGCTACAATATAACAAGCGGTAGTAACGCGTATACAGTTACAATGAGACTCACAAATTGAGTTTAATTAAACAAATTAAATTGTTCAAAGTATATCATGTTTTGGTGTGTATTAAGAGTCATAAAGCGAACAGCACTCGACCGACTGCGCCATCCAGACCGACTACTTCACTTTGCTTATCCGCTCTTCTACTTTGTGTGTCCTCATTTTCATAGCTCTCCGTATATAAATATTAGAGATATTTATCTTTAGTTGGTACTATTCTAATACACATTTCTATTGTGACGAGAAACGACCAGTAGATTTTATCCAGTGTCCTCTCATTCAATGTAAACTTGTTCTGCTATAAAACTCCAAGTTGAGAAATTAAAAAATCTGTAGTTTGAAGTGATCCCTTTTCGAGGTAGGATGCAGAAAGACTGGAAAACAATCTCTAATGTCGGCTTTAGAAATAGTAAATGTCAAGTGGCACGTATGGGCGAATCCAGAAATGCATATAGAGTGTTAGTGGGAGGGCGCAGAGAAAAAGACATTCGGGAATGCCGAAACGTGGATGGAAGGATAATATTAAAATGGATTTGAGGGAGATGGAATATAACAGAGACTGGATTAATCTCGCACAGGAGAGGGACAGACAGCGGGCTTATTTGAGGGCGACAATGAACCTCCGGGTTCCTTAAAAGCCGTAAGTAAGTATATAGGTCATGTTACATGTTTGATCATTGAATGAGCAGGCAGTATAAGCATCTGACAAAGACAGTACGCACATTTACCCTACATTTCCTACTTTGTTTTTTTATTGCAAAACAAAATTTTGGCTATAAGTAAACTTAAGGTGAATTCAATGTTGCGACTGGAGTATCTACAATTTAGCCATTCATTGCAAAGTATCGGCTCAAGTAGGTAATCTAAAAACCTGGTGTTATTTTTCAGAGCAAAGACATGCTACAACGTGAATAATTTTGTATGTATGTATTTTCAAATGGTACCGGTATTAAAAACTAATTTTACATAATTCGCATACACAAATCTCTCTGTTGTTTATAAAATGAAATTAAAAATTGTAATACCAGGATCAAATTCTAGAGAGGAATAGATAGACAAAAACATAGAAAAGTCACAATATACATACTTTGTAGACTAACACCATAATAAGATATTTAACAAGTAGGATACATAAAGATGAAAAAAATAATATGTTATAATTTGAGATAAGTTATATAATAATTTCAGAATTAAGAAAAGATTATGTTGAGAATGAAGATGGATTATATTATTATTATTATTATTATTATTATTATTATTATTATTATTATTATTATTATTATTATTATTATTAGCTCAGTTGGTAGAGCAGCTGGCTACGGACTGAAAGATCCGAGGTTCGATGCTAGGTGGTGACAGGATTTTTTCTCGTTGCCAAACTTTCAGAACAGCCCCGAGGTTCACTCGGCCTCCTATAAAATTGAGTACCGGATCTTTCCCGGGGGTAAAAGGCGGTCAGAGCGTTGTGCCGACCACACCACCTCATTCTAGTGCCGAGGTCATGGAAAGCATGGGGCTCTACCTCCATGCTCCGCAATTGTCATCATGGCATGTTAGGGGGTACCTTTACCTTTATTATTATTATTATTACTATTATTATTATTATTATTATTATTATTATTATTATTATTATTATTATTATTATTATTATTATTAACGTCATTAGCAGCAAATCATATAGATATTTTAACGAAAATATAAAATTGACAGAAATGATATAATGTACTTAGAGAACAAATAAACTTGTTTTAAAATATATGATACATAATTTAAACTAGGGAACTCTGTCCTATGACTATTTGAATCTGGAATCGAAAATTTCATTGCTACAAGACGGCAATTCTAGCTGAAGTTTTATTATCGAATAATATAGACATGGGCCATTATTTGCACTACAGGTATGTACAGTTGTCAAAAGAAAAAGTGGCCGCTCTCCAGAAGCAAAGTTCCCTTCGGGTATCTTCGCTACAATTCGGAGACAGGCGATGTTACATGTTGTTGTACCACGTTACCTGATATCTACAGTTATAATTCAAGTATTCTTTGTGTTACTTAATAGCGTAATGGTAGCGTTCCTGCCTCTTATCCGTGAGGTCCTGCGGTTCGAATACAACCAAGTGCTTTTTATGTTCTTTTTTGTATTGTTTTTAAGACAGAGATACAAAACATACTTAATTGCTCCTTTCTCTTTTTATGATTATTTTAGTAATTAACATCAGGTTCATTAATGTGTTATGTCATGACATTATCATTATTTATTATGACATTATGGCTGCAAATGTGACGTCACACTGGGAGGTCAGACCTGGCAATCGAGCACAGCCGTCGCTTTAAACTTAGTTATGGTGACAAAGATTGCGCGATTTTTGTTTTAATCTACGCGAAAGAAATATGCAATAGAATGCCGGGCTGTGTTATGTATGGCTACAACAGCCTCTCGAAGAAAACGAAATGAACCAACATTAGATCCTACGGATTTCCGAAGGACAATGACGTAGCGACTAGCGAGCTCGAGGATCACTGTCGAAGGGCGGACAAGTTCAATTTATAAGACGCTAAATTACGATTTTTAAAACAAGGATGTTTGTTCTGACATTACAATAACTTCATAAAAGTAATACACTTGTTAAAGTCTTTCTCACAGCAGTAGAAACATTTGAATGTATGCATTTACAAATATATTGCATATTATGGATGTGGAATTAATAATAATGATTATTATTATTATTATTATTATTATTATTATTATTATTATTATTATTATTATTATTATTATTAATGTTATTTTGTTGTGCTTGTCCATTAATTTATTTTCACCTTCAGTGCACACAGTCCGTATAGGTCAGTTTCTATCTGATACTTTTCCAATTTACTGCGGGCTAACTTCGCTTTAGAATATGCCATTAGGAAAGTTCAGGATTACAGGCAGGGTTTGGAATTGAACGGGTTACATCAGCTTCTTGTCTTTGCGTATGACGTGAATATGTTAGGAGAAAATCCACAAACGATTAGGGAAAACACGGAAATTTTACTTGAAGCAAGTAAAGCGATCGGTTTAGGAGTAATTTCCCGAAAAGACAAAGTATATGATTATGTCTTGTGGTACCAGAATATTGTACGAAATGGAAATATACAAATTGGAGATTTATCCTTCGAAGGGGTAGAAAAATTCAAATATCTTGGAGCAAAAGTAACAAATATAAATGACACTCGGGAGGAAATTAAACGCAGAATAAATATGGGAAATGCGTGTTATTATTCGGTTGAGAAGCTTTTATCATCTAGTCTGCTGTCAAAAAATCAGAAAGTTAGAATTTATAAAACAGTTATATTACCGGTTGTTCTGTATGGTTGTGAAAATTGGACTCTCACTCTGAGAGAGAACCATAGGTTAAGGGTGTTTGAGAATAAGGTGCTTAGGAAAATATTTGGGGCTAAGAGGGATGAAGTTACAGGAGAATGGAGAAAGTTACACAACGCAGAACTGCACGCATTGTATTCTTCATCTGACATAATTAGGAACATTAAATCCAGACGTTTGAGATGGGCAGGGCATGTAGCACGTATGGGCGAATCCAGAAATGCATATAGAGTGTTAGTTGGGAGACCGGAGGGAAAAAGACCTTTGGGGAGACCGAGACGTAGATGGGAGGATAATATTAAAATGGATTTGAGGGAGGTGGGATATGATGATAGAGACTGGATTAATTTTGCTCAGGATAGGGACAAATGGCGGGCTTATGTGAGGGCGGCAATGAACCTTCGGGTTCCTTAACAGCCAGTAAGTAAGTAAGTGCACAATGTTATTGCTGTCTCGTAAGCATATTATCATTGTTCATAATTATAATGTCCCGTAACAAATATTTATTTTCATCAACGATGCCTTCGAGTAATATAATCAAGATCAGAACCGCCTCAATGTAATGCTTTACTGAAGGCAAGGCTGGATGTTGGTCCCAGCGAGACGTCATCTGTGCAAGTAAGAGGGGCCGATAGCTGCGCACCGCCTCGCCAGTATTCTTCCACCAAGGGACATACATAAGTGTTCTGCCCATGGGCAGGTCTTTCTATGCAAACCCAACATTCTTCAATCTTTCCTATTTTCTGCCTTCCTCTTAGTCTCCGCACATAATCCACATATCTTAATGTCGTCTATTATTTGATATCTTCTTCTGCCCCGAACCCTTCTCCCGTTCACCATTCCTTCCAGTGCATCCCTCAGTAGGCACTTTCCTCTCAACCAGTGACCCAACCAATTCCTTTTTCTCTTTCTAATCAGTTTCACCATCATTCTTTCTTCATCCACTCTTTCCAACACAACTGCATTTCTTATTCTGTCTGTTCACTTCACACGTTCCATTTTTCTCCACATCCACATTTCAAATGCTTCTATTCGTTTCTCTTCATATCATCGTAATGTCCACGTTTATTCCTCATACACTGCCACACTCCACACAAAACACTTCACTAGTCTATTCCTTCGTTCTTTTTCCAGAGGTTCCCAGAAGTTGCTCCTTTTTCTGTTAAAAGCTTCCTTTGCTCATCTTTGCGATTTTTCTTGGGATAAATAAATGCGCTAACATCCCATTGCCTTCCGCACACCACTGTCTCTTTCCAATCTTAACAGAACACAGGGGCCCAAGCGTGGCGGTGAGAGAGTGGATTTGACTAATTGGGCCCTCCGGACTTCACCGAAATTCACCGCAAGGGATAAATATTAGTTCTATCAGGATTTTTGACCTGATCAGAACCGGGAAATCCCAATTAGCCTTTGCCCCCCGCATCCTGGACGAACTTGTACAAATCGTCGGAAAATTTTGGAGGGGAATTGGGCCACTTTTTCCGCAAATGTTTCTTTACTTGTGCCCGCGCAGTTCAGTCGGAAAAACACCGGAATTTAGATGTAAACGTCTGAGATTCAATTCCTCGTCACTCCTTTTCATGTTATTGTGTTTGAAGATAGTATAATATAATAATATAAAAAGAAAAAACTAACACCAGTATTATGCAACTGTATTGTTCCAAACCTAATATTAAATTTATGTTATTTATGTCGCTTAAGAACGATAACAGAATATAAATGATAACTTGAATATTATTTATAAGGCAAACAACGATAACAGAATATAAATAACTTCAATATTATTATACAGGATCACTAAAGAATGATAACAATATAAATGGTAAATATCGGTTTGTTTAATTAATATAAGATATTATATAATATATAATTAATTATTTAAGGCGGTCTTGGATCTGTGTGGAGGACGGTTGAACTTCATTAGTAGAAGGGGTAGGAGTGAAGTATATTCGAAAACTCAAGTGCAATAAAAATTGAAGTAAAAATAAAATGATGTCCCTGTAGTAAACCATTCGATGTGTAGATTTAATGTTCAATTAAAGTAACACTTTTATTTCATGGGTTTGAGCTACAAAATTAATTAGGTTTTCATCACAGACATTTCATTTAAGAATATTTATATATTTGGTTAATACTAAAAACATTAAATTCGGAATGGATCAAGTTTGTTGAAACGAATTGAGTGAATCACAAAATTTATCAGGAACACGCGTAACTTATTCCTGAGTTCGTTGTGCGCAAGAAAGTGGCTTGTATTCAGAGTGTTAAGAATATATTTCTCTTTAGAGAGCCGATCACTGAGAATCTAACCGTAACCCGTCTCCACCTACGCTACTTATGAAATTTATGCCCAGCTAACATCTACACAAGCGATTCAAATATTTCCGGGTAGGTGAATCTAATCAGGACGCGAAGTCTAAAAACAAATTTGCTGTTGAAGTTGTTGTTCGCACTAAGAACAAACTATCAGGTAGAAAAATAATGCAATGTAATGTAATGACAAAGATTATTTTCTCACGCTTCTATACATAGCAATATAGCTGTAAGAGAAATAGGCCTACAACTAGCATCGGTCTGTTCTTTTCAGTGCGTGTTGGTAATTTGCTGGATTGTGTTTGCAAGCGCTGGGTTATATACGTCTATTTGATATTGCTTTTATTTATGTTTACTTAATTATTAGTCTTCTTACTTTATTAATACTTAAATTGCAACAGCGAAATAAATATACTCCTATGAAGAACACATCTATGCAACGAATATTGGAAACGTGTAGTTGGTCTATTTCATTTCGAAAATTGTTTCCATAGTAACATCTGAACAATGCATTTAGGTTACAATGATAAGCGGTGTTAATGCGGAGTTTCTCCAACCGCCCCACAGTGGTCTAGAATGCAAATTTAGCGGGACATGTTAACAACTTTTCAGCTACCTAACAGATTATTATGAAATTTTACATTGTAGTTACTGGTAGCATATATGTTTTGCATGCAAGCTCTCGTTACGAAGGTATAAGGGAAATACCCATTATAGGGCGGCGCATTTAGACAAAATTAGAAACTTTTCTCCTATCTGACAGATTATTATGAAATTTTACAAAGCAGTTACAAGTAGCATATATGTTTTGTATACAAGCTCTGATTACATTCGTATAAGGGGAACTACCCCTTATAGGGGGCGCAATTAGACAAAATTAGTAACTTTTCTCCTATTTAACAGATTTTTATGAAATTTAACAAAGTAGTTACAGGTAGCATGTATGTTTTGTATACAACCTCTCGTTACGTTGGTAAAAGGGGAACTACCCCTAATAGGGGGGGGGGCAATTAAACACAATTAGTAACTTCACTCCTATTTGATAGATTTGAAAGAGATTTTACAAAACAGTTACAAGGAACATATATGTTTTGTATACAAGCTCCGATTACGTTCGCATAAGGGGAACTACCCCGCTATAGGGGGCGAAATTAGACAAAATTAGTAACTTTTCTCATATTTAACAGATTTTTATGAAATGTTACACTGCAGTTACAGGTACCATATATGTTTTGTATACAAGCTCTCGTTACGTTGATATAAGGGGAAGTACCCCTAATAGGGGGGGGGCAATTAAACACAATTAGTAACTTCACTCCTATTTGATAGATTTGAAAGAGATTTTACAAAACAGTTACAAGGAACATATATGTTTTGTATACAAGCTCCGATTACGTTCGCATAAGGGGAACTACCCCCCTATAGGGGGCGAAATTAGACAAAATTAGTAACTTTTCTCATATTTAACAGATTTTTATGAAATGTTACACTGCAGTTACAGGTACCATATATGTTTTGTATACAAGCTCTCGTTACGTTGATATAAGGGGAAGTACCCCTTATAGTGGGGGTGCAATTAGACAAAATTAGTAACTTTTCTCCTATTTAACAGATTTTTATGAAATTTTACACCGCAGTTACAGGTAGCATGTATGTTTTGTATACAACCTCTCGTTACGTTGGTATAAGGGGAACTACCCCTAATAGGGGGGGGCAATTAAACACAATTAGTAACTTCACTCCTATTTGATAGATTTGTATGAGATTTTGCAAAACAGTTACAAGGAACATATAAGTTTTGTATACAAGCTCTGATTACGATTCGTATAAGGACAACTACCCCTTTTAGGTGGCACAATTAGACAAAATTAGTAACTTTTCGCCTATTTAACAGATTTTTATGAAATTTTACAAAGTAGTTACAGGTAGCATGTATGTTTTGTATACAACCTCTCGTTACGTTGGTATAAGGGGAACTACCCCTTATAGGGGGGCGCAATTAAACACAATTAGTAACTTTTCTCCTATTTGATAGATTTGTATGAGATTTTGCAAAACAGTTACAAGGAACATATAAGTTTTGTATACAAGCTCTGATTACGATTCGTATAAGGACAACTACCCCTTTTAGGTGGCACAATTAGACAAAATTAGTAACTTTTCGCCTATTTAACAGATTTTTATGAAATTTTACAAAGTAGTTACAGGTAGCATGTATGTTTTGTATACAACCTCTCGTTACGTTGGTATAAGGGGAACTACCCCTTATAGGGGGGCGCAATTAAATACAATTAGTAACTTCTCTCCTATTTGATAGATTTGTATGAGATTTTACAAAACAGTTACAAGAAACATATATGTTTTGTATACAAGCTCTGATTACGTTTTATAAGGGGAACTACCCCTTATAGGGGGCGCAATTAGACAAAATTAGTAACTTTTGTCCTATTTAACAGATTGTTATGAAATTTTACAAAGCAGTTACAGGTAGCATGTATGTTTTGTATACAAGCTCGCATTACGTTGGTCTAAGTGTAACTACCCCTTATAGGGGGGCGCAATTAGACAAAATTAGTAACTTTTGTCCTATCTGACAGGTTATTATGAAATTTTATACAGTAGTTACACTTAGTACATTTGTTTTGTGTACAAACTCTGTTTACGTTGGTATGAGCAGAAGTGCCCCTTACAGGGGGATGCATTTAGACAAAATCTTATGGGGGGGGGGAAATATAACATTTTAGGTACTATTGCACCTTTTCAATACTCGGAAAGCTTATTTGGTACATAATTAACAAGCTGTCACCTTGAATTCCCTGAATAATACTGCGGAAGTACATTCGGTTCACAGATATTGAAATAAATGCAACCGAGAAAAATTGCACTACTGCACCTCGAAAGAATAGTGCTCATAAATTAGTACTTCTGCAAATCTGCGCACCTTAAGACTAGATTTAAAATAGAGGTAGACAGTGGAGGAAGTGAAAAAAATATATATTTTTGGACGAACCAAAGGGTTTTTTTTTTCTCCACCTTAGCAAAGTCTGCACTCAATGGTTATATTTATATTTTGTCCCGTGTCCATTCATGCTAATTTGACATGCTATAATAACATTAAATGTAACACAAACAAACAGTGTTACATACCTAAAGAACTACTTGACATGTTGGTACCAAATATCAACGGAATCGACCACTTACAACAGAGATACAGCACAAGGAAAACGGCAGACTCGCGGCGCTTGCTGAGTAAGAATGCTGGGTGGCGAAATGTGGCATGTTACCGGCTTCTTATCTCGCTATGCAGCCACCTCCGCTGATTAAGATTATCAATTCAGTGTTACTCAGTTACATAGGAAAAATAATTTAAGGGTTTAATTTCATTATTTTACATGTCATATTTCTCCATTTGTCCTCCTAAATATGGATTTTAGACCACTGTCTCGCTGCATCTGTACTAAGAATAATAACACACATCAAACAATAAACGCTTATATTTCAGAGCATTTACACGTATCCACAAATTTAACGCTTATTTGAATGAATCTGTGCAACACTGCCCCATAATTTGGTTTATGTGCTGCTACGTGTGACCCTGATTGGTGCAAGAAAATATGTTTCGAGTTGTTTCTGACCTCTGTTGGTTAGTATTAAAAAGATGGTTTTCTTCCCGCTGCTTTGTGGCACAGATGTTCTAACTCACTCATTTATATTGCTTCAAGGCAGGATGCCCTCAAAATTCACTCCTTAATTCACTTTCAGTTGTCAGCTCCTATATTCAAAGCCATGTTGAAATATGCGTGGTATGCATCAAAATTAATAAACGAACGAGAAGTGTTTGTGAATGTGAAGGATATCTGTTTCGTGTGACTGGACAACCTTCTTTCATTTGCTGTGCATGGTGCAGGAAATATGTATGTTTTGTGTTTTTATGACATTTATAATAACAAATCATGTACAAAATGAAGTGGAATAGAAACAGAACAGACACCAGTGACCTGCCTACGTGAGCAATATTTCCTTGTTTATCCTTTACAACACAATGTTAGTTAATTAGTAATTTGTTTAAAACATGATGAAGCGTTCAATACGTTGAGAAATATGATATATGTAAATAGATAACTGTGATCACACTATTAATCGTTATTAAAAGAAGAAAAATATAGGTCCAGGTAAGATTCGAAATTAGGTTACCCGGATAACCACTCATCACCCAACCACATGAGGTACGCTTTCACAGAGTCTAACGCTTCCCTATTAGGCACCTAACAGAAGTACGTCACAAACAATAGCCAATATTTCCAAAACGAGGGGTCATTGGCCACCCTTACCATTTATGACTTTGAACAGTACTTCTTGTAATTTCACCTCACACAATCTTATTTCATTCGGTGATATACAGAGCGTGTCCTCCCTTTGTAAGCTAAGCTGTGTGCACACATTACGCTGTTCATAGCTGTCGCTGTAGTGAGTTACGGATCTTATGAAACTAATTTGTAAATTAGTGAAATAGGGACCCAATGCCTGCCGTACATTTTATTGTCGACATACCGCATTTGAATTTCTTGTTTTCTGTATGGTGGTGTCCACACCTGTGTAGTAACGGTGAGCGCGTCTGGCTGCGAAACAAGGTGGCCCAGGTTCGAATCCCTGTTGGCGCAAGTTACCTGCTTGAGGCTTTTTCCGGGGTTTTCCCTCAACCAAATACGAGCAAATGCTGGGTAACTTTCGGTGCTGGACCCCGTACTCATTTCACCGGCATTATCACCTTCATATCATTCAGACGCTAAATAACCTAGATGTTGATACAGCGTCGTAAAATAACCCAATAAAACAAAAAAAAAGGATGGTGGTATGCATCGTTCCTTAAACCTATTCGGGAACATTATCACTTCCCATCGACATCGCTTTCTCACCTGTACGTAATAGTAATATACGTTACAAGAACGGTAAGTTGATGTTTTCATGGTCGAGGAAAAGAATGAAAAAGCGAAACGTAGTTGAGCTTTTTTAATTTCAGAGAACATGAAAACAAACATACCGTTCGTGTATCATACATTAATTTGTGCGAAGATCGTTTATTACATACCTGAAAGACGAATTTCTAATTAGTTGCAATGAAATCTCTATGATGGTTTCTGGTTAATGACGGCAACTTCGGAACACCAAAATATCTATCTTCAACACTGTTGCTATAATGTTTTCTGTATTTACTATACTCCAGCAGGCCGTGGTATACGTCTGTCTTTTTTTTTCCCCCCAGTGTATTTTTTAGTAGGTTATTTTACGACGCTTTATCAACAGCTTAGGTTATTTAGCGTCTGAATGAGATGAAGGTGATAATGCCGGTGAAATGAGTCCGGGGTCCAACACCGAAAGTTACCCAGCATTAGCTCATATTGGGTTGAGGGAAAACCCCGGAAAAAACCTCAACCAGGTAACTTGCCCCGACCGGGAATCGAACCCGGGCCACCTGGTTTCGCGGCTAGATGTGCTAACCGTTACTCCACAGGTGTGGAACCCCCAGTGTATAAATGCGAACTTAAAACAAACCGTAAGGTTATGTAACGATTTATTTTTCACTTTAATATTTTAACACTATTATTTATGTAACATATTGCAGTAATAACATCGGCATCTGGAATCTTGATTTTTTCACGGCTTCCTTAATGTTACGTTTATCAGGAATGCAATACGTTTCGTGGAATAGTAGAATTTACTTAATTTTTGCAAATATTTAAAAACAATAATTAACTTTGCAATTTAGGTGAAATTGCAGTGGTAAGTTTCCAATTTATAATTATTACTAAGTTAAACGTCTCTAAAAATAATATGTTAAAAGCCTAAAGCAGTAAAATGAATGTCGCGCTAAGCGGTAAGAAGAGGGAAATTGTTGTGTGTGTTACGTTGGGTATACTGAATGTGGTATTTCACACTTACCGCGTATTGGTTCTGTGCGGAAAACAAGCAAATACGCACGATCTCGCACAAACATAAATGCCTTTTAAGATTAGACAGAGTTCCGGAACTCTTACCACAGTGATTGCACGTGTATGGCTTCTCGCCTGTATGTACGCGCAAATGTATTTTTAGTGACGTTGATACAACGAAGGATTTTCCACAAACATGGCATACGAACGGCATCTCCCCCGTGTGTGAGCAAACATGGCGTTTAGACTTTCCAAATAAGAATAACGTTTACCACAAACATAACAACTGAACGTTTTATCGACGGCGTGTGTGCGTGCAACATGCCTTTTGAGAAGGACGGAATTCGAATAGTATTTTCCACACACATTACAACTGCATCGCTTTTCAACGGCTTCCGTGCATTTATGCCCTCTCAGACTTTGCGAAAAAGAGAAGCTTTTTAAACAAATATTGCAATTGAATGGCTTCTCGCCGGTAAGTCTCCTTGTATGCTCTTTGAGATATCCCGATTCGTAAAATTTTTTTCACACACGACGCAACTGAATGGCCTCTGGCCCGTGTGCACGTTCGTATGTCTTCTCAGATTCTCCACTAGCGAGAAGTGTTTTCCACAGACATCGCAAATGAAAGGCGCTTCGCCCGTGTGAACACTTGCGTGCCTTTTGAGCTGCACTAGTCCTGAGAAACACTTTCCACAAACATCGCATCTGTGCAGCTCCTTGTCAGCAGGCTGCTGCTCATCTTGCGCGATATTGTCGCAGCAACCCGGCACTAGATTCTCACCAATAACTGCAATGCTGTGCAGAAGACGAGGTTTTAATATAAGCTATCTATTCTATACCGATAATAAATCTGTAACCGAAATTTTTCTGGTAATTTACGCATTACCAAAATTAATTGGCCCTAACATGTGTAATTAACCATCCTGAAACCGAAAATCGCTTTTTTGGAATTTTTGTTTGTCTGTCTGTCTGGATGTTTGTTACCTTTTCACGTGATAATGGCTGAACGGATTTCGATGAAAATTCAAATGTAAATTAAGTTCGTTCTAGCTTAAATTTTAGGCTATATGGCATTCAAAATACTTTATTTAAAAGGTTGTTTATAAGTGGGCTTGAATTAAATAAATCGAAATATCTCGCTTATTATTGATTTTTCTGAAAATGTTACATTACACATCTCTCTTTAAAAATGATTTCCGATAAGTTTTATTCTATGCAAAATTTTCATAGGACTGATATTTAAGGATATACAAGACTTTTAAAATAACAATGTAACACATTTTCACCAACGCCTCAGATTATAGCGTTGTTGTTCATACAGTAACTCTATGAAAAATGCAGAAACATACCTTCAACATAATACGTAAAAAACACATCATTACCCATTAAGTATGTGCCAATCAGCGTAAACTCAGTAAACTTTAAATCCTGTAAATACCAAGTGAAAAGAAACATGTTTATAACTAATTTATTACAAAATAAATAATATTAATAAATAAACCTTGAAATCAAAAAGGTGAGTGTATGCACGTACAAATTATACTGTAGCAGACATTCCGAATCTTCAACGAAACTGAATCATTTACGGGATCGCAAAACAGATGTTTACAATGAACTTGAAAATCAACGGCATATCTTTATTGATATAGCAGGCGTGACCCAACAATTTGGCCAAAGGAGTTCGAGGTCCTACGCTGAATTCTGCTTCAAATGGCTGAGGGAAGACCCCGGAAAAAGCCCAACCAGGATTTGAACCAGGATCCGTTCATTACGCTGTCCGTCACCCCACGGTGTAGAGTGCAATGCAGTGAACTGAGTACTCTAGCTTCCTGCAAATTGTAACCGTTTTGTTCCGCTTTACATTTGCACAGTCAGATACGTAGACTACTTCTAGATATTTAATCATTTTTCTTAATCACTAATATATACTGCATTAGTACGTTTTGTGAACATTGTGATATTTCTCTCATTCTTCTTGCACTTGTGCTTTTTGTATAAGTATCTGTAATTTTATTTCAATTTTTTATTTGCCTCTTCTTTCTGCATTTGTTTCTTGTATATGTCTACTTGTATTCTTGAGCTGTAGTGGTAGAGAAGGCCTGATGGCAAATCCGCCAGATTAAATAGATCAAAAAGTAAATGAAGGTGTGAATAAATAAATAAATAAATAAATAGGTAAATTAGTGAATAAATGAATAAATAAATAAGTAAATAATTCAAACGAAGAAATAACTAAGTAAATTAAAATAAGTTGTTAAATAATTAATAAACACATAAATAAGTAAATAAATAAACAAAATAACGCGCTAGAACATGAAATGCTTACACAAGACAGAAGTCCTGTTGCATGTACCACTGTCTGAAGTAAAGAAAGAGTAGCAACACATCTTGGTATACTATTTATGTATTAGTAAGCAAACTGAATTCTAATAAATATTATTCAATTTCTATTTGCCAGTATTTAATACTCGTCAAGATATAAAATAATAGGCCTAATCTCCTTTTGTAATATAAATGTAGGGAATAATAATATCTTAAAGATAGAAGATGTGAAAACGTTCGCATCTTTTATTGTATCGGTATTTCAACGTACTCGTGCGCTTGCGTATTGTCGTGCCGACGTCATCAACAATGGCCGACAGACACGACAAGACGGATCGTTTCCATGGAAACACTGTGGTTTGCTTTTCTCGGAAGAATAGTTCGGTATGTCCGGAATGCGATCTGCGTTTCTTTTGATGAACAAGGGAGGCTATCCCTTCACGGGGGCAGCTGCATTTGCTGGGGGCTCTCGTATGGGAGCCTTCCAGACGGCGGGAAGACCTGCGTATGCGGTTGGACCGCGGAAGGAAGGACCTGCGGTTGCGGAAGGCGGGCCCCGTTTTTCGTTCGGTAAGCCCGATTTCTTCAAAATTGTGGGGATCGTTGGGGCGATAGGGCTGGGGGGCTACTACCTCTGGAGTAGCGGCAGTCCAGGGGACAGGAGGGGTGCCTCCACGCCCCCTGAGCCTGTCCCTCCGCCTTCATCGCCTCAGCCTTCCCCAACACACCCCCGGTACTGTACAAAATTCAAATACTTTTATGCTCCCCCCTGCACTGAAATACACCCACAACAAGTGAGACGACGATCACGCCGCTCACGCCGCACACACCCACCGCCATCTTCTCCATCTACACCAGTACCGCCACTACCCCCGCCACCCCCCCATGGTATTCTCAGGGATCCTGAGAAAGACCAGGGGGACGACCGTCCGCGCCCGAGGGTCACGTTTGACCTTCCTCCTGAGGACCCTCAGGGGGAAGCGATGGCGGGACCTTCTACAGCGGGCGGCCTAGGCACTGACACTGCCCCACCACACAATACAGACGACAGTCCTCCCCAGTCAAGTCGGCAGGATGAGTCCAGTACGGACAGTGAGGACTCTGACTCAGGCAGGATGTCGGAGGAACAGAGACCCTTTGAACCCTTTCGACTTTGGAAACCTATCCCGGCTGAGGAAGCTTTGGAAAGATTTTTGGACTCGGTTAGAAAACAATCTGGACGGAAGTAGGGGAACACTTCCGCGGCTGCGGTCCTGGATCCAAATTCTGGTCGACCTGGTTGGCGAGTTGGTATAGCGCTGGCCTTCTCTGCCCAAGGTTGCGGGTTCGATCCCGGGCCAGGTCGATGGCATTTAAGTGTGCTTAAATGCGACAGCCTCATGTCAGTAGATTTACTGGCATGTAAAAGAACTCCTGCGGGACAAAATTCCGGCACACCGGCGACGCTGATATAACCTCTGCAGTTGCGAGCGTCGTTAAATAAAAAACATAACATTTTATACAGTCGACCTGGTTGGCGAGTTGGTATAGCGCTGGCCTTCTCTGCCCAAGGTTGCGGATTCGATCCCGGGCCAGGTCGATGGCATTTAAGTGTGCTTAAATGCGACAGGCTCATGTCAGTAGATTTACTGGCATGTAAAACTACTCCTGCGGGACAAAATTCCGGCACTCCGGCGACGCTGATATCCCCTCCTTTTGCGAGCGTCGTTAAATAAATAACAACATTTAGGCCTATATATTGTCGACCTGGTTGGCGAGTTGGTATAGCGCTGGCCTTCTCTGCCCAAGGTTGCGGATTCGATCCCGGGCCAGGTCGATGGCATTTAAGTGTGCTTAAATGCGACAGGCTCATGTCAGTAGATTTACTGGCATGTAAAAGAACTCCTGCGGGACAAAATTCCGGCACACCGGCGACGCTGATATAACCCCTGCTTTTGCGAGCGTCGTTAAATAAAACCAAATTTTCTAAAAATAAAAAATAAAAAATAAATAAAAAATAAAAAAAAATTAAAAATAAATAAAAATCTAAAAAAAATAAAAAAATTGCAAACCACAAAAATTTAATGCACTGCCCAATGGTAGGGAGGTTGGGAAGGGCAGGGCGGAACTCGACATGCAGCCACCTCCACGTGGTGAGTTCTGGGTTGTTTCAGTTCATACGGAATGAAACAAGCGAAGAGCTGCATCTCAACTGTGAAAGGTGGTACAAAAATTCATACAGGGTGGAAAATGTTCAATAACAGTAAGTTGACGCACTAAATGCTTAAGATTAAAAGAACAGAGGCTTCCTTCTCCATTTCTTTATTTTTATTTAGTAAGAAATCGATTTTGTTTCTAGGAAAAGATCGCTATATCGCAGTGAATTCAGTAGCAGTTGCAACAGACGGCAACACTCTTCCCTGCAGCACAGATGGCAGTCACGAGGAGATCGCCCTCACACCCTGTACCCGCCGTGCTCTGGCTTAAGATGAATGCAACAAAAACATTATCGTCGTTGTTCCTACAATATCTCCTATGTGCAAAACATAATTTTTTTCAGTAGGAAGAATAAACACATTTATTAGTGGGATTTTGTTCATTTATTTAATCTACACATTTAAATAACATCTCTGTGCAGTCAGCCTACATAATTGATAACAATAATCTACGCTTAATAAGCCAGCGTGTCACAACTACAAAAATATATGCTTAATATTCACATAGGAGATTACATGTTCCTCTACTTCACATGGGAGGAATTGCATTGCATAGGCTACAATATAACAAGCGGTAGTAACGAGTATACAGTTACAATGAGACTGACAAATTGAGTTTAATTAAACAATTTGAATTGTTCAAAGTGTAATATTTTTTGGTGTGTATTAAGAGTCATAAAGCGAACAGCACTCGACCGACTGCGCCATCCAGACCGACTACTTCACTTTGCTTATCCCCTCTTCTACTTTGTGTGTCCTCATTTTCATAGCTCTCCGTATATAAATATTAGAGATATTTATCTTTAGTTGGTACTATTCTAATACACATTTCTATTGTGACGAGAAACGACCAGTAGATTTTATCCAGTGTCCTCTCATTCAATGTAAGCTTGTTCTGCTTTAAAACTCCAAGTTGAGAAATTAAAATCTGTAGTTTCAAGTGATCCCTATTCGAGGTAGGGTGCAGAGACTGGAAAATAGTCTCTAATGTCAGCTTTAGGCATAGTAAAGGTCATGTAGCACGTATGGGCGAATTCAGAAATGCATATAGAGTGTTAGTGGGAGGGCGCAGAGAAAAACATATAACAGAGACTGGATTAATCTCGCACAGGAGAGGGACAGATAGCGGGCTTATTCGAGTGCGACAATGAACCTCCGGGTTCCTTAAAAGCCGTAAGTAAGTATATAGGTCATGTTACATGTTTGATCATTGAATGAGCAGGCAGTATAACCATCTGACAAAGGCAGTACGCACATTTACCCTACATTTCCTACTTTGTTTTTTTATTGCAAAACAAAATTTTGGCTATAAGTAAACTTAAGGTGAATTCAATGTTGCGACTGGAGTATCTACAATTTAGCCATTCATTGCAAAGTATCGGCTCAAGTAGGTAATCTAAAAACCTGGTGTTATTTTTCACAGCAAAGACATGCTACAGCGTCCATAATTTTGTATGTATGTATTTTCAAATTATACCGGTATTAAAAACTAATTTTACGTAATTCCCATACATAAATCTCTCTGTTGTTTATAAAATGAAATTATTAATTGTAATACCAGGATCAAATTCTAGCGAGGAATAGATAGACAAAAACATAGAAAAGTCACAATATACATAATTTGTAGACTAACTCATATAATAATTTCAGAATTAAGAAAAGATTATGTTGAGAATGAAGATGGATTATTATATTATTATTATTATTATTATTATTATTATTATTATTATTATTATTATTAGCTCAGTTGGTAGAGCAGCTGGCAACGGACTGAAAGGTCCGGGGTTCGATCCCAGATGGTGAAAGGATTTTATCTCGTTGCCAAACTTTCAGAACGGCCCCGAGGTTCACTCTGCCTCCTGCAAAAATTGAGTATCGGGTCTTTCCCGGGGGTAAAAGGCGGTCAGAGCGTGGTGCCGACCACACCACCTCATTCTAGTGTCGAGGTCATGGAAAGCATGGGGCTCTACCTCCATGCCCCCCCAAGTGCCTTCATGGCATGTTACGGGGATACCTTTACCTTTATTATTATTATTATTATTATTATTATTATTATTATTTTATTTTATTTTTTTTGTGCTTGTCCATTAATTCATTTTCACATTTAGTGCACAGAGTCCATATAGATCAGTTTCTATCTGATGCTTTTCCAATTCACTGCGGGCTAAAACAGGGAGATGCACTATCACCTTTACTTTTTAACTTCGCTTTAGAATATGCCATTAGGAAAGTTCAGGATTACAGGCAGGGTTTGGAATTGAACGGGTTACATCAGCTTCTTGTCTATGCGGATGACGTGAATATGTTAGGAGAAAATCCACAAACAATTAGGGAAAACACGGAAATTTTACTTGAAGCAAGTAAAGCGATCGGTTTGGCAGTAAATCCCGAAGAGACAAAGTATATGATTATGTCTTGTGACCAGAATATTGTACGAAATGGAAATATAAAAATTGGAGATTTATCCTTCGAAGAGGTGGACAATTTCAAATATCTTGGAGCAACAGTAACAAATATAAATGACACTCGGGAGGAAATTAAACGCAGAATAAATATGGGAAATGCCTGTTATTATTCGGTTGAGAAGCTCTTATCATCCAGTCTGCTGTCCAAAAATCAGAAAGTTAGAATTTATAAAACAGTTATATTACCGGTTGTTCTATATGGTTGTGAAACTTGGACTATCACTCTGAGGGAGGAACATAGGATAAGGGTGTTTGAGAATAAGGTGCTTAGGAAAATATTTGGGGCTAAGAGGGATGAAGTTACCGGAGAATGGAGAAAGTTACACAATGCAGAACTGCACTCATTGTATTCTTCACCTGACATAATTAGGAACATTAAATCCAGACGTTTGAGATGGGCAGGGCATGTAGCACGTATGGGCGAATCCAGAAATGCATATAGAGTGTTAGTTGGGAGACCGGAAGGAAAAAGACCTTTGGGGAGACCGAGACGTAGATGGGAGGATAATATTAAAATTGATTTTAGGGAAGAGGGATATGATGATACAGACTGGATTAATTTTGCTCAGGATAGGGACCAATGGCGGGCTTATGTGAGGGCGGCAATGAACCTCCGGGTTCCTCAAAAGCCAGTAAGAAAGTAAGTAAGTAAGTGCACAGAGTTATTGCTGTATCGTCAGCATATTATCATTGTTCATAATTATAATGTCCCGTAACAAATATTTATTTTCATCAATGATGCCTTCGAGTAACATAATCAAGATCAGAACCGCCTCAATGTAATGCTTTACTGAAGGCAAGGCTGGATATTGGTCCCAGCGAGACGTCATCTGTTTACGTGAGAGGGGCCGATAGCTGCGCACCGCCTCGCCAAGATTCTTCCGCCATGGGACATACATAAGTGTTCTGCCCATGGGCAGATCTTTCAATGCAAACCCAGCATTCTCCAATCTTTTCTATTTCCTGCCTTCCTCTTAGTCTCCACACATAATCCACATATCTTAATGTCGTCTATTATTTGATATCTTTTTCTGCCCGAACACTTCTCCCGTTCACCATTCCTTCCAGTGCATCCCTCAGTAGGCAGTTTCTTCTCAACCAGTGACCCAACCAATTCCTTTTTCTCTTTCTAATCAGTTTCACCATCTTTCTTTCTTCATCCACTTTTTCCAACACAACTGCATTTCTTATTCTGTCTGTTCACTTCACACGTTCCATTTTTCTCCACATCCACATTTCAAATGCTTCTATTCGTTTCTCTTTCTCACATCATCGTAATGCTCACGTTTTTTCCTCACACAGTGCCACACTCCACACAAAACACTTCACTAGTCTATTCCTTAGTTCTTTTTCCAGAGGTCCCCAGAAGTTGCTCCTTTTTCTGTTAAAAGCTTCCTTTGCTCATCTTTGCGATTTTTCTTCGGAAGGATAAATGCGCTAACTTCCCATTGCTTTCCGCACACCACTGTCTCTTTCGAATCTTAATAGATCCCAGGGGCCCAAGCGTGGCGGTGAGAGAGTGGATTTGACTAATTGGGCCCTCCGGACTTCACCGAAATTCACCGCAAGGGTTAAATATTAGTTCTATCAGGATTTTTGACCGGGAAATCCCAATTAGCCTTTGCCCCCCGCATCCTGGACGAACTTGTACAAATCGTCAGAAAATCTTGGAGGGGGATTTGGCCACTTATTCCGCAAATGTTTCTTTACTTGTGCCCTCGTAGTTCAGTCGGAAAAACGTCGGAATTTAGATGTAAACGTCTCAGTTTCAAATCCTCGTCACTTCTTTCATGTATTTGTGTTTGAATATTGTATAATAAAATAATATAAAAAGAAAAATATTAAAACCAGTATTATGCAACTGATTGTTCCAAACCTAATATTAAATATATCTTATTTATGTCGCTTAAGAATGATAACAGAATATAAATGACGACTTGAATATTATTTATATGGCTAACAACGATAACAGAATATAAATAACTTCAATATTATTTATAAGGCAAACAACGATAACAGAATATAAATAACTTCAATATTATTTATACAGGATCAGTAAAGAACGATAACAATATAAATGGTAAATATCGGTTTGTTTAATTAATATAAGATATTATACAATACATAATTAATTATTTAAGGCGGTCTTGGATCTGTGTGAGGGACGGTTGAACTTCATTAGTAGAAGGGGTGGGAGTGAAGTATATTCGAAAACTCAGGTGCAATAAAAATTGAAGTATAAATAAAATGATGTCCCTGTAGTAAACCATTCGATGTGTAGATTTAAGGTTCAATTAATGTAAGAATTTTATTTGAAGGGTTTGAGCTACAAAATTAATTAGGTTTTCATCACATACATTTCATTTAAGAATATTTATATATTTGGTTAATACTAAAAACATTAAATTCGGAATGGATCAAGTTTGTTGAAATGAATTGAGTAAATCACAAAATTTATCAGGAACACGCGTAACTTATTCCTGAGTTCGTTGTGCGAAAGAAAGTGGCTTGTATTCAGAGTGTTAAGAATCTCTCTTTAGAGAGCAGATCGCTGTGAATCAAACTGTAACCCGTCTCCACCTACGCTACTTATGAAATTTATGCCCAACCATCATCTACACAAGCGATTCACATATTTCCGGGTAGGTGAATCTAATCAGGACGCGAAGTCTAAAAACAAATTTGCTGTTGAAGTTGTTGTTCGCACTAAGAACAATCTATCAGGTAGAAAAATAATGCAATGTAAAGTAATGACAAAGATTATTTTCTCACTCTTCTATACATAGCGATATAGGTGTAAGAGAAATAGGCCTACAACTAGCATTGGTCTGTTTTTTTTTTTTTTCAGAGCGTGTTGGTAATTTGCTGGATTGTGTTTGCGAGCGCTGGGTTATATACGTCTATTTGATATTGCTTTTATTTATGTTTACTTAATTATCAGTCTTCTTACTTTATTAATACTTAAATTGCAACAGCGAAATAAATATACTCCTATGAAGAACACATCTATGCAACGAATATTGGAAACGTGTAGTTGGTCTATTTCATTTCGAAAATTGTTTCCATAGTAACATCAGAACAATGCATTTAGGTTGCAATGATAAGCACTGTTAAAGCGGAGCTTCTCCAGCCGCCCCACAGAGGTCTAGAATGCAAATTTAGCGGGACATGTTAATAACTTTTCAGCTACCTGACAGATTTTTATGAAATTTTACACATTAGTTACTGGTACCATATATGTTTTGTATGCAAGCTCTCGTTACGTTGGTATAAGGGGAACTACACCTTATAGGGGGGCAAATTTAGACAAAATTAGAAACTTTTCTCCTATCTGACAGATTTTTATGAAATTTTACAGAGCAGTTACAAGTAGCATATATGTTTTGTATACAAGCTCTGATTACGTTGGTATAAGGGGAACTACCCCTTATAGGGGGGCGCAATTAAACACAATTAGTAACTTCTCTCCTATTTGATAGATTTGTATGAGATTTTACAAAACAGTTACAAGGAACATATATGTTTTGTATACAAGCTCAGATTACGTTCGTATAAGGACAACTACCCCTTATAGGGGGGCGCAATTAGACACAATTAGTAACTTCTCTCCTATTTGATAGATTTGTATGAGATTTTACAAAACAGTTACAAGGAACATATATGTTTTGTATACAAGCTCAGATTACGTTCGTATAAGGACAACTACCCCTTATAGGGGGGCGCAATTAGACACAATTAGTAACTTCTCTCCTATTTGATAGATTTGTATGAGATTTTACAAAACAGTTACAAGGAACATATATGTTTTGTATACAAGCTCAGATTACGTTCGTATAAGGACAACTACCCCTTATAGGGGGGCGCAATTAGACAAAATTAGTAACTTTTGTCCTATCTAACAGATTTTTATGAAATTTTATACAGTAGTTACACTTAGTACATTTGTTTTGTGTACAAACTCTGTTTACGTTGGTATGAGCAGAAGTGCCCCTTACAGGGGGATGCATTTAGACAAAATCTTATGGGGGGGGGGAAATATAACATTTTAGGTACTATTGCACCTTTTCAATACTCGGAAAGCTTATTTGGTACATAATTAACAAGCTGTCACCTTGAATTCCCTGAATTGTACTGCGGAAGTACATTCGGTTCACAGATATTGAAATAACTGCAACCGAGAAAAATTGCACTGCTGCACCTCGAAAGAATAGTGCTCATAAATTATTACTTCTGCAAATCTGCGCACCTTAAGACTAGATTTAAAATAGAGGTAGACAGTGGAGGAATTGAAAAAAATATATATTTTTGGACGAACCAAAGGGTTTTTTTTTTTCTCCACCTTAGCAAAGTCTGCACTCAATGGTTATATTTATATTTTGTCCCGTGTCCAATCATGCTAATTTGACATGCTATAATACCATTAAATGTAACACAAACAAACAGTGTTACATACCCAAAGAACTACTTGACATGTTGGTACCAAATATGAATGGAATCGACCACTTACAACAGAGATACAGCACAAGGAAAACGGCAGACTCGCGGCGCTTGCTGAGTAAGAATGCTGAGTGGCGAAATGTGGCATGTTACCGGCTTCTTATCTCGCTATGCAGCCACCTCCGCTGATTAAGATTATCAATTCAGTGTTACTCAGTTACATAGGAAAAATAATTTAAGGGTTTAATTTCATTTTTCTACATGTCATATTTCTGATGTGCCTCTTTTTTGGCCTGCTGTGTATATCTGCCATATAATTCAAGGCTTTCTACTTACCTCTGCTGACGGCTTCTTATCTTCTACAGCTTTATTATCGCATTGTATTGCTAACGGATCAACTTCAGGTTCCACCTTTATCACATCCATCATAACTGAAAGAGATAATTAAGAAATTAACATTATGTATCAGAATAAAATGACACGTTACTACAACATATTCACATGGTATTTCCAAGTCTTATAAAGAAGCAGCTTCAACCCTGGAGGCTATGTCACAGACATCACTGGTACTAGTCACAGAACTGGGGCAACCACAGCACTCAGACTGTTACACACCTCAGGCGGTCAGTTAATCCACGAAATAACCTTCTTTCATCTGGTCGTAAAACAGTGATTGAAAAATTGAGACTTTACTTTGATGGCTTTATCTTGTGCACTCACGTTTTTGGGTTTGTATTTGTCGAATATCCTTTTGAGAAGATTAACTCCATATGTAGATGAAATTATTGGGGATCATCAGTGTGGTTTTAGGCGTAATAGATCGACTACTGATCAGATTCTTTGTATTCGACAGATATTGGAGAAAAAAATTGGAGTATAAGGGTACAGTACATCAGTTATTCATAGATTTCAAAAAGGCGTATGACTCGGTTAAGAGAGAAGTTTTATATAATATTCTAATTGAATTTGGTATTCCCAAGAAACTAGTTCGATTAATTAAAATGTGTCTTAGTGAAACATACAGCAGAGTCCGTATAGGCCAGTTTCTATCTGATGCTTTTCCAATTCACTGCGGGCTAAAGCAGGGAGATGCACTATCACATTTACTTTTTAACTTCGCTCTACAAAATGCCATTAGGAAAGTTCAGGATTACAGGCAGGGTTTGGAATTGAACGGGTTACATCAGCTTCTTGTCTCTGCGGATGACGTGAATATTTTAGGAGAAAATCCACAAACGATTAGGGAAAACGCGGAAATTCTAGTTGAAGCAAGTAAAGCGATAGGGTTGGAAGTAAATCCCGAAAAGACTAAATATATGATTATGTCTCGTGACCAGAATATTCTACAAAATGGAACTATAAAAATTGGAGATCTATTCATTGAAGAGATAGAAAAATTCAAATATCTTGGAGCAACAGTAACAAATATAAATGACACTCGGAAGGAAATTAAACGCAGAATAAATATGGGAAATGCGTGTTATTATTCGGTTGAGAAGCTTTTGTCATCTAGTCTACTGTCAAAAAATGTCAAAGTTAGAATTTATAAAACAGTTATACTTTCGGTTGTTCTGTATGGTTGTAAAACTTGGACTCTCACTTTGAGAGAGGAACAGAGATTAAGTGTGTTTGAGAATAAGGTTCTTAGGAAAATATTTGGGGCTAAGAGGGATGAAGTTACAGGAGAATGGAGAAAGTTACACAACGCAGAGCTGCACGCATTGTATACTTCACCTGACATAATTAGGAACATAAAATCCAGACGTCTGAGATGGGCAGGACATGTAGCACATATGAGCGAATCCAGAAATGCATATAGAGTGTTAGTTGGGAGGCCGGAGGGAAAAAGACCTTTAGGGAGGCCGAGACGTATATGGGAAGATAATATTAAAATGGATTTGAGGAAGGTGGGATATGATGATAGAGACTGGATTAATCTTGCTCAGGATAGGGACCAATGGCGGGCTTATGTGAGGGCGACAATGAACCTCCGGGTTCCTTAAAAGCAAGTAAGTAAATAAGTAACTAAGTATTTAATAGTACCATATCAATATTTCGGTGCTTACTTGAACGAAATATAATATGGCGACTAAGAGAAATTCAGGGAAAAATAGAGAATGCCGAACAAGAGAGAAAATAGAAGTATAAACTTACAGGGTCATTTCTTAACAAAAACCTTGCTTTAGACCTAAGCACGTATTCCAGTAACCTCTTTGCAGTGTATAGAGCTCAAATGAATGAATAACACATTACAGACAATGCGAAATTGTACCTGCAGTCTATTAATCCTAGTACCCTCAAAACTCAAGCTTCGTGACTGTATATACTGTGTTTGAATTGTGATCTATTATCTTCATTCCTCTAGTGTAAATGCCTAAATTGATCTCAGAAATTTCATTTGATCTGCATGTATTCTAGATTTCTCTTTTTGCTTTATAACCCATGTTTCAGTGCCAAATTTTACCATTTGTTTTGCTGTAATATTGTATAATCATACTTGTGTGTCTTTTAACATTTGCTTCCCGAAATATCTCCTTACAACTGCACAGAATTAATATTTAATATTAGTTTCCTTGATTTAGCGAATATACAGAAACTGACCTTTAATTTAACAAATACTAACTCCTCCCATTGAAATGAGAAATATCTACAGAATATATTTCTTCAAGCGTATGATCTATCTGTATTGACATTAATATGGCCGTGAAAAAATATTGAATCGATAACTGTGTTGCCAACTCGACGGAAATTCCAACGTAGCAGACGGGAAAAGAATGGCTTTGAAGGGTGGCGGATTTTGTGGCGGAAATTACGATTTACATCGCCTTTTGATTTTTTTAGCTGCTGTCGTTTTTAATTGTTTAATTTTTTTAGGGATTTTACTTTTTATTTGAACTCCCCTGCCCGTGTCGTACTATGTTAAGGAATCCCCTGTTTCAGATATCCTCGTAATCAAGTCAGAGGCTGAAGAATTACTATTTTAATCAAGATTGGTTAGTAAATTGTGTTAAAATTTGCTTTGTATTCATATATACATATACATTGAGTGGGTCTTATTTATTTTTTTTTTTTATTTTGACGGATTCTGACGGATTTCCAGGTGTTAACCTGACGGGGATACAATCTATGTGTTGGCAACACTGATCGATAAGTAGTCTCACCCTGACGTTGGTTTTAAGTACCTACGTCAATATCGAAAAGAGCAACTAGACAGATCTGTGTAAATGAATCAGGAAAGAACCAATGAGGGAGAAAGTACAGAATAAAAGATAAACGACATCGTTACCATGTGAAAGCACTATGGGACTCAGCTTATATTTTATGTAATCTTCTAGCCTAAAGCACACATGTCTCACTTCGTTCATTCTCTACCACTTAAGGAACTTGAGCAGATTTTGTAGGAGAAAATCCGGATGATCTGTCAACTAGAGATAATGCTAAATGGCTGGGTAATTAAATCACCAACGATCTATCTCGTTCTTTAATAATTGTTCGATAGCAATGTAGGCTCATTTATGGTATAGCTATACTGCACCTATAATAAATTGATAGAAATGCGATCTTACCCTTTACCCAAATGCATCTACACTGTAAGCTCACTAGTGTTATCCTGGAATGAAATGCTGCACTTAGGTAAACCCCTTGCAACCAACGGTCAACTGTTATTTTTTCTTATTAACCCTGGGATGCCTAACAGTTGGAATATACAATAATGCATAACGGGGGTCCCTAAAACCCCTTGTGTAATTAATAGAGTAAATATGGAATTTTTTTCTTGGGACCATGAAAAACTTAAAATAGTCAACACATTTATTAAGAAACAATGTCTAGCTCAAAATAAAACGACAAAGTTGTATTAATCATTTAATATTACTCGTAAATGAAAAAAAAATGTCTTGTCACTACACTAATTTTAGTTCTTTAGAAAACTTATTTGAGTGCCGTTGACACAAAAATATAAGACATCTGAGAGCATACTAAAAATTGCAAAAAGAATTGATATCATTTATCACGTAATTTAGGTTGATTGAAAAGTACTAACGATCCCTGGGACTCCCTAATATGAATCCTATGGTTAATAATTGTAAACTGAAATAAAAATTCTCATCTATAGAATAAAACAGGTAAACTACTGCATGGATCTCTGAAATCAGTGCCAATTGACATATCACTTCAGAGTCGTCTTGCGTAAAGTTGTCCATTACCCTCAATTCTACAGTACCATACATTTCACATACCGGAAAGTCTGCACTGCTGTTTCTGCTCTACTCCGCGAACGTCGAAAGTTAAAACATACGCTCTATACTAGTTAGTACACACATAAGTGTCCTGCCTCAGGGCAGGTCTTCCACTGCAAACCCAGCATTATCCAATCTTCCCTATTTTCAGCTTTCCTCCCAGTCTCTGCACATAATCCATATCTCTTAATGTCGTCTACCATCAGATATCTTCTTCTGCCCCGAACTCTTCCCCCGTTCACCATTTCTTTCAGTGCATCCTTCAGCAGGCAGTTTCTTTTCAGCCAGTGACCCAAACAAATCCTTTTTCTCTTCCTGATCAGTTTCAGCATCATTCTTTCTTCACCCAATCTTTCCAAAACAGCTTCATTTCTTATTCTGTCTGTCCACGTCACACGTTCCATTCTACTTCATATTCGTATTTCAAATGCTTCTAGTCGCTTCTCTTCACTTCGTCGTAATGTCCATATTTCTGCTCCATATATTGCCACATTCCACACAAAGCACTTCACTAGTCTTTTCCTTAGTTCTTTTTCCAGAGGTCTATTAAAAGCTTCCTTTGCCATTGCTATCCTCCTATTGACTTCCTGGCAGCAGCTCATGTCACTGCTTATAGTACACCTCAAATATTTGAAGCTGTCCACTTGCTCTACTGCCTCATTTAGTATTATGCCAAAAATAATAAAACAGGAAATCATTACCTGTAGCGGAATACATATCAATCTGTTTATTGCAGTGAAGAAGTTCATCTCCAAGGTGGTCTTTGTTCCTGTATATGTCACTTTCTGGATGATGTGTTCTGATATTTTTATAATTTTACTAACAGGGATTGAAGGACGTGTTTCGTTACCCACGACTATTTTCCAAGTTTTTCTGAGGAATTAATGTAAAAGTTCGAAAAAAACCGTTCAACTCTAGAACCTGTTATGTAATTATGAATATCGCACATTTTTATCGCTGCTACATTGCCTAATTATCATTATACATGTCTAAATACTTTTCTCATAGTTTTATTAATTTAAGGTGGTAGAGATAAGGCTATCAGCCCTTCTGTTCCCCTCTAACAAGGGATTACAACTACAATATTAAGAATACAATTACAATTACTATTAAATTTACAAATACAATAAAAATCAAAGTACTAAAAGATTAACTGATTAATAATAGCTAGACTGTTTATTGTAAAAGTTAAGAAGAGAGAATTTTTTTTTATTAATGAAGTAAAAATTAAACCTACTCTACGCAGTAAGAAAATGATTAATAAGCTTGCTTTTGAACGCTACTAAATTCCGACAGTCTCTGATGTCACTGCGTAGGGTATTCCACAAGCGCGAGAGCGAGATTGTGTATGATGATGAATACGATGATGTCTTATGTGTTGGTATGGCTAGTATGCGGCTATTTTGCGTGCGTGTGAAGATGACAGGTAACTGAAACGGGAGGCAAGGTAGGTAGGTGTAGAGGTGTGAAGGACTTGGAAAAGGAGAACAAGAGAATGAGAATTTCTACGTTCGTTAAGCCGTAGCCTGTTTAGAGTTCGGAAGGATGGGGTAATGTGGTCAGCGCGACGGATATCGCAGACGAAGCGAACACAAGAATTATGGACACGTTGTAATTTTTGCGACTGGTTGACATTGAGGTCAGTCAGTAGAAAATCACAATAATCGAAGTGGGGCATTACTAGTGTTTCCACTAGTATTTTCTTGAGTGATAGCGGGAGGAATTTTCGAATGCTGTTTAAGGAATGTAGTATGGAAAGCACTTGTGTGAAATTTGGATGCTCCCTTTAGATCAAGAGAGTTCTAAAATTGTGTACATTTCAGACACATTGGGGTCGCTATTTTTTTTCAAAGATTAGCTTTTGGATTGAAGACTGCACTGGGAATCTTTCACCACATTATAGCGCAGAGCTTTGAAACTGTGGTGATATTTCATGATGATTTTATTATTAGGGCTGAATCTCTGAATAAGTTGAATGAGATTTTATTGAATGTATTAGAGGTGGCTGATCAGAGAGAAATCAAATTTAATATTAACAAATCTGTTTTCAATGTTGAAATATTGAATATATTGAATAAGCAGTCACGGACAGTTGAGGAGTGGTCCTCCAGCTTGGGGGTTGGGCGAAGGCCTAACAACTCATCACCGTAAAAAGCAGCTTGTTACGAATCCTGCAAATAAGCCTAGGGATGGGATAATATTAAAATGGATTTGAGGGAGGTGGGATATGATGATAGAGAATGGATTAATCTTTCTCAGAATAGGTACCAATGGCGGGCTTATGTGAGGGCGGCAATGAACCTCCGGGTCCCTTAAAAGCCAGTAAGTAAGTAAGTTTTCAATGTTGAAAGGGTAATTTTTTTGGGCAGACATTTACTTATTCTGGAGTATAGTGTTGCAAGATCTTAATAATCTCAAAGAGGCACAATTTACTGCACTTTATATACGAGCCACGTACTAATAATGTATTAATACGATGTAGCCTAGCTGTGTAGGTACGGGACAATTAAAGAATTACTTTTTCAACATTTTACTGAATATTTATAATTTCATTACATTTCAAATAATTTATAATACTGTGTCATTTAATACCACACTTTGATATATGTAAAGAAAAGTATTGAAAATATATTTTAATATTATCTTCCCATCTACGTCTCGGCATTCCCAAAAGTCTTATTCCATCCATCGTCCCAACTAACACTCTATTAACATTCTGGATTCGCCCTTACGTGCTACATGCCCTGTCCATCTCAAACGTCTGGATTTAATGTTCATAATTATGTCCGGTGAAGAATACAATGCGTGCAGTTATGCGTCGTGTAACTTCAGTCTCCTGTAACTTTATCCCTCTTAGCCCCAAATATTTTCCTAAGAGCCCTTATTCTCGAACACACTTACCTTTAGTTCTACTCTCAAAGTTTCACAACCATAAAGAACAAACGTAACTGGTTTATAAATTCTAACTTTTAGATTTTTGAGAGCAGACTGGAAGATAAAAGCTTCTCAACCGAATAATAACAGGCATTTGCCATATTTATTCTGCGTTCAATTTCCTTCATACAATTTTGTACTTACATATATACAAACGGCTTTTAAGGAACCCGGAGGTTCACTGCCGCCCTCACATAAGCCCACCATCGTTCCCTATCCTGTGCAAGATTAATCCAGTCTATATCATCATATCCCACCTCCCTCAAATCCATTTTAATATTATCCTCCCATCTACGTCTCGGCCTCCCTAAAGGTCTTTTTCCCTACGGTATCTCAACCAACACTCTATATGCATTTCTGGATTCGCCCATACCTGCTACATGCCCTGCCCATCTCAAACGTCTGGATTTAATGTTCCTAATTATGTCAGGTGAAGAATACAATGCGTGCAGTTCTGTGTTGTGTAACTTTCTCCATTCTCCTGTAACTTCATCCCGGTTAGCCCCAAATATTTTTCTAAGCACCTTATTCTCAAACACCCTTAACCTATGTTCCTCTCTCAGAGTGAGAGTCCAAGTTTCACAACCATACAGAAGAACCTGTAATATAACTCTTTTATAAATTCTAACTTTCAGATTTTTTTGACAGCAGACTGGATACAATTCTGTACTGTACATATAAAAATATGTACTACTGCTTCCTTCACATAAAATTGCACTCCACGCCACTGAGTTGAATATTTGACATGTAGATCATAGACCTCTCCCATCCAATTACAGAATATTTTGTTGAATGTCACTTCTTCCTCTTTGAAAATAAAAGTTCCGTAGAATTCTATACAGACAAATTGGCATGCTATTGGCCTGGATCATTAGAATCGAAGAAATAGAGCGAATGACCTTCTAATTATGTAAAGTGCCATGTACCTGGTTACATTTCTAATAAGCTAATAATAATAATAATAATAATAATAATATACTAGTGTAGCATATTTCTAGTTCCGCATCCTATAACACTGCATAATCTTCGGTTAGTGATTTTTACTTCTTGACAAGTATATCGAACTTGGAGCTACTACATGTCTTGTAAACTCGAAATGCAAGCCATTGTTATCTGTCGTTATTGTTGACTTTCCTCACCACTATGCTTGAGTATATGCAATTTTAGGGTATCCGGTCTCATACACTTTTTCCCGCACTGCTCACATTTGTACGTCTCCTTGGGAGTATGCTGGCGTTTATGACGTTTTAGGGATATTTCGCGAGTAAAACACTTACCGCACTCCTTGCATTTAAAAGGTTTCTGTCCAGCATGCATTCGTGCGTGTGGAATTAATCGACTGGAATACCTGAAACTCTCTCCACAAACATCACACTTAAACGGTTTTTCACCCGTATGCTGTCGTATATGCACCTTCAGGGCCGGCAACAACAAGAAACACATCCCACAAAACTTGCACTTGAAGGGTTTTTCCCCAGAATGAATGCGAGTGTGAGCGTTCAATGATCCGCTATGAGGAAAACACTTGCCACACACTTTGCATTTAAATGGTTTCTCGCCCGTGTGGACACGTGAGTGCGGTTTCAACTGACAGGAATCGGCAAAACCCATTCCACAAACATCACACTTGTATGGTTTTTCTCCTGTGTGCCGTCGCGAATGTACTCTCAAAGTGCCAGACCTGAAGAAACATTTGCCACACACATCGCACTTGAAGGGTAAGTCGCCAGTATGCTGACGTAAATGCAACTCCAATAAAGATTGCTGCGCGTAACATTTGCCACAAATGTCGCACTTGAAAGCCTTATCGGCATGCAGACGTTCGTGTTTCCTAAAGTTGCCAGGCTCTGTGAAAGTTTTACCGCACACGTGACACATGTACGGCTTGTCGCCGGTGTGATTAAGTCCGTGTCTCTTGAGATTTATTGCCTGAGAGTAACACTTTCCACAGACATCACATTTGAATGACTTTTCACCAGTATGTTTTTTCACATTAGATTTGAGAGACTGTTTTTTCTTTTTCTCACTGCTTGTGAGCAGACTGTCATACTTCAGAAATGCAGTAGATATTAAACAGGCAGTTTTCTCTGATTTTACACAGGAATTGTCAGTTTGTCTCACCATCATGTGTTCCTTGTGTCCAACATGATCGAAAAGTAATGACACTTTATCGTTTTGACTTACTTCAATCCTAAAATGAAAAATATCCACCACCAATTTATATGATACAATAGAGAATGTGCTAAATTCACACAAAAAAGAAAAACTCCACTATCGATATAATATCAACAATGAATAAAGTATAAACAATACATGACAATTGAAGGTTTCGGAAATGATTTCATTTTCTAACGCTAGAAAGTCTGCATTTTATAATAGTACGATACAAGGTTTGGAAATGTTCTTTACAAAATGGAGGACAAATTTGAAAAACTCTCTTTGTTCGTTTTTAAATTTCCCTGATTTTATAATGAACTTCGAAACAGGCATCCTCACTTTGAGAGAGCAACAAAGGTTAAGGGTGATAGAAAATAAACTGCTTAGGAAAATATTTGGGGCTAAGAGGAATGAAGTTACAGGAGAATGGAGAAAGTTACACAACACAGAACTGCACGCATTGTATTCTTCACCTGACATAATTAGGAACATTAAATGCAGACATTTGACATGGCCAGGGCATGTAGCAGGTATTGGGTTAATCCAGAAATGTATATAGAGTGTTAGATAGGAGGCTGGATGGAATAAAGATCTTTGGGATGGCCGCGACATACATGGGTGGATATTATTAAAATGGATTTGAGGGAGGTGGGATATGATGCTAGAGACTGAACTAATCTTGCTCAGGATAGGGACCCATGGCGGGCTTATGTAAGGGAGGGAATGAACATCCCGCTTTTCTAAAAGCCATAACTAAGCAACTTCACAAACACATTGTTAAGTATATTCCTACTACAAAAAAGAGTAATTAGAATAATACTAGGAGCCAAATCTAGGGAATCGTGTAGGACTATTTTAAAAAACTACAAATAATGCCCATGGCTTGTCAGAATATTTTTTCATTAATAATCTTCCCCGTATGTAATCGTGAAAACTTCGTAACTGATTCAACAGTTGACAGCATAAATACGCCTCAAAAAATGACTTTCATACCCCATCGGCAAGTCTATCGTGCTATCAAAAAGGAGTGCATTGTGCCAGTAAAAATTTTTAATAGCCTCCCTATCGATATAAAAAATGAACTCAAAACATAAGATTATTTAGGGCCAAATTAAAGAAGTACCTAATTTCTCACGCCTTCTATTCTGTAGGTGAATTCATGAAATTCAATAACACTTCATGAAATTGATACTAAAACTTTGTGTTGTACTAGTAGACTATATTGTAAATCTCGTCTGTATATATTTCATCTAGACTGTGACTATAAATGTATGAATACCATGAAATGTTAATAAATAAAATGGTAAGCATATCTGACCATGGAACAGTATCTGCTTTAATACTGCAACACTCTATTGTGTTAAACTCGATTTTGTCAACACTGATTCACTGGAGAAGCAAAATTAAAGGTGAACTGAAGGCTAACACACAACACTGACCTCTTGGATAATATTTCATCCTCCGATTCCAATTCTTCCTGCAACAGCTCCTCCTTCACTATGTCCCTGTCTAGTGTTTCTCCCTAAAAACAAAGTAAAATAAAAGAGATAGTCAGTGCACCATTACTTGACAACTAGTCCATCGACCTTCTGTCCTGCAGATAAAAAAGTCTAACCTATACAATCGAATAGCCGCCCACAACAAGGTTGTAACCAGCAAATAATAGTACATTATGCAACGAGCCTATAATGATAGAAACTAAGACGCGAGTATGTTTATGAAACGAGCGCAAGCGAGTTTCATAATTTTCATACGAGCGTCTTAATTACCATTATAGACAAGTTTCTTACGACTTTTTATGCTCGACCATATTTCTAACTTGAAATTATTCATAAGTATTCATGTTATTCTTATCTGACTGGGGAGCGAACTCACCTTGTGCAATATCTCGTAAATTATGAGATGTGCGCAGACGCGAAAGTATTGATTTTTTCCGAGAAACAGATGTCGACGACCTTGACATAATCTAGAGAGTAAAAGAAACATTAATCTTGATATAACCTTGAAATTCAATTTTACATTGAAAAACGAGATTACAAATTGTATTTATTTGAATATTATTTACAATTAACGCTAATTATTATAGTAACAGAACTGGCTTTATTTCAAATGTAGGTTATTTATTGTGCACTTTCATATGGTGCTTTCTGATTGGCGGAACACCTGAACTTTAATGAATAGGTGTACTTTAATGAGATCCATTAAAGAGCTGCTACCAGGTGTATAATTACTACATTTCGGCATGGTCGAGCATAAATTCTTTTAAAATATGTGGACAAACGCATTATACTGTATATACTTTTAATTTTTTAGAGCAAGGTTGACAATCAGACATGTGTCATGATTTGAATACCAGTACAAGCATTATACATAGCGCATCTTAACAACCATTATTATGATAAAGATAATATTTTTATTGAAAGTTTTAACACAACTCTATATAAAAACAGTTTCACTCATGCTGGTCTTCTTATGTACAATAACCTACCAAATTATCTTAAAGAAATATCTGCACATCAGAAATTTAAGAAAGCTCTTTATAAAATTTTAATCAAAAACTGCTTTTACAGTACGAACGAATTTATTGAAAATTGTCATAACTGAATAGAAAAAGAACGCCTTACTTCAAACAATTTTACTTCCTCTTTTCCAGATCCTGACTTCGAGAAGGATGTCAACTCATGAAGGACGCGATGGTTGAAATTGACTCCTGACTTCAAGACATACTGCAAACGGGGCTTATAGCCGAAATCGACCGACATGTAGTTTTCTTCAATCAAGTTCCAAGTTTTTAAAATTTGTATTTGTGTTGCATTTAATTATAGTTATTACTTTTATGTATATTACGTAATTAATTATTAATTTGTAAATATGACATGTCCCATATCATGTATATGATCAGTGGATGTAATAAATGATTATGAAAAAGTCTACTTCCACCAATCTGTTCGATATGGTACAGAATATTGCTTCCAATGAGTAATTTTTTAACCTGTTGTGTAATACAGAGGAAAGCCGGTTTCATCAAACAGTTCTTCTACTAATTTTATTTAACACAAATGCTGAAGAATGTAATCCCTACAAATTAGAATGTTGTCATGGATAAGTTTAATGTTTAAAAAACCCAATTGAATTTCTCGTATGCATATTAGATCTCCCCATTCCTCTATATACTGAATAAATGTCATAAAATTCTACCACTTGTTCTTTGAAAACTAAACTGTACTGTTTACATATCACGACTACCACAATAATGTCCCAAAAACCAGAACTCACTGCTAAAGTCAGTACGTACGACCACCTTAAACAAAATACATATGGACACACTGATGTACAAATATGTTTGAGACGAAAATAATACAATTCAAGAATAATTGAAAGAGAAAGATTTAACGAACTATATGTGCTCCACTCACCTCTGCTTCACATTTCACCATAGGAACATTAGTTGCCACTGGAGTTCCCTCCACTTTCATCTCTGATATGAGATCATAGTCAGAATCCATATGTTCTGTCTTTATTGTAGTGATGTAGGGAGCCGGTAAATTTCCTTCCTAGAGAACAGAGAAACATCTTAAATATGTGTTTTATTACATTTTGACAGAGACTGCTGTATACAGGCACTTGATAAACTAGGTCAATTCCCTGAGGCAAATGTAAAGTTTCATAAAAAACAAATTGATGGCAGAAGACCATGACATCAACTAAATCACATTTCATTAGAATTTCAAAACAGTTTCAAGTAATTAGTTATATTAATCGTCGTTATTAAAGGTTGAAATTTCGGGGAAGATATCCCCGGACACCCTACATATAGCTATGTTCCTGCTCTCACAACATTAAATTAGAATTTTTTATATACTGTGTCTTTAAAAATAGATAATGTTTGAATTATTCATTCTCTAATGTATTGGAATTACATAGAATTAACCTATGTTGAAATTCAGATACTTTACCAGTCTTGCCTACAATTTAACCAACTTCATTCCGTAACATTTCCTTTCATGGATAGCTCTGTATTTTTTGGAACTCATATCGTACAAGGCAGGATGACTGGAAACATGAATAATTAAACTGACGATTATCGCAGTCACTTTGAAGCAAAGTCAGTCCAGAGCATTGAATGACAGCGGAAATCGCTGCAGCCCGCCCAAAACGTTGTAAAGCAACCAGCTCCAATTATGTAGGGATAATCGAGCGGCATTGTTCGCTCAGCGATGATCACCATAGCGGAACTATAACTTAAGATCTACGGAATATACTAAATGAAATGGAAATATGAAATATACCCCTCTTAAATGCTTCTTGTCTTCAACATTTGTCTTATCGTCTGTTTGTAAGTCCAATGGGTCGATATTGGGTGCCTCAATCTTGATTACATCCATCACAACTAAAACAAACGAATAAAAAATCACCATGAATTTTTACAGAATACTACATGAAAAGTTGAAAAATACATACTAATAGTTGTTGCAATAGATTTTACCTGTCTTTCGATTAATTTACCAAAGTAATAACTTGATCCCTAGAGGTTTCATTCGACTTTCACGTTCATTCACAAATTAGTTTACTACTCTCTAATTTAGGTAGTTAATAGCCTATAATTTTTCTTCGAGTGAATTATTGCCCTTTTTTTTTCTGTCCACTTATGTCATTTAGTATTGTAAGAGTAATTATATAACATAATTAATATTAAACAGTTAAATACATGAAAGCCAATGTCGGATCTATCATTGAAGAGATCAAGATAGCCGTGATAGTAGTTTTGCTATGCTATAACGTGTAGAGCAGCTGGCTACGGACTGGAAGGTCCAGGGTTCGATCCCAGGTGGTGACAGGATTTTTTTCTAGTTGCCAAACTTTCAGAACGGCCCCGAGGTTCACTCAGCCTCCTATAAAATTGAGTACCGGGTCTTTCCCGGGGGTATAAGGCGGTCAGAGCGTGGAGTCGACCACACCACCTCATTCTAGTGCCAAGGTCATGGAAAGCATGGGGCTCTCCATGCCCCCCAAGTGCCTTCATGGCATGTTACGGGGATACCTTTACCTTTTACCTTTTATAACGTTAGAACAAGGTTGCCAGATTTTAGATTTTCCAATGAGGGGCATCCTTTCTCCAACATATCTAATACTACTTACGTTCAATCTTTGAGATTGAGAAAAAAAAGAAATATTCCTTTATACAGTAGCGTGCGAATTAATCCGAACAACGTAATTACTTATGCAAAAACACTCAAACGGGATAAAAAAAAAGGATCTAAGACATACCTCAGTAATCTATGTGGCCTCCCTTGTTCCTAATAACAG
Organism: Periplaneta americana; assembly: GCF_040183065.1. Taxonomy (NCBI): domain Eukaryota; kingdom Metazoa; phylum Arthropoda; class Insecta; order Blattodea; family Blattidae; genus Periplaneta; species Periplaneta americana. The sequence goes on along the minus strand of NC_091132.1, from coordinate 172,568,459 downwards.
CTCTGAGATGATATGGCATGGATTCCACTAATTTCCCACAAATATTCTTCATTTCTTCATCGCGAAACCATACACCAATGAGGGCACAAATCATCTTTTCCTTTGTAGAACAATCCATTTTTTTGCATTCTTCTTTTGCAAATTGACCACAAGTTCTCAATGGGGTTGATGTCGGAAGAGTTGCCTGGCCAGGGGAGTACCTGAATATTCTTGTTGAAGAATTCTGTAGCTTTTCGAGACGTATGGCATGGTGCCAGGTCTTGTTGGAACACACCTCTGCCATCCGGAAATGATTTTTGCAGCTGGGGTACGATTCTGGTTTCCAATAAGTGAATATATTTGTCAGAATTCATCATTCCCTTGATAGGTATTAATGCTCCAGGCCCTTCATGTGTAAAACAACCCCAAAACATTACTTTAGGGGGGTATTTGGGTGCTTGTTGGAGATGAGCTGCTGTTACTTTTTCGGATCCTTTCCGTACGTAAGAAACACGGTGGCCGTGGACCTCGAAATGAGACTCATCGGAAAAAAGTACATTCTTCCAGTCATTCACTGTCCAGTGTTGATGTAATTTTGCCCACATTAAGCGTTTTTTGCACATAACAGGGATTAGCAGTTGCTTCTTAATAGGCTTACGAGCCCTTCGTCCAGCTTCCAAAAGCCTACGCCGCACTGTTGTGACGTGAATATTCGCCCCAGTGGTAGCCATTAACTCGCGGCTTAAGTCGACAGCAGTTAGTCTAGGATTTAATTTACTTTTCCTGACAATTAAACGATCATCTGCAGGTGAAGTCTTCCTTTTCCGGCCACAGTTTCCTTTTTTCTGGGGTGTGATGGATCCAGTCTCCCTGTATCGTTTTATGATCGAAGTAACAGTAGCCAAACCAATGTGACATTCTGCAGCAATTTGCCTCTGTGTCATAGAAGAATGCTCTGCTAATGTTATAATTTTAGACCGTTTTCGTGGAGTTGTATCCATTTGTGAAGACGACAGAATGTACACAGGATTGCAGTATTAAGTCTTCAACACAACTGAAATGCTTATAAGTACAAAACGACAGGCAAAATGTCACATATTATAAAAAAAAATAATGACAGACTTTCAACAATGGAATTACACGTACTACAGATTTCAATTAAAGCGGTATGAGCAGCTGTGAGGCCAACAATGACAGAAAATGTAAAAATATGTCGTGTTCGGATTAATGTGCACGCTACTGTACTTACCTATGGCTTTTAAGGTTCATTGCCCCTCTCACATAAGCCCGCCATCGGTCCCTATCCTGAGCAAGATTAACCCTGGACTGCATACTTTTTTTTCTGACAGCTTTTGTATATCTGGGGTTACTAGTCACTCCATTTATTCTTTTGCGTCTAGTGTGTACAATGGCTTTTATTTTGTATTATATTCTTTACGTATATATTATGAAAAGATTTTTGGATTATGAAAAGTTAATTTGAGGTTCAAATGACAAATTAACTTTATAAAATTACCAAATTACAGAATTTTTTAACTTAATAACTATAATGGAAATGCAAATGCTTAAAAATTGCTAATAACTGTTAAATAATTACAAAACTATGGAATTATTTTTATATTTAAAACCTATAGATTGCTGGTACTGTAACAATTATTTTTGACACACCAAGTATTAAAAATTTATTACAACAAATATAGTTGCTTACAAACTGAATACACTATTTTTTAGGAGAGACACGTTTCTAACAATATTGCATAACTTGAGGATAACCTTAGTATCATTTTGAGACTTGCAGGATAAGAACACTCTCATTTTGCACATTCAGTGCTGATATCTCTCTTCACCGCAGGAACGTAAAGCAAATCTATTTCGTGCCTTCCTCTTAGTCTGCACATAAGATCCATATATCTTAATGTCGCTTATCATCTGATATCTTCTTACTCATTTCCCGTTCACCATTCCTTCCAGTGCATCCTTCAGAAGGCAGTTTCTTCTCAGCCAGCAACCCAACCAATTCCTTTTCCTCTGCCTGACCAGTTTCAGGATCATTCTTTTTTTACCCACTCTTTCCAACACAGCTTCGCTTTTTATTCTGTCTGTCCATTTCACACGCTCCATCCTTCTCCATATCCACATTTCAAATGCTTCTAGTCGCTTCTCTTCGCTTCATCATAATGTCCATGTTTTTGTTCCATACAATGTCACACTCCACACAAAGCACTGCACAAGTCTTTTCGTTAGTTTTATCTCCAAAGGCCCGCACATTAAAAATGCTTCCTTTGCCATTGCCAGACGTCATTATATGCTCTGTTAATGTCTCTGGATTGCACAAAGTGTAAGAGGAATGACATGAAGAATGTAGTTAGTAAAAATTTCATCTCAAACAATGAATTAATAACAATGATAGTGACAATATATCTCGGTGCGAAATTAAAAAGAAAAACAATGCCATAATTCTCCAAAAATAACACCAGTGGCTGCCTTCAGATTTATAACTCGACATGACTGTATGACTGCGCATATCTTCAAAATTGACATAATTTACATTAAAAATAAACTTCGCCCATTTCCATAACAGATACAATATTTGAGCCGTGTAAATAAGGGCAAACAATTATCAGTTAAAATGCTATCATCCTGTGCATGGGTGTAAACATATTCTGAGAAAGTAGAACATTGTTTGACAATTTAAATATCGTATCTCAGCCTGTGTGTGGCGCGCATGGTTTATGAGATTCAAATACTGAAAAGCATATTTACCGCATCTGAATGGTCTCATTTACGCTGTGCAAGGAAGAGTGGAGTTTGAATATTCCAGGGTTTTAGATAATTATTTCACAAATTGAAGGCTCAGAATCAGATCGTTCCATGTCCATTTTACTATTTTTTCTTCAGGAGAGCTATTTTAAGATCCTGACCTTCAAAGCTTCATGAAAGAATTTGGAATAACTTCATAGCAATCTTATGGGGAGGAATATTTACAATTTTGTTCGATTCATATAATATGCAGACAAGAACTGGAACACAATGAAACACAGATTTTTTTCTTATAAAAAGTTGGACTTAGAACAGTCTGGTTCTCAGCTATCAAAATATCACACCTGCAAGAACATCCAACAGTATGTTAGCTCTAGTGAATTTTAAAATCCAATCTTGTAAAATTATTTTCACAAATGCTGCATTTTAAAGCGTTGTTGTTTTCTCGGCAATATACAAGTTGTATTTAAATTCAATACTCAAACTTCTAGGAATGATACAAGAGATCAAAACAAACGTTTTTTGTTAAATGACCATTAGTCGGACACTAATTATTGATTACCAAAACCATAAATTGTACTGTGCTGTAAGGAATATAGAATACAGTTGTAATGTTACTTTATGACACTCATTCCACAAAACCATTTCAATTTTCACTCATTTACAAAAACTGTTGAAAATGCGAATTTCTGCGTCAATACAAACTCTGCAACGACGTGGTACTGCGTGACATACACGTTCAAAGCACCAGGCATGTGCTCTAGAGCGTCAGCTGCAAGCACCCGAGCGATGAGCTCTTCCTTCCATTCCTCAGATGACAAGTCAAGTGAATTAGCCGCAGTGGACCCATTGGATGGCCTGCTCGTTCTCCCGACCTCACCCCACTTCAAGAGCGTTGTGTACGAGGAATAAGTGTTATATATAACATCAGAACTGTATTTTTTATTCCTTACAGTACAGTACAGTTTCTGGTTTCGTCATTCAGGAATTAGTTTCCGACCCATGATCATCTAACAAAAAAAACGTATGTTTTGGTCTCTTGTATCAAACCTACAAGGGCTATTCCATATGAAATCGATCAGTATAAAACCTCGCATTTTTTATAGCCTAATTTTTTCCCTATTCATACAGGTTCTGACAAGAGTGCATTTTCCAAAATATACTATCGAAAGTCAAACGGTTTTCGTATTGTTGAGCGACAAATTTAGCGTATTTTATAAAAACAAGCCTCTTTCAGCAATCAGAACTCTGGAACCATTTACTGCAGAACATTGAACGGGAGCTCATTTTGAAGCTGACATTTGGTAGGTTATGTTAAGAAGTAATCCTTGCTTTTATTGTATACACAAAGAGAGACAATATGATTGTACTTACTTTTAGGCTTTTTGCCAATTTGTAAAAATGTAAAAAAATATTGAGAAAAAACCTTGCGTTATTAACCCTAGGATGCATGGCGGGGGTCTTTGAGGCCTTTCATCAATTTTATTACTCTCTAAAACGTGTTAAAATATTATGAAATTGCACCAAACTTCATGTAATCTTCTAAAATATATCTAAGAACATGTTGTATGATCATTTAAGGAGATGCATTAAGACAAACTGTTTAAAATTAATATTTGTTAATGCTACACGTATAATGCACAGCGGAGGCCTCTCAGGCCTGTCCTGCTTTATTCATTATAGAGCCATACAATTTTATGTTTTACTGCTAATATGTGAATGTTGACACTTCTGAAATTTGTATCCTAGTGGCATTGTTGCAACATTTTAATTTTATAACCATTTTTGGATTTAAGATTGACACAGTAAGCTGCTGTTCTCAGTGCTGTGAAATGCAAGTATTTTTATTATTCTAATTGTGTTTTTTGTGTCTTACTAATAGAAATAATATCCACCGCTGTAGTCTCGTGGTAATGTGTTCGCTCCCGAACCCATCGGGCCGGGGTTCGATTCCCCCCTCGAGACGAGTTGTCTGTGTGAGGTTTTTCGGAGGTTTTCCCTCACTCCTATGTATGAATATCTTTTGTATAGAGTATGGCATCAACTAGTGTTTCTAAAGAAAGGCCTACTTCAAGTACTGCAATAAACACAGATAATTCTAATTCTTCAACCGCAATTTCTGAATGGTTGAATGATTCTAGCAAAGCTTCAGAGAATGCACCTGAATACAGATCTATATCAGATAGTTCAGAATACATAGTACATAAGTAGTGATGAAGCATCTGACATCAATCATACAGAAAATACACCCTGCCTGCGAACATTCTGATCGGAAGTGTTGGAACTCAGTTGAGTAAAACACTACCACCTTCTAACCGGGTGCTACTCATAATATTACAAAAATTTTCTCCAGGTGTCGTAAGAGGAATATTCGTCAATACCGAAGCATGGATGGAGTTACTTCATCACAACTAATATTGTAGCCTCTTGTATACTGTACAAATCTGGAAGGACGACGTTTAGCAGCCATAAGAAACAAACTTGGCGGGATGTTACAACCTTGAACTTATAAGACCACATTTGAAGTACAGAGTCAACAATCCAAACTTGAACATGAATGTCCTTCAAGCATTTGCCCGGTGTGGAGTCAGACGGCCCCAGAAGGTGGATATGGATTTCATCCAAGAATAATGTCGAAAAGAAGATGCTTTTTGTGCCTACGTGACTTAGAAAGAAAAATTACTCAGTGTTGTTCAAAATGTTCTAAGTATGTGTGCAATGACCAAAGTGTTCTTGTTTGGGAAGACTGTTTTCAGTAAAAGGGCATTGGACTTCACTTTATATAATAATAATCCGAGACACGACAGTCCTTGAAGGACCATGACCGACCAGCAGGCTGCTGAACTCACGTCCATATACCGAAGAAGAGGTGGAAGATCATCCAACCAGAATGGCGGTATCGTGGGGTTAGCACGATGATTCCCTCAGCCGTTACAGCTGGCTTTCATAACTGGATTTCGCTACCTAAGTGCATCACAATTCTGGGTGGGCATCGGTCTCATACACTGGCCGAAATTTCAAGAGAAAATTTCTTCCCTCATGAGGAATCGAACCAGCGCGCATTTCGTAACGCGAATCCTAAGCAGGATGCCTTAAGCCACGACGACACAGCGCAGGACCACTTTATATAATGGAACTATAATTTCAGAACTTGTGCATATAGAGAAATTTTTATCATTTTTAGCTACTCAAAACATATACATAGTGTATAATTATTCTATTATAGCACTATATTGAATAACTAACTGAATAAAAATACCACAACATTGAAATTTAACTTAAAAGATAAGAATATCCATTGAATTTATAATGGAGGGCCTTTAGGCCCCCATTATGCATTGATGTAAGTCGAAGAGGCCATGCATCCTAGGGTTAAGAAGGATTCGGCATTGTTTGCTTAGAGTCATGGCAATTAGTTTCGAGGGTATTAAATAACTTACTTTCACACGTCTCGACTTGGACGGCGCAGTACCGCACGCACTGACCGAAAGATGAAGATAAGCGAGCGTTGGGCGCCATTTTACTCCTGTGTTCATGAAAACCTGTGATAATGCTAGCCCAGCTATGCGCTACTACCACGTGTTCATGTCTCCTGGCCTTGCTTGCCTCAGCTAGCTCCCGCCTCACAGTCAGCTGGTTAGTTCATGCGCGTACTATTTATTTTCTGTATTTGATATTTTCAATACTTTATCAACGTTGCACCAGTAAAAAATATGTTTATTTATGCTTTCAATGCGGAATCTAACCATATATTTTAAAAATATTTTTTTTTTATGGGCAAAGGCGTCTTAATGAAGAAAAATCTAAACTTCATCTCCATAAAAAGTAAGAAAAACTGTTTACATGTCAAAATAAACTTTAACTTTTCAGCAACAAAATAAACCTTGATTTTGATCATTCGGTGAAAGGGTTTCGGAGCCACAACAGTTTAAAGTTGCTAATTTTATGAAAATACGATAAATTTAAATATTTTTAATTTAAACATTATGAAGTTCTGATGCCTCAAACTTTGCACAAAGCATTGTATCACAGTTGTCAACGGACAGAAAAAGTTTCATTGTATTTAAAAATTGCAAGGTCAATTTCCTCTATATTCCGGTCGAGTTGAGATGGAATAGCCCAGAAGTTTGAGTATTAAAGTTAGATACACCCTCTACTGACGCAAGTCCTAAGACTGTCCAATTCTCACAAGCATTTTCTTGCAGTACATCATTTCAAGGGCTCATGACCGCTGTGCAGCTGTCTATGCTTATTTAGATAATATGTTCGTAAGAAACGCTTGCCGCAAATATCACATTTCAAAGCTTTCTCACAAATTTGCTTGCGTTCGTGCATATTCAAATTGTAGAATGTCGAGAAGCACTTCCCACACAAGTTGCATTTGAACGGTTCTTCGCCCGTGTGTTTCCGTTTATGAATTTTTAGTTTTTCTAAATTAGAGAAACACTGTCCACAAACATCGCATTTGAATGGTTTCTCGCCAGTGTGCTTGCGTGCATGTATTTTCAGCGTAGTTGATTTCGCCAAACGTTTCCCACACACATCGCACTTGAACAGTTTCTGATCCGAGTGTGTATTCAAATGCGTTTTGAGAGATCCCGATTGCGTGAAACACTTCTCACAGAAAGGACATTTGAATGGCTTCTCGCCTGTGTGGATGCGTACATGTTCTCTGAGAGAAGAAGTTCTTGAAAAACGTTTTCCACACAAATTACATCTAAAAGGTTTTTCGTCAGAGTGTACACGTTCATGGGTTATTAAACTTCCAGACTGAGCGAAGCATTTCCCGCACACATCGCATCTGAAGGGTTTCTCAGACGTGTGGGTGCGCATGTGGTCGCTCAGATACCTCGGTCTTAGGAAAGATTTCGTACATATATCGCATTTGAATGACTTTTCGCCGTTGTGCATGCGTAGATGCTCCATCAAGTATCTTGACTTGGAGTAACATTTCCCACAGATCTCACACTTGGAAGTACTTAGCCCCATATGTTCGCGCAGATGCATCCTCAGACTAAGGAGAGTCTGCAAGATCTTGCCGCACGTTTTACACGTAAACGGACCTTTTTCTGTGTCACGGCAATTCCGTGGTTGTAGGTTGTTCTCTCTTCTAAGCGAGGAGTCGTACGTCAGACAATTTCCAGGGCCTGCGTCCTTCACGTTCAGAGCTCCACTGTCGTCCGTATTACAAATGCTGCAATCGAAAGATCCCTATGGTAAAAGTTACGAGTGTCAAAACATCAAATACAGTGTTTCAAAAGTTTTGGTCAAAAATTTAGAGATGAGCGGTAAAAACAAAGAGAAGCAAATTTTATTTAAATTATCAACCTCGAGAGAGTAAAACTGCAATATTTGGTAAAGATTATTATTTTTTTGGCCTTACAGAATTGATCTCTTATGGCAGTGATGTCAAAGCAAGCGCATTTTTCTGGCCTTGACGTCGTGCGCGGGCAGCAAGCGCCAAGTATGGAAAGAGGAAGGGTTGTGTATATGAATAAGCAACCTGTTGGATTAAAAAAAACAGTGGTGCACAAACTTCAAACGGAACGTGAAATTTTATGTCATTATTTTATATGGCTTCTTTCTGTTTAATATTATCTATATTGTCTGTAAAACAAAAGTACTAACACTGATTTCTTAATACTGCACTTGTGTTTTAAATCTTAATAACATAATAGGGAGTTAAGAAGGAATATTCACTTAAATTCCATAGTAGTATAATATTATACCGTATTAAGTGGATGAAACACATCATTCATAAAGAAAGTGATATTCCAAAGAAAGAGACTGAGTATGACATGATAAGTTGGAATTTATATTGATGGTATCTTTAGCCTTACAAAAGTAATCATTAAACTAGTCAGAACAATATTACAGTACAAAGCAAAGTTACCTAGGTACTGTATCTGTTTTAAGTGTAACTAATATTACATAACAAAACTCTTATCGCATTATGCTTTTAAGGTGATATTTGTGAGCAACTTCCTATCGTCAGAATATTAAATTATTTTCTCGAAATCTGCTGAAGCTATAGAGCTGACATTTTTACAACACATGGGCACGTATCTTTTGCTTATAATGTAACAGCAGTTGCTTTGTTAATTCATTTCCTTACAAACAATTTCCATGCGAATATTTTCAAAATTTCCAATACATTTAACTTCAGTAATACGTATGTACGGTATACTAGATTTACGAAAACATTTTGTAAGGCTACTAAATAAATAGGCCTATACCTGAAAATTTCAATTTTCTATACGAGAAGTTGAGAAAATATTTCTTTTGAATAAAAAAATCAAACTTGTGAAAAATGAGCATTAAAATTAAAACTTACATTCTTATAATGCACTTACACTCCTCAGGCAAATCTAAAAATTACCATGGATACAGTTTTAATAAGTTCTCTTCCCTTTATCTATTGAATCAGTGCTGGCCAACCCTGAATATAGCTCGACCAAGCAGCATATACTATCTCTTTCGTCCGTCTCTTTCGTTTCTACTGTAAAGCGCTCAGGTTCTCCTAGGCTCTAAAGCGCGCGCTTCCTCCTATGGGCATCAATTGACATGCCTGTGTTATGGTAACAATTAATATTGGAGGAGAAAACTTCGCTCCGGCGCCAGGGATCGAACCCGGGTTCTTGGTTCTACGTACCAAGTGCTCTCACCACTGAGCTACGCCGAAGTCCAATCCACAGCACCAGATCGAACTCCACTCCTCCAGAGTTTTTCCCTTTGTGGCCTGACTCCAAGTTGGGCATGTATGTTGACATTTAATTGAGTCAACCGTCATTATACAAGGAGCGCACTCAGTTGAGTGACTTGGTGGCCAGGATTCCACAGTAATGTGCACAGTGATCTGTACAGACATATGCACTGTTGCTAGAAGAATTTACTGAAGATTATTATTATTATTATTATTATTATTATTATTATTATTATTATTATTATTATTATTATTGATGTATTATTAGAAACTGTGTATGTTCGATATAAGTCAACTTGAAATCAAGAACAGAGTCGTAAAAGTGTCAATTTTGAACGATCTAAATGGGGTCCAGAATTAATTTATAAGAGCGTCTACAAAAGGTATAGCTGTAATGAATGTAATTGTGACACTGGATACAAATTGTGAGGTGCACATTACATGGATGTAAAAGTTGACATCAAATATATATTATATCATATTATCATATGAATAAATGAATAAACACATAAATAAACAAACACACAAATAAACAAAAATAAGTAAATAAATAAAAAAATTAATATATAGAAAATAAGTAAAATGTAAAAATGTTAAGTTTTATTTAACGACGCTCGCAGCTGCAGAGGTTATATCAGCGTCGCCGGATGTGCCGGAATTTTGTCCCGAAGGAGTTCTTTTACATGCCAGTAAATCTACTGATATGAGCCTGTCGCATTTAAGCACACTTAAATGCCATCGACCTGGCCCGGGTTCGAACTCACAACCTTGGGCATAGAAGGCCAGCGCTATACCAACTCGCCAACCAGGCCAGAAAAGAAATATGTAAAAAAAATAAATGAAGTAACTATTTTTTTATTTTTATTTTATTGGGGTATTTTACGACGCTGTATCAACATCTGAATGAAATGAAGGTGATAATGCCGGTGAAATGAGTCCGGGGTCCAGCACCGAAAGTTACCCAGCATTTGCTCGTATTGGGTTCAGGGAAAACCACGGAAAAAACCTCAACCAGGTAACTTGCCCCGACCGGGATTCGAACCTGGGCCACCTTGTTTGACTGCCAGACGCGCTAGCCGATACTCCACAGGTGTGGACGAAATAACTAAATAAATAAATAACTAAATATACAAACAAATTAATGAAAAAAAAAATTAATTAATTTATGTATCAAGAGGTGAAAGAATGAATGAACTAATGAATGATTAAATAAGTGGATAAAGAAGTAATTAAGTAAACAAATAAATAAGTAAATCAATTAATTAACAAATAAACAAAGAGAAAATAAACAAGCGGGAAGAAACTAAGTAAATGTTACGGAACATATTATAACAAATGATGTCCAGCATCATCTTATACCTTAACCAGACAAACCAAGCCGAATGACAGATGTAATGCTACACTCACCCATCAGGCAAAACTTCAGAATCCTCTGTTGTTCCTTCCAGCATATTCTCCTCTTTTACTGTAACAACTCCAAATGACTCTCCCTAAAATAATAAATATAACAGAAAAAATTAATAGAGACAGATTGAGGGACCATAAAATCCCACAGCCATATTCATGTCAATATGAATCTGCGTGTGTTAGCATTGTGCACATTTCACAGTGAAATTTAATTCTATTATTTTCAAAAAGAAAGTCTGTACATCAGGCTTATGTTTTGATATCAGCATTGCGTTGTCACGATTATAAAGATAACCAGATAGCTGGGAACATTGACAACTTTAAACTACATAAAATTGACTTAAGTAGTCTTATTAATAAGAAGTAATGAGAAATGGTAACACCTCCAGAATTGGTAGCACATGTAGAAGAAATTAAAAGTACAGGGATATAAATTCAGATAGCTACAAACCAGTTGATTGCAATGGAATCAATAATTTGAACATTGTTTGTCAGAGAGTCAAAAATTAAAGAGAAATCAAATAACTCAGAGTTTATCAAACTTTTTTGAAGTGGGGACCACTTTCTTAAGTCAGAACAGTTCCACGGACCACCTTCCTCTTCTTTCTTCGGAAAGCAAATTTATCATTTTGTAGCATATTTTAATACCAGTATACTTATATTTTAAAACAGAATTAATTAATTAAAATTAGTTTAATTCATAAAATTTTATAATAATATTAACTAATTAAGTTTGTTTTTATTAGAGTTAGTGATGAAAACCCTTTCTCACACAGATACGTAAAAGCAAACTGAATTATAATCTGTAAACCATCATTGTACAATTCACTGTATTCTCTTTTCACTTGTGATAAGTTCCAGATATTAACCACACTTTCCGTTTGGAATTTCATTTTTAAGTCCAGTGTCATTCGGGAGTTCAGTTAACTGTTCTCTTTCACTCAATGAAAGTTTATTTTCAATATCGCAATGAAAAGGGTCACGAACCTATGAAAATTCGTCATATTTACTTGGAAAATAAGTTTCAAATTATGACCTTAGAGTTTCGAGAAGCGAACATATATCATTGCATAATTCTTTTCCAATAACGAAATCATTTTCAACCGAAAAAGGCTATAGGATGGAAATATTGAAAAAATCCTCAGTTTTACGGAATTGACCCACAAACCAAGTTTCTTCTCGAACACCATTTTCTCATGCGCATTGAGAACAGTCAAAGAATTATCTTGTAGAGAGAGATTTAGTTCGTTTAATTTTGATAATATATATCTGAAAGATATGCCAATGTACTTAGTCACATGTCGACAGTTGATGTAGGAAAATGATAACGAGAAACACCACGTTGATAGTGCTTTAAATCCCTCTTTTGTTGCTGAGAGTAGAATGGGAATTCGGTAGTCAGGTTGAGTATTAATTTTCATAAAATGTCAGTAGTGGAAGAAAAAGTAAAAGCTGATTGTCATGTGTCATTTCCAAACTCTGAGATTTTCAGCTATAGTGTTATATGCAAACCGTTTCAATTTTATTTTTTCTTCCGTACTTTTTGAAAGACTAAAAGAGCAGACCTCAGGGACTACAGGTAGTCCGCGGACTATAGTTTGAGAAACGCTGAAATAACTGATTATTTAACTGTTATAAAGAAATGTACGTGATTAATATCGAAGGATATTGAAAGTTTATAACAGCTAACGAATTTGGAAAAATAACTACCTACGAATTTCACTTTTTTTAATAATTCTGGTTGTGAGGTCTTTGAATTATCCTTCATAGGAAATGAACACTTGAGTACCTCAACCTCTCAATAAAACAAATCATATTACATTCATATCATTCATCCAAAAGCCTATGTACTTTCACATGCTGCCATCAGTTGTGGGATCCGTGTTGAATAAAGAAAAGTGGCAGAATATCAAAAGCTTACTATAACAAGACTATGACTATGAGCCACAGCATAATCTTTATATGATTCCCAGTCGAGATGAGTGTCTCGAAGTTTCCGAGCTGAAGTAAGATGACAAATCACGTTATGTGTCACATCGGTGTAACACATTTAGCACCAAATTTTGTTTACCTCAATATTTTTCGCACCTGGATTGCAGTATAGTGTCGAAAATAAAAAAAAAATAAAATGCTATGTTTTATTTAACGATGCTCGCAACTGCAGAGGTTATATCAGCGTCGCCGGATGTGCCGGAATTTTGTCCAGCAGGAGTTCCTTTACTTGCCAGTAAATGTACTGATATGAGCCTGTCGCATTTAAGCACACTTAAAAGCCATCGACCTGGCCCGGGATCGAACCCACAACCTTGGGCACAGAAGGCCAGCGCTATACCAACTCGCCAACCAGGTCGACTATAGTGTCGATAGTATCCTAGATCAAAGAAGCCTATTTCTTTAAATTCAAAATGAAGTTATATCGAAATTTTGTTTGCAGTAGAACCAAACAGAAACTCGATATAAACAGATGTGAAGACGGAACAATGCATTGGTTTGACTCACCTCTGACTCATAATTCACCACACGAAATGTAACTGGTTCTGGAGCTTCCTCCATTTTCACTTCAGATGTGAGAGCATAGCTGCAAACTGTGCCCTCTAGTGTTGCCACGGAAACATGTGGAATCAATAAATTCCCTTGCTGCGGAACAAACAATAATTTAATGATGTTCGTTGGAAGATGAATTCGTTTCGTGCAGCTCATGCAACTATAACTTCCGTCACAACAAATGCCGACACATGTATCGCTCTTTCGTAACCCTACAAAGTTATCTCTCCTGCACGTGCTTGTAAACATTATTAATATTATACTGAACAGAAACACTTTCCACTGTATCAGAGAGCTGGAATCTGTACTGTAGTGTGGTGCATTAAGACGACTGCGTAATACAATTTTCATAAAATTATCAAATATTTATTTACTTGCACATCGTTTTTATGTGGAAAATTCGGACTATTCAACAACAAGATATTATAAAAATTCATTATAGAATTCAATACCTGTCTTCACAGTAACTCAAACTAATAGACTGCACCGAACGTCCCAGCCATACAGTATTTTCTGTAACCCTGCTGAAGACCTAATATTAATGCAACTACTGCCAAACCAGAACAGACCCATCACTTGCATTTATACTTCAAACAGCAAATTAATACCTAAATGTTATCATTAGACATCGGATTTTTAGGCACTAAAAATTGCAGTTTTAGGCGCCTAAAATAAGCTCAAAATTTGTAAAATTAGGCTCTATTTTAATGAAAATAGGCATTTTAGGCACATCAAGGTATCATACTTATTTCTTTCACTGAAATTTTTAGTTACACACTAAAATACGCACAAAAAAGTATGTTTAAACATTAAAAAAGAATACTATATTATATTTATAAACAGAGCTGCACAAATTTAATATATTGAAACTAATGAAATAATGATTATTGATATCAAGATTACTCATTTTAAGTTATTGAAATTCAGTTCCATGCTCAGACTTTATTATAATTATCTGCACAGTACACCACCAGAATTTTTTTCTAAATTCTTCACAGTTAACCTTTGCCTTTTGTCACTGAGAAACATTTTGAAAGCAGGCGCAAAAATACAAAGTTCCACTTATTGTTGCATTTCCTGGTAGTGTTAACACTAGGAGGGCCATTCTTTTAAATATTTTGTAACGGTTTACCCTACTAATTCGCAGTTTTACGACTTTTCATAAAAATTTCAAAAACACTCTTTCTCCAAAAATTGTGATTTTATGACGCTCTGAAGGGCAGTACAGCTAATCGGTTTCAGACCGAAAACAGTCATTTTTATAGTATAGTATATCTCTGAATCGGTAGCAGCACATGTTGTGATTGTTGCCTGCTTCAAAACTAAGGTTGGTTCTTTGTCGGCATTTATGCCTCCAAACATGTTAAATTCGGTGAAATCTATTGCGAGTGTCGTGAGATTCAAAACATTTTGTTTCCTTTATCAATGGTTTCATGGCCGGTGTGAAGCAAACTTTCCACTTTTTAAATGCCTTAAAATTCGCAGTGAATGCATGTATAAATTATAAAAAGTAAGAGTAAAATGCGAAACTTTACAGTGAGTTAGGCATTTTTAGGCGAATATTAACAAATTAGGCTCTAATAACCGTTTTAGGGCATTTTAGGGCACTATAAAACTCTTTGAATACCTTTCAATTTCCATGAAACACAAATATTAATAATTATTTTTACTTTTCTCCTAAAGAAACAAAATAGGCATTTGCCCTAGAATCCGATGTCTGGTTATCATATGTTTCTTTCATGGATACTGAATGTCCAACTGGAATACTCGATAATTTACTGCCATTATGCAGTAATACTGCTTTAAGATTGGTTTTAGACGAGCTTATAAAAAGGTGCCACTCGTCTGCGATGTGTTGAATCCCAATGGCATCCATTAGTCCAGTGATGTCAATCAGAGCATATTGGTTTCCTATGTCACACACCTCACTATTCAAACCTAGTCAGACCAACCTAAGTTTTCGGTAAGGTTGTAATGACATTAAAAAAATATGCAATTAGTTCCCCTGATCTGCACTGATTTAAATCCTTCATACAATCTTTCTTAAATGCAGGCTATTTTCACTGTATTGAAAGAAATAGGAATCAAGTTTCACCTTCCAAAATATGTCTGTCATGTAAAAATGGCCTGCAATATAAGTAATAACACGAATTTGAAAGAATATTTGAAATTAATTAACAGTAAGAAGGTTATATATTCAAACGCCAATACATTTTGATGTTGAAAGTGCTATTAGCTCAAATTGCAGACTATCTTACACAACATAAAGTAAAAATTTTGCCATCACACTATCCTAACATAACCTAATCCAGTGATGTCAATCAGAGCGTATATGCGCTACGAGAACGCTTGCGCTACTGGAGCACGCCAGCTACGAATACGAGCTTCAGTGAGGGGTGTACAGTGTGCAGTTGGCATTAATCATGCACCAGCGAAGAGATCGTATAACAAGTTCCAGTTCGAATGAGCACTGCAGTTCCTATGCAAGGAACAGGAAGGAGATAATACAGTGCTTAATATGTGGACAACATACGATTAGTAAGAAAAGCAGCATACAGCGACATTATTCAACATAGCATGAACAAACATACAGAGATATCGAGGGGGAAGAACGATTAAAATTATTACATACATTACAGACTACCGTAAGTGCAAATATCTAGATTATTTACTACGTATCAATTAATTTATTATTTCTTTATTGAGGGTCCTTACAGGGAGTTATCCCCAATTACAAGCACACCAACATAAAGAAATACAAACAACAAATTAAAAACAAATCATTCATAAACATGTGCTGTACAAAAGTTCGGTGTATATACTAATGTGATAAACTTCTAATTTCCAAATACGTAAACTGAATTGACAAATGTATAGGGCTACATAACAAAAAAATCAAGTACAGTTATTAAAGAGGTATTCGATTGAAGACAGTCCTGTAGGCCTAAATAAATAGTGTTCAAATTTAATGTATGAGCTATTCCATCTCAAATCGACCGAAATATACAGAAAATTGACCTTGCATTTTTTAAATACAATGAAACTTTTTCTGTCCGTTGACAACTGTGATACAATGCTTTGTGCAAAGTTTGAGGCATCAGAACTTAATAGTGTTCAAATTAAAAATATTTTAATTTATCGTATTTTCACAAAATTAGCAACTTTAAACTGTTGTGGCTCAGATACCCTTTCACCCAATGATCAAAATCATGGTTTATTTTGATGCTGAGATATTAAAGTTTATATTGACATGTAAACAGTTTTTCTTACTTTTTATGGAAATGGAGGAATTTAGATTTTTCTTCATTAAGACGCCTTTGCCCACGAAAAAATATTTTTAAATTATATGGTTAGATTCCGCATTGAAAGTACAAATAAACATATTTTTTACTGGTGCACCGTTGAAAAGAAAGTATTGAAAATATCAAATAAAGAAAATAAATAGTACGCGCGTGAACTAACCACCTGACTGTGAGACGGGAGCTAGCAGAGACAAGCAAGGCCAGGAGACAAAACATGCGATGTTTCGTCTAATAGCGCATAGCTGGGCTAGCTTTATCACAAGTTTTCATAAACATATGAGTAAAGTGACGCCCAACGCTCGCTTATCTCCAGTGCGTGCGGTATATACTGCTCCGTTCAAGTCCAGGCGTGTGAAAATAATTCCCTTTGTCCGCCCCTGTGTCTTGCTCTTATCTGTGTTTACGGCATCCCACTCCAGCACTTAAGCACGGGAAGGAATCGAACGTCCGTTATGCGCTCTTTCTTTGACATCACTGCATTAGTCCATCATCATTACAGAATACAAGATTGCCCTGCATAGAAAAAAAAGTTTCCAGGGGATGCTGACGAACTCGAAATTCTGTAATTTTAAATATTTTTTCAAAATAATTAATTAAATTGCTTAAGTCGTGACCCTACTAACTCAGACTTTTTCTTAGGTAGTTCTGACCCTCCGAAGCTGCTGGCTCTCTCGACCGGCCTCCGTGGATTGCATTCATGTGATGATGGATAGCTTCAGCAGCCCGGGACAGACCTTTTCGGGGCAAGACTTCCACCTCAGACCATTAAGGGAGCCTTGGAGGGTTGCCAAAGTAGGACTGGTATATGGACTCTGTTGGCTGTAGGGACCAGTCATTAAGGGGGTCAAGTGGTTAGGTCGGTGCGCGTAGAGGATCGGTGGGCACGCAACTCATCCCATATATATGGGGGTGCACAATAGACCTCAGGTCGTAGTGCGTGGCATCTTCCCTCCCTCCTAACAAGAAAAAAAGTCCCTAACAAAATCATTTAGTTCATTTTGAGTCATTATCTTCGGAAGGCTTATATTTTTAAGAAATATCTCTCGTTGGCTGCTAAATAGGACATAATAGTAAATTTTGTAATTGTGTGATAAGTGATTATAAATGTATCCACTGTAGTATATTTATATATTGTGTGTTTATCAACATAAATATAACAGGCCTATATAAAATGTAAATAATATCTTAAGAATAATAGTGAAATTCGAGCAGAAACGCTATGCAAAATCGAAATGAGAACTAATCCACCAAAATGAAGGCTATTTTCGTTTTTAGCACACCAAAATTAGTAAGAAATGACTAATTTCATCTCAGATACAATTGGTTGTTGACCCTGTAATACAAATTCTTTCTGTATTCTGTAATTACTCACATATAGTAAAGATTTCGCCTCTTTTATATCTGAGTCATGAGGTGAATGCATATCCAATGGATCGACATCGGGTTCCATCTTGATCCCTTCCATCATTACTGGCAATCGTATCACAAAATTATTTTTTTCGTTTGAAATCAATTTCATACAGATGCAGATGTTCTTTGCTTGATTTCAATAGGAAACACATGCAGAATCGATTGCACTCTAGATATAATCGTAAAATGCAATAAATGCCTAGAAAGCTTATCTTCACATCCCCACAGTATACATTTACAAACAATATATTACAGAAATATCACGGCCTGTTTATATCTAATCTCAAGAAGACATATTGGGACATATGACATTATCAAGGTTGCCGTGATGGCTTTATTTTTTTTTATCCCCCATCACCCCAATATCTGTTACAATAATTCTCATCATGACATACAAGGTAGAGATGGGATTAATTGTTCTTTTTAAGAAACAGTTTCGACTGTAACTGTTTCATGAACGAAGCTGTTTCAAGGAAACTGTTTCATAATAATATGTGTACAACATCAGTGCCAACTGTTTCAAAGCCCTTGAATCGTCTTTAAATCAGCTGTTCAGTGTATTATGACGACGAAAATCATTTTCGTAGGTTTCAGTTAAGGGTACAGTAAATAACTACAATTCAAAATAAATCGATTTTAATAAAAATTATGCTTATAACCTTAGGAGAGTTTAATAACGATGACATTAGCCGATGATATTTTTCGCGGTATATTTAATAACTAACACTATGTTAGGGCACCATCAATATATTCTCCATCAATGGACAGCTAATAATTATCAGATTTATTAGGGAATTTGATTCGTACAATTAAATTGCGCGATCCTACATAGGCTACTGTTGCACGAAGGCCGTGTGGAACATGGATAATATTATATCTACTTTCGATTGGAGGTCATTGATACGTGGCCTTTGCAGACAGCAAAGAAAAGGAAAACTGTTTATCTCTTGGAACCATGTGGAACGTTGAAGTGACCACTGTAGCAGTGTAACACCCTTTGGAACAGTTGGAACAGGTTATATCACGAAACAGTTTCAATTTTGTAACAGTTTAAAAAACAAACTGTTCCAGCTTTTTTTTTACCCATCTCTAATACAAGGTGCGATAGAGGAGTTCGACGGCTTGCATTTGACAAGACAGTGAATATGTAAATCAGAACAAATTTATTACTTCCCTAGTTGTAGGTTTTTCCAAGTGATAATCGTTAAATATCTCAGGGTTTTTTTTTTTTTTTTTGTGGGGATGCAGTTGATCGTTTATGCAACAAAAGCATAAACTAACCAAACTTAAATCTGTCACAAATTCGTATATGCAAAGTGTATAAGCGGAACTACCTCAGCGCTAGTCTAACTAATACAGTATTAAATAGAACAAGTCTGATAGTGACGGTCTGGGAGGAGAAACGGACCAGTAGCATATTTCTTCAAGTTGCCATTAGATGGCCGAGGCGAACAGTCGTTTAATGTTATACGTACTGTCTGCAGCATTAAAAAGTGAAAATACTCCATTGTTGATATCACGTGAGTTAAAAGTTATTTCACTCGAAATTATGTTGTTTGTAATGTAACATATTTGACCAATGTTAGTATTGGAGACTTCTATAAACATTCAATGGCTAACCTACTGCTTAATGACGCCAGACCACAGCCTAAACCTGTCCAGGTGGGTGGTCCATCTATCCCTTACACTTGGGGAGACGGATCACTACTGAAAATCATTAGAAGTAGGCCTATTCCATTCAAAAATATTGGTAGATAAGTAGTTTTATGGACCAACTAAATTACTATTATATTTATTTATTGCTAGGACATATGTTGTATATAAATTTAATTATATACAGTAGGTCTATACTCTAGCGCACCCCTAGATTAGAAAACATAATTATTTTATTGTTGTTATGAAGATAAAAAGAATTGTCATTGTATTATATTGTATTGTATTAATTATGTTATATTCATAGCAATGTAGTAATTTTTTATCATACTGGTTGAGTGGAAGAGAAGGCCGAATGGCCTTAACTCTGCCAGTTAAAATAAATCATTATTATTATTATTATTATTATTATTATTATTATTATTTTAGATGAGGAAAGTCAGGGAAAAAATGAATAAGTGAAGATGAAAAATAAGAAATAAATATTTCTAAAAAAAATTGATTAATGTAGTTTTTTAATTCAGTGATAGTTTAATTTTTATATTATAATACTGCTGGCTGTTAAAAGAAATAATAATTGACATTTATTAGATACAGGCCTAGTCCGTATTAGCTACTGATATGTAATTACTATAATATTAGCCCCTTCCCTAAGAGCAACATACATCTTGAACGTATGCCAGAAGGCCGATTACCTAAACGGGCATTATATGGACACCCAGGAGGATTAAGGAAGAGAGGAAGACCAAGGCTGAGGTGGCTTCAGGATGTGGAGGATGATCTGCGGAGAGTTGGATGCAAGAGATGGAGACAACAGGCTCAAGATAGAGATGAATGGTTTCTACTGATTAAGGAAGCCCAGGCCCTTAATTGGCTGTAGTGCTAATAATGAATGAATAAGAGCAACATACCCCCACCCCTAAAATCGACAACTGCACATCACAGAATTCAAGATCACCAGTAGTTCAGGAGACACTGATGAAGACGTGACATCACGTCGAAACGGGCCGTCTGTCAAAATTTTTAAATTTTAACACTTTTTAACGTATGACTAAGTAATTTTATGTTTTTAACAAACAAAGTGTTAACGTGAATTTTAATCAAGGATATAATATTACATTTTTTTTTTTTCACTGTTAAAAAGTGTTACAATATCGCAACACAGATTTAACAAATTGAAGTAGCTACCAATAGGCCTACTTGAAAATACCTTGCTAGTAAAAATAAATCACGAAATGACTAGTTCAGCTTAACAATAATTTCAGAATTATACAAATCTCGCAGGGAGTATTTCGATGTTTTTTTTTTTAGGAAAATGTCAACTAGATACAAAAGGGTAGGGACCAATAGAAGAGGCGAGTGGAGGGAGGACGAACTTCTTCATACAATTACTGGGGTCAGAGGTACGGGTATGAAGCGGCAAGGAATTTCAATATTCCCAAAACTACACTAAAACCAAGACTGAAGAGTAACGTCTAGACAAAAGGTGGACATATACCATCTTGTATATTAGGGAATGCAAATGAACGGAAGATTGTTAATCATATTAAAAGACGGCAATCACATGGTTTTGTGTCTTCATGAGATTCTGTGCGACCTATGGGGTTTAAATTAGCTGAAAGCTGAGAAATTGAGCATACATTTAATAAAACCATTCAAAGAGCTGGCTACAACTGGTTGAAATCATTATTAAGAAATCCAGCTTTCTCCATCTGCTAGGTGGAGAGTGTGTCCGTAGCACTTTGGGGATAAATAAAGTTGCAGTTGAAACGTATTTCAGTTTATTAGAAAAACTCTGACTGAAAATGAATTGAATGTGCTTAGCTAACAGTATTGGCGAGAAAGGAGAAACCACTTGTTCTTGCTTGTTGTAATGGACAGGACACATTTCTCCCACCATATTCTACAGGGTGGGGCATAGGAACCAAGTGTTCTTAAAATAATCTTAAAACAGTTAGTTTTTGTTTTCAACACATTTTATTCGTAGAATAATGTTTGTGAGAACATACCATTTCAATTATGGGCGGAAAATTACATCTGGCATGTGATGTCCGTCTGTGTTGACGCATTGTTTAAGGCGCTGACGAAAATTCACCTCTATTCTTTCCAGGAGATCTCTGTTGATTTGGGTGATGTGTTGACGTACTGTGTCCTTTAATTCATCAAATATTCGAGGCTTATCCTCGTAAACACGTGCCTTTAGGTACCCACATAGAAAAAAATCACGTGGACAGGTCAGGGGACCGAGGGAGCCATGGAACATCATCAAATCTCGAAATGAGACGATTGGAAAACAGGAGGCAAAGAACTGCCATTGACGCTCTGAAGATATGTGCCGTGGCCCCATCTTGCTGAAACCACCCATCTTGTATGGGTGTAAATGTAAATCTTACCGTACGATTGCTGATTCCAAGAGCAGCTGAATGTCTTCGAGCAGAGCGGCCTGGGCTGCGCAGTATCGCTTATCTGACTGAAAATTTTCTGGAGTACGCACTCTGTGTTGGGGGCCAGGCGATTTATTCTTCAGTATTGCGCCTTTTTTTTAGATTTTTTAACCCAATATATGATTGTGTCACGCACGGGAACAGAATCATTGCGATTAATATTGAATCTGTAGCAAAACTCACGCCGTTTCGAGCTCACCGACTCGCCATTTCTGACAAAACAATCATACGCAAACATGCGTCCACTGCTCCATGATGCCGACTGCAGGTGAAATGCTATGAGCCACGGAATGGAATGTCACATGTCGCACGTCTCTCCCTTTCATAATGACAGAGTACAATCCATTCCAAAAACACTTGATTCCCATGCCCCACCCTGTATTTTCAAGACAAAAAAAACAGGAAAGAAGAGTTCTCCAATGGCATGCCTCCTGAGTCTGTAGTTTAAAATATCACAAAAATCTGGCTATATGAATTCTGATACACTCAGGGACAAAAAAAACCGGACACTTCTATATTTGCTTGTATTTTGTTGCCAATTATTTCAAAATGAAACAAAACCCATTTAAACAAAACAATGTTTCATTTAGCACCTTATACGACAACATTTGAAAAAAAAAATCTCTGATGAGAAAATGTACAAAAAAATACAAAGGGCGTATAACTATGGCATCGTTTGGTCTAACTGTTTTTTCATTTTATGGTGCCTTAAACATTAAAAACTCTTTTAAGTAACGGGTATTACCACCTCTGGCTTGAATAACTGCATCCATACGCCTTGGCATGCTCTCAATTTGGTTAGCAATGTCTTCTTGAGGAATAAGTTCCCATTCTTCGCCAAGTGCTCGCCTCAACTCTTGTAACGATTCTGGTCTCGGTCGTCTATTTTTAACACGCCGTCCCAGCATGTCCCACACGTGTTCAATTGGGTTGATGTCTGGACTCCTTGCTGGCCATGGAAGAACATGGATTCCCACTTCTTGTAGATAATCTCCGACCGCATGGGCAATATGCGGCCGTGCATTATCATGCATTAAAATAAAATTATCGCCTATAAAATGGCCAAATGGCACATGATCAGCCAAACATTCATTTATATACCTATCAGCTTTTAGTCTTCCATTTTCAACAAAATCGAACTCTGTATGAGCATCCGTACACAATCCTGCCCAAACCATCACTCCACCACCTCCATACGGCACATTTTCGGAAATGCAACACTGTGAAAATCGTTCTCCCCTCCTTCTCCAAACTCTTTCACGTCCATAAGGTGAGCACAGATTGAAACGGGACTCATTGGTGAACAGAACACAGCTCCACGTCCATTTCTCCAATCCCTCTGATCATTTGCAAAACGCAGTCATTCAACTCGATGCATCCTGAGAAGTCTGGGACCAGTTGCAGGTCTACTTGATATCAGTCCACTTGCTTTCAACCTCCTTCTAACTGTTTTGGCCGAAATTGGGCGTCCATGCATGTTAACAAATTGCTGGGCTACACTAGTAGCTGGCAGGTTGCGCTCCCTAAGAACTCTCAACACCATATACCTGTCTTCATTTGGATTTGTAGCTCTTGGACGACCCGAACTTGGTCTTCTGGTATATTCTAGGGTCTCTCTATACCGTTTTATGGCATCATGGGTTGTGCTTCTAGCCATATTCATAACATTTGCAATGTAACGTACACTGCGTCCATCATCGTAAAGGGCTACAGCTCGAGGCACATCTTCAGGTCGCATCTTGTTTTAAGACAAATGTTACAACCCCGTTTAAACTCAGAAAATGTAAAAGTAAAGAAATAACAAATGATAAAGATAATGAAGCACAAAATGGTTGAGAAAAAATTGTTATAGCTGTGACTCCGAAAGCAAAATTGGAATATTTGATTGTAATGGCTTGTTTATAAAACAAAAAACAATCAACAATGTATACACGTCTCCATAACAACAGATGGCTACCATAATATTGTATGAGAAGATAATGTTTTGCTAAATATCAGCAAATATTAAAGTGTCCGGTTTTTTTTGTCCCTGAGTGTATTTCTTTTATGACTGGTTGAAGAATCACTTTGCCCTGCGAAAACCTGCTGGTAGAGTGCTGTTCATTGTTGACTATCATACCTCTCACAGCAGATATGTGGAGATGCTGGAGTACACGGACAAAGAGAACATCATCATGATGAGCCTGTCAAGTCCTGCAGCCGCTCGACTGAGCATTCTTCAAATCCTTGAAAACTTATAATTATGGATTGTGTAACAGTTGCACGATAAACCATCCGTCAAGGAAAATAACAAGACTCCAGTTTGGCACAATATTTGAAACAAGTCAGCAATAGTTTAGAACGCTGTCTCTGCGTTCGAGTCCACAGGAATCATTCCCCTCAATAGCAGTGACATTCCAGAGTATACATTCCTGACAGAAGATCCGAACAATAGAGAAATTCAAAGATCGGTTCCTGAAATACGTGATGCGATTGTTGAACCCATTCCTGGGACATCTGGTGCTGGTACACATATAGGCGATTCAGTTGGATCTACAGCAGATGCGGCTTCAGACAACCATAAGCGAAGAGAAGATCCAGGTCGATCAGCCCACACCCGGCATGTTGTTGAACGTTATTTCTCTTGTGCCAGTTCTGGGGAAAGTACGTTAGGAAGAATGGATAGTGTGTTGCTAAAATTCTGAAAACATAATGCATCGTAAGGTCAGGAAACACAAGGAAAATTCGCCTAGTGCGTCTCTGAAGGCAAAGCAAGCTCTAATGACGAGAACAGCTCTGTAAGCTGTGTCAAGAAAGAGACGATTTTCAAGAGTGGGATGAGAACGAATGTGTTGGTTGTGCGGAGGATTAATATAATGAACAACTAAGAGAGATGATTGGATACAGTGTGTTACCTGTTCTCGTTGCGTGCATGAAGGCTAAACCAGTTACGAAAATAAATATCAGCCATGTGGTACAAAACACTGAACCAGTTTAACTGCAGTAATTTTTAAACATCTCTTTGTTTTGTACTACCTTATTATTGACAAGAGATTAATACTGTATTTATTGTAGTTATTATCATATTCATCATTTAATTTAAATACATTATTAATTTTCAAGTTACATAATTAACATTAAAATTATTCATACTTCTTATCCGATCCCTCTATATCATATTACTCGGTTCAACTCACTCACCATACCAAAGGATAGATGGACCAATCATGTAAAAACAAAATAATTTTTGGGCGACATACTATGACCAATCTGTTAAATAACGAGTTTCCTAAATAGTAGTGCTTATATTATTTATGTTAGACGCGACAACTCCAAAATAATGGCAGCTTAAAAAATATGGTCTAACTCTACCTGATATGTGTGTGCCATCTAGAATTTCGTACGTATATTAAGACTTTCTTCAAAATTACATCTCTCAAATGTAGTCTGTCTCGTTCCATGCACTCTTTCAGTCTCTTCATCAAATTAAGTGTCACTCTTTCTGCTTTTCGAATAACAGAGTTCTGAAATATTATATTATATTTTATTATTATTTTCCTGACGCATTTCTTAAACCTTTAGAAAAGTGGTCAAGTATAAGTTATAAATTACACTATAATAAAAAATTTAATAAGGACCATTCTTTATTTTCATTTCAATAATTTCTTTCAGCATTTTTCTAGTTAAATTTTATTTAGCAAATAAAGTTAATGTAAGCATAAATAATTAGAAGGGAAAAATTGTTCCGGGGTCAGATATCGAAGCCGGGACCTTTGGCTAAACGCTCCAAGGCTCAACCAACAAAACTACCCAGGAACTCTACCATACCTCGACTCAATTACTTCCTTTATATCCACAGACCTCAAAGGCAGCTCACAACCGTCAAACAACCAACACTGAGTGCACACAAACTCTGTGGAACTTGAATTTTTTTCTGTTAACGAACAGTGAAATATGACATGTAGCACACACTAGTACATCAAATCATCTTCATTGCCCTTGGACACTTTCAAAATACATTTACACAACAGAATAGTCAATTAATTACGCGAGAAAAAAAAAAAGACTATAAAAAGCAAATCCTGATAATTCACACTGTATCACTGTTATGCCCTTCCGAACTGTCGGAGCACTTGAAACATGACAACAATGCCTGTTTCATCAAAACCTGTCAAAATTGACTATTTGTGTCAAAGCTTAAGACTGTCCTGAAAGGTACTGCGGGTCCAATAATTTGCGACACGTAGTATTTTAAATACAGGTGAGTGTCGGTACACATCGCGCGAGTTCTTAAGACTTAATGGAGATCTGTTATTTCTATGTGCTAAATCATATCAGAATTTAAAAATAATGATCAGTTTCTTTTTTATTTTGTGTACTGAGACCAAATATAAAGAAATGTCTCCTGTGAACAGTCTATGACTAAGGAACCTGAGACGGAGTGTCGCGTTACAAAAATTCATAACATCAATTGCAATGTCCTCTAGACAGAATGCTGGCGTGTATGGATTTTTAAAGATGACGAATGCGAAAAACACTTTCCACATACTGGGCAAGCGTATGGTTTCTCGCCTGTGTGTTTCCGAGAATGAGATTTCAGCTGCCCAGGAACCGAAAAACATCTCCCACAAACATCACACTTGAATGGCTTCTCGCCGGTATGCAGACGCACATGTCTTCTCATTGATCCAGATTCTGAGAAACATTTCCCGCAAACATCGCATATGTATGGTTTTTCGCCAGTATGCAAACGAGAATGACTCGTTAGATGACCCGGCTGCGAAAAAGATTTCCCGCAAACGTCACATTTGAATGGCTCCTCGCCTGTGTGTTGGAATGTGTGATATCTAAGCGGCACAGATTCCGAAAAACACTTTCCACAGATATCGCATTTGAATGGTTTTTCGCCTGTATGCACCATTAAATGCCTTTTTAGATTCGTCTTATGAGAAAACCCCTTTTCGCAGTAATTGCATTTGAATGGTTTTTCCCCCGTGTGTAATCGTATATGACTTTTGAGATGGCCCGACTCGAAGAAACCTTTTCCGCAAAGATCACATTGAAATGGCTTCTCGCCTTTATGCTTGAGGAGATGTCTTCTCAGATTTATCGAATGCGAGAAATACTTCAAGCAGACTTCGCATTGAAACCGTTTCCCTTCT
This sequence comes from Periplaneta americana, assembly GCF_040183065.1. Taxonomy (NCBI): domain Eukaryota; kingdom Metazoa; phylum Arthropoda; class Insecta; order Blattodea; family Blattidae; genus Periplaneta; species Periplaneta americana. The sequence continues at coordinate 172,541,116 of NC_091132.1, read as the reverse complement.
GTTTCAGTTTCCGTTTGAGGCAAGGGAATTCCTGAAATAATCGAACACTTGCTTGAATTGTTACTTCTTTCACTGTTAGATGAACATTCACTTCTGTTGTTGCATGTCCGTGAGTCCAAGTTGACTTCCGATATGAACTCTTTGTCAGAGATAATGTATTCATTAAAACATTCACTAGCAGAACTTTTCGCGCACTGACCTATCTTCACGTCTTCTTCATGTCCAATACTATAGCACACTGATGACACAAAATTGTCATGTTTAACTGCAATGCTGGAAAGAAAATAAACCATCAGCCTGTACAATTGTTACGACAGAAGCATCTTCACCAATACACGAAGAAATCGCAAGAAATCACATTTATACAAAACATTGCAGTAACAGATATCAAGCTCTCACCGACTATAGTGGGAAGAAGGATCTAAACTTTTCAACTCCATGTAATAGTCTAATATAACTGACTTTTCTAATCTTATATAATTCAGCATATTAGTAAATTATGCAATGAGCCTATAATTGTAGTAATTAAGACACGAGTATGTTTGTTTATGAACCGAGCGCAAGCGAGTTTCATAATTTTCATACGAGCGTCTTAATTATCATTATAGGCAAGTTTCATACGACTTTTTATGCTCGACCATATTTCTAACTTGAAATTATTCTTAAGTATTCATGTTATGGTTATGTTAGTGAGGAGCGGAAATGACCTGAATTGTGAGATGTGCGCAGACGCGAAAGTATTGATTTTTTCCGAGGCATGAATGTTATTGACCTTGATATAATCTAGAGAATAACATGAACATTAGGTTTGACATAACCTGGAAAATGACTTAGAATTAAACAATGGGTGACAAATTGAATTTATTTGAATATTATTTACAATTAACGCTAATTATTATAGCAACAGAACATAACCTTCTGCGACAGTATTGGATTTCCAGCCTCCGTGGCTTTTCGCTAATTGTCTTTCGATTGCATATCCTAGAATAGTAGATACTTGCGCTTTTATAATGGTACAATCAGTACAATGGTGATTTCTCATTGGCTGAACAACTGAATTATAATGATTAGGTGTCCTTTAATGAGGTGCATTAAAGGGCTACTACCAGGTGTATAATTACTACATTTCGGCATGGTCGAGCATAAAAAATATTTCCAAATATAATAAAAAATAACTTATATCAATATTATGAGAACATTTTGGGCGGAGAACAAAAAAAGGATTAAGGAAAAGCAGATCATGGTATGATGGCTACTTCACAATTAAACTTTTGATTGAGAAAAATCGAGCATTCAAAATTGAAACACACATTGCATTTGTGGACTTCAAGAAAGCTTTTGATAATTAAATTGTAACATCTTATTGAATATATTAGTAGAAGATTGCATCCAACAACAAACTGTTTAGAATATTTATAATACATATAAAGATACTTCAATTTCAATTAAAATTGCAGATAAATTGTCAGTCTGGATGATGGTTTCTTCTGGTGTCCGACAATAAACCTCAATTTAAATTTGGACGTATTTTTATTTGTAGATGATTTAGCCTTGCCAGCCTGTTCAGAGAACGATTTACAAAGGTCCATATACAATTTGAAACTCATAGCAGACAAATACTGTATGAACGTTACTACCGACAAAACCAAAATTATGGCTTTTTGTGGCAAAGAGCCTGTTCCTAGCAAGATTTATATTAATGGAAATATCTTGGAAAGAGTTAAAGAATTTAAATATCTTGGCTACAAATGATCTTTGTCAGCAGATTTAGACTTCATGACAAAATTTTACAATATAATAAATCAGTGGGCAACAAAACTTTAGCACGACTAGTTCTGCGCTATGGAAGTGAAGCATGGACTCTAAGGAAATGTGACGCAAGCAGAATCACTGCTAGTGAAATGAGATTCATGCGCCGAACAGCTGGGACCATAAAACAAATGAAGATATCTTATAAAGGAACTTGAAATGAACTCTATACTAGCAGACATATGTCACTATCAAGATAACTGGCGTCAGCATGTGAGATGTATGTCTAGGATTAGAATCCCTCGTGCAATCCTGCATTACCAACCTAGAGGCAGATCAACTGGATATCCATGAAGAGATGGGCTGACAACTTTTGTGGACCGTAACAGGCCTTCTGGAACTGTAACCTGTATGGCCGATGATGATGATTCAACACTAGCATTATGGATGGGATGCACTCTGAATTGACCAGTGTTGTCAACCAGTTTTCACTAAAAATCCTTAAAATAATTACTGTTTTCCCCCTCGATTTCAATTAAAAAATCCTAGATTTCCAAATATAATTTCGGCTTAAGATTCAATAGTATTCTATATCAATTTAACTTATAATAACCATAGAACACAATTGAAGGACCAATATCAGTATTTAATGGAATTTTTTTGCACACATTAGCCCTCGTAAAGTATTATCAACTAAGGGGAACTTCCAGTTCTTTTATTTCATTTCATTTCCCTGACTATACATTTTTGGAAATATACAATATTAATATCGTGTCACAGAAAGAAAACTTTTCATATGAAGGTTTATTTGCTTTAGTTTCATAAGATTAACGTAATTGTCAGCAGATTTCCAGTAGATCTACTCACTTACATAAAATCCACCCCTTTCTTACGTAATCCTAAATACATAAACTAGAGATAATTCCCTTAGGGTTGACAACACTATCATTTGCTACAAGAAGCTGTACGGGATCTCACTACTGAAAATATCATACTGTCGAAAATCAGTGAATGGGAAATTATATTTTATTAATCAACCTCTCAACCCAGTATTTAAAGGTCCCAGCATTAAGCACTGAAGAGGTATTAAAATCTCTAGTTGAATGAAACTTATGTGACGTAATTCTTCTATTTCTATTTTCGAAATGGTTAAACATTATACAACCATATGGCATGAAAACAGACTCCCTGCAATTCACTCGAAAAAACCACATGAAAATATCGCCAATAGATTACGAACTTTGGCCGGATTTGCGAAATCGTGCATGATGCGTACATGTGTACGTAAAACCGCCACAGAATTGCCCTAGAGAGTTACGTATACGCTAATGCAAAACCGGCCTATAAACTATTAAATTATGTAATATATTCATTTATTAATGGATACCAAAATGTGTAGACCCAATCATCTGAACAACAATCACTTCGAAACATGGGTTACATAATGGAAAAAAATAATCTATCTTCCCATTTATAACCAACTAATGACGGACATGCATTTTACTCTAAAAGCAACTAATCAACACTAAATTGATATGTGTTCAAAAGAATATAAAATTCGGATGGAGCAACAGATAAAACTCGGGAAATTTTATTGACTAACTCCAAGATAATTCCTCAAGGACTACGTACTTGTGCTGTTGTGATGTTCAGATTGATAACACGTCATAATTGTTTCGCAAACTCCTGCACAGGATAGGAATTTCCGATACATCCGCCTGTGTTTGTGTGATGCAAATGAAGAGATGCATATGGAACACATTAAAAGATGCACAGCATTGCTACAAGATGGCATCGTACTAAAATATTGGAGTGCAACATGGCGAATAACTTCATTGTCACGTGTGAAGTCATTAGACGAACAGAAACAACAACATAATGGAATAACACACATTAAAATGTATGTTGTATTATATGATTATACAGAGAGGACCAAACAAGACTTTACGGTATTTTAGCGTGCAGGTTTGCTGAATGGTTAACGGTAAGAAATGGGGTCATTGCCAGCACGTTGTTTGTCCTTTGCACGGAGTTGTTGTCAAGAAGTTTTTGAAGTCAGTTGCTACCTTGTGTTTTTATTGTGAACAGGGTTAGGGTTAGAATCATGGTTACGCACACCACTGAACAGAGAGTGTTTATTGTCGAAACTTAAAAGAAGAAATCCTATGTAGCTGTCTATGAAAATTTCGTATACATTTCCCTGATGCTGAGAGGCCATCGATTTTTACTGATCTGGGAATCTGAAACAAATAGTGTTAGAAGAAATCCACGAATACTTGAGGGCTTGGAGAACGAAATCCGGTTAGTGATAAATGAAATTACGCAAGAAGAGTTTCAACGAGTGTCACAAAACTTTATTTGGAGATACCAGGAGTACCTGGAACAAAACAGGCATCACTTTCAGCAGTTCCTATGACATTCAGTTAAGACTGAGAAAGAGAATCTATCTTTCAATTTATCTTCAACTTCCTTATTTGTGTCTTATGTTGCAGAGAAAATTTTACTTAATTTATCCTCAATTCTTCAATTTATGTTGCCGCAATCCTTCCGTACGTTAACTGAAATGAATGCGGGTGATGCACCCTCAAGATCCCGGTAACTGTCTATCAGCGATACGCTAAAATGCTGTAAAGTTTTGTTATGAAGCTGTGAAAGAAAGGACGAAGTAACGATTTGCACATTATGTTTACCTCTCAGTGAAATTTTTATTCTCCTCTGCCGTTTCTTCCACCTTCAGCTCCTGCTTCACTGTGTCCAAGTGCCACCACCTGTTCTGAAAGTTAAGAGCAAATGAAGCACAAATTTAACCTCACAAATTGTCCATCGATTTTCGATGCAAAAGATAAGCACTGAAATTATACAGTTGGAATTTTTAGAGACTAAATATTGTGGGGAAATGATCTGTGAACCTTATTTCGTTCCTGAAACACGAAATTGGAGGAATCTGCCTCACATAACAACAAAACAATGTGCAGGAGTTTTACTGTGTGAGCACAAAATTCTAACACTACGTAATAGCCTTAAGGGAGAATTCATACCTGACATGACTATATTTTTGCTAGTCTCTCAGTGCGGAGGCATGGCTAAATATATAATATGATGCGTAACTTAATGTGTTTCCCGTTAAACACGCTAGAGGCACTAATATAGAATTTTATTTTTCTGCCATCTCTTATCTTTAGGAGAACTTACTACATCTAGCAGCAGACCAAATGGCGAAAAGTATAACTAATTACTCCATGTATCCAGCTGAGACTCTGGTGGCGAAAAGTTAAACTATATGCAGAACATATTCACTTCCCCACATTCTCAAACCAACTCAATTTAAAATGAAACGTTTAAATTTTTATTCCTCACATCTTCCACTGAAAATTCTTATTGGAGCCAATAGCAAGATGAAAGAGATGGTCTATTTTACACTATCAACTAATACAACTACTTGAAATACAACCAAACAGGAATAGAAAACAAAAGAAAAGGTTAAATAATTGGGATTGTATTCTTTGGATATTTATAGTCCCGTCACTCTTATTTCCGGCAGCCAATCACGTTGCAGGTCAGCTACATTTAAACGTGTGCGTCTTGTGATTTGCTGATGAAGATATAGAAGGCTCGATAAATACTAAATATAATCGCCCACCATTTTGGCTCTTTCGTTGGCATTCGCAGAAAGCACACGAGCACGTTATTTGCCGCTCAATTATTTGCTGAATTACAGTCTGTTTGATTTATTATAGGAGCTATGACATGATAATGTTTAACGGTGTGGCAAATAGATCCCTCGTCCGGTATCTCGGCAACGAAAGAACAAAAATGGCGAACGATACTACCTACCTAGACTTTATAGAGCCTTCATTATCTATGACGTAAGCAAAGAGGAGGAGTCATGCTGAGGAATAACAGCATCGCGAATATAGGGTACAGTGAGATGGAAAAGTCTGGAAAAACTACTTAGATAGTTGAAATTATTATATTACTATCTACTTTACAATACATTCAACAAACCATTTTTACAAGGTCCATAAAACCTGCGCAGATATTTTCTTAAATAAAAAAACTCACAAGATTCGCGAAAAATCACTTGCCACACTGTAGTACTATAAAACGGCAAGGAAGTTATAAGTGAGAATAGATAATCTGCTTTCCAGACTGTAGTGCCGATCCCTAAGGATTGTCTTGCTCTAAATATAGATTAAGGCTTCTGACATAAGAGGTGTTGGATTCTATAAGTGAATATATCTCCCAATTCAATATTACTTACATACATTCCAAAAATTTCATAAGTATTTGTAGTAAATTATTTTAAGTTGATAGAATCATAATCTAACAAACAAAAATAATTAATACTGCACTGGGAATGTTCATGGATCTCTCATATGGCAAACTGCATTACAGGGGAATTATATTGAGATGGTGTATGTGACGAACAGAAGACAAATTACAGGCTTAAAGATGATCCTGTGCCACACTCACCTCACTTTCACACTTAACTGTAGCAACACTAAGTGGCACTGGAGTTTCCCCGACTCTCATCTCGGATGTACCATCATAGCTGTCATCCACGCATTCCGTCTTTATCTGAATCGATTGCAGATTGAATATATTATTTTCCTAGAAAACACATGGACATCTATTTCAACCAATTACAAGTGTTATAAGCAGCAATCTAGGTCTGTATACGAATGCTTGGCTAAAATGTACAATGATAACACTGGATGAGTAGATTGTACAGAAACGGCAACATTACACCAAACAGTTAGCAAAGCCACTCATTAGAAATGCAGTTTGAGGCATACTGTTACAAATCGATGGTGAAGAATGGATACCTCCTATGTCAAATTTTGCTATTTCTGGGTTATGGTACCAAACAATTCATAAACAATAATTCACAATTCATTATGATGAGGGTACTAAGAAAAGGATCTGATAAATCCAAAGAGATTGCTTATAAATCACTAGTTCGTCCAGTAATGGAATATGGTGCTGCATGTTGGGATCCTTACAGATTAGAACATATTAAGACACTGGAAAAGATTCAAAAACGGGCTCTCAAGTGTTGTCGTAATAATTCACCATTAAAATGGGACACACTCACGGACAGGAGAACGCGAATTCGATTATGCGCAATGTTCAAAACATACAGAGGTGAGCCTGCCTGGAGAGAAATAAAAGATAGGTTGCAGCCGCCAAATTACTCTTCAAGGAACGACCACTCATATAAATTGAGGGAAAGAAGACAGAGGACGGACACTGGAAAGTTTTCTTTTCTCAATCGTACTATCAGGGACTGGAATGCTTTACCTGCAGACTTACTAAAGGCTTTACCAACAACCAAAAATGTATTTATAAATAGGCTTAAGGACTTTACTAATAGACGGTAGTATATTATACACACTACTTAAAGGGTGTAATTGATATCTTGTTATTTGACGTGTTCTATCAGTGAGGAAGTGTGTTGTGTCAGTGAAGTGTGTAGTGTCAGTGAAGTCTATTGTGTTGGTGTCAGTGAAGTGGCTGTGCAAAGTATTTGAACAGTGAAATGGTTAGAAGTGTTAGTGAAATCAGGATAGAATCAATGCAGTGAGTGAGTTGACAGCGAAATTAGTGTAGTGCCGAAAGGTACTTGTGTAGGTATGAACCTGTCACAATCGTGGGTCTTAGTTCGAACTTAGGGTTAAGATACAAATCAGATTTACTTTAAATGTTATTTTAAGTGACCATGCTTCATTTAATTTAGGATGCTCCTTGTTGTTGTTATTATTATCATTATAATTATTATCATTATTATTATTATTATTATTACTATTATTATTATTAATTATTGTTTTTTTATTAGTTGTGTTTATTATTGTCATTATTGAGTGTAATTAGTTATCACTGCCACCGGGTATATACCCATTTGCAGTGTGAATAAATAAATACATAAAATATTCTCGGATCGGATGCGGTAATTTCTTATATCATATCAATCTCCCAAAATTATTTATTTTTAAAAGAATTTAATTATAATTAATTTTATTGATATATGTGCATGGTTAAAAAAATGTTTTTTGCTCTCCTGAAAACTTAACAATCTTTGACATAGGAGGTTTCTATTCTAGAAATGTTATATTAGAAAAGAGACTTTAGGCTTTTATGGTCAATATCTTCAGAAGTACAGTTTCGCGTATTTCACGGTCTGTTTATGTTGGAAACTGTATGTAATTTTGAAACTCGGTACATGGTGGAATAACCAAAAGTCTACTTCTGACATAGCACATATGTTGCATTTTATATCTGCCAATGAGTGACCATTGAATTTCGGTAATGGGCATCAGAGTACTAAAAAGAAAAGCATTCATTCCAATGCTCTGGTTACTGTTTGCCTGCGTAACATGAGTGTTTAGACATACTTTTTCTCACAGATTTGTAAAACATTTCGCTACATCTCTTCCTCCTCACCACAAACTCTGACGCTGCTCAGTGGCAGATATATAAGACCTGTAAGAATTTTCAATTTACCTCTGGTAAAGGCTTCTTTTCTTCTTTATCTGTGTTATCAACTGTTTGTATAGCCAATGGGTCTCCTTCAGGCTCCGACTTTATCACATCCATCACAACTGAAAGACATCCACGTCAATAGTAAATTGCGAACTAGATTTATATCGAAAGGGCATACATAAGCTTGTCAACCATGTGATAACAGAGTGATGGAGAAATCCAGTTTCATGTAGTCACGAAGACGCTTTCATTACAGTTTCTGTATAGTAAAATCCCATGATTTCCTTATGTCAGATCTTGTGAGAGACAATATTTTCTGGGCCTTCTTGGGAAGTTCGTAATTATTCTCAATTTTTTTTTCTGGATTTTTTCATAAGCATAACGAATTTAGAAGTTTTCATGCTTGTAATATTTAGCCGTATTTCTGTGTATTTAAACAACCGACATACTTAAAAGTATGTCTCCTAAATATTACAATAACTTATTCCTTTCAAGTGGATGCTCGTAACTGCGGTTAATATTGTCTATAGAATAAAATACACACTAACAATTTCAGGTTTTGAGAATTTTGTATGACGTTGAAATATAGTCTTTTGGATGAAAAGATTGCTTAGTAAGTATGGAATTATAGCATCATGTTGAAAATAACCTATTACAGTTTTTAAAGCATAGGGTAAAGATATTTTTGATTTACCACAATAGGTCTAAAATGTGACGACACAATATAACACGTAACACTCAGCTTCCTCCTTATCTAATCACACTAAATTGTCACAGTCCTCGACTTCCAATCCGACCTTACTCGGCTCCTGTCACACAACTATGGTCCTGGAACACAAATATGATCCACAATACAACCATTCGAATTTTGCACTCTATAATTTAGTACTGGTAACTTGTTTATCCACATTTTTACTATAATATCCCGAATTTAAAAGAAAACTTACAAATTAAACCAAACCCTTTAACTCTACTAAATATAGAATATAATCTAAATTTAACAGAAGAAATACTGAAATCAGAAGTAAACACTGAAATACTGAAACAATTGTCTTTAGAGACAATTAATATTAGGTACCCTCCACAAAACTGGCTTCATTTATACACCGACGGATCCTTGATCTCCAGAGAACAAGGTGCCGGTGCAGGTGTTACGTGCTGTCTCTTCTCACTTTATAGATCTCTTGGATATGGAACAACAAGTTTTGACGGTGAAATCATTGCAATAAGTGAATGTCACAGGAATCTTCTATGCCACATCAATAAATTTAGGAATGCAGTTATATTGTCAGACTCCAAAGCAGCTATTCTATCAATAGTCTCTAAACACTCACTTTCATCTCAAACAGCAGAAATAACTAAAATGCCCTCTCAATTAATATCACTCAATAAAAGAATTGTATTCCAATGGATACAATCCCATTGTGGAATCCTGGGAAACGAGAATACGGATGCTTTAGCAAAGAAGGGCAGCACTGATACTTACAGACCTGTTATTAAATCTACATATTACTATGTGAAGAGATTTATTACATCTACATACTTAGACTTCAACAAACAAAATTTGATAACACAATCCCAAGGGAAAAAATGGAACTCTCTGCATCAAAATCCACAGTTAATTCCCGATTTACCACGAAAATTATCTGTAGCTGCATTTAGATTGGCAACAGGCCATGATTGTTTGGCTAAACACCTGCATATATCAGTCCCCTAACTGCCCATTGTGCAACTCAAACCAAGAAATGGATTCGGAACACTTCAAAATCTGTGCTTCATTGGCTGGTCATGATAATATCTTTGAAAAATATTGGAGTGCAAGAGGTCAAATGACTTTATTGTCAAACGCCTGGCATTAGAAAACAACAACTATATTGAAGTTTGAAGTCAAGTTACTGCTACTATTTATCAACGGTCTGCGATACATTTACAATGTTTTTGAATGGTTGTATTGTGGGGTACAGTTGAGTTCCAGGAGCATAGTTGTGTGAAATTCCGGCATTCTTCCATCTAACTCACTTTAACTTTGTCGCTGAGCCAACGTGATGGAATCTGAATTAATTAAGCCTAAAGATTTTACTTCTGGAAACACTAAAATACAGCTCTCTTCATTTACAGGATGCTTTATGAAATTTATTTGCCCAGTTGTTACCCTTTTCGTCCAATCTTCCATATCTTCCTTCACCGCACATGAGAATGACGTCCGATTTGAGTTTCGTTATGGTTTAGATAAGAGGGTAGCTAAGTGAAGTGAAGAATGTGAAAAGGTTTCAATAATTTACTGTTTTTCCTCTCACGTGCGTAATGTGGAGAGATATCAGAGACGGCCTATTTTCAACTGCAAATAACGTTTTTCTATAGTTAAAAGAGAAACATGTATACGTTTTTCCTAAAGTCGTTTATAACTTTGTTAATATCTTCTTATACTTCTCCAGGGACGGTTCATTTTACAACATCCCTCACATGTGGTTTAGGCCTATTTTAGCGAAATGTAATAAAAATAGAAAGTAGAGATTTCCATAATTATACAAGATTGTCTTCATTTTCGACAAAAGTGACACTGAAATATATTAAAGAGCAATATCATTACTTTTAACGTAAATTATACATGAATTTGAACTCTAAATAGCAACAAGTCGGCATCGGTACCATAATTGGTATACCGCTCGCCTTCTATGCTCGAGGTTGCGGGTTCGATCCCGGTCCAGATCGATGGCATTTGGTTAAACGAGCGTTGAGCGACTTCCACCGATTTCGGAATAGCCACTGACGCACTTAGGTTAGGTTAGTTTAGGCTGTTATTATCCCGTCAAGATGAAGGTGAAAGCGATTGAATGTGATTTTTTTGTTTTCTATATTGGCAGTACAAGTGCGTCGGTGTCTATTCCAAAATCGGCAGAAGTCGCTCAACGCTCATTTCAACCAAAATTCCGGCACACTGACGACGCTCACATAACCTCTGCAGTTGCGAGCGTCGTTAAATAAACCAAATTCAAATAGCCACAAAGGAACCACTATAGAGTACAAATAAACTTACCTGCAAGGCAATTACTTATTTGATACACTAATACAACAGAGTTGGATTGAAAATAGTGAATAAATAAAATTCTGAGATGTTTGCAGTAACTATGAAGGCAAACAGTAGTAAATGTTTTGGAAAGTGATCTTTGTTGATTTCGACCGACGTTCCTGTGTAAGGAAAATATGTCACTAACGCTTATATGGAGAAGAACCCTTTAAAACGCTTTCATTTTGCAAAACAATAACTGTACTAATATACCTGCTCTTCTGACTTCTGTGTTAATCACTACGATCTACAACACTCCTAGTACAACTTGATTGCACTGCATGTTCAGCGAGTAAAATGATCGACGATACCGTGATCCTTGTTCGCGTAATAGCAGAATTAGCAAATAGTTTCCAATAATATAGCAAATCTGCGAAAGACAGTATCCCTGTGATATCTTTACTTCAAAATAGAACCAGTGGTATTTAATGTAACAAATTTACAACTGCTGATGCTAGGAAGCCTTGAAATTCGTCATAGGATAGAAATGACCCACAAATTGTCCACGCAATCTTTCATAGCAACATTTCCCCACGTAATATAAATGTACAACATCCCTCAAATATACTTTACATTAACTGAGAAGAAGCATGCCCATGCGTTTAATTCCCCTTTATACTGCCTTCAGCTAACATGGCATGCACTAGGCTATATTCAGGACTTAATTTTAATAATCAACAGGATTGGGATGCAGATGATCAACAGGAGTGGAAAGGGGGAGAGAAACAAATGAGTCCTGAAATAATCAATCTTGTAACATGGCTGCTCCATCTTATTAAATTTATTAGGTGAAATTAGATTATTAAATGGTTTAGTTCGTTGATCACCTTAATATAATAATTGCAATAGTTTTAATAAATATATTAACCGAGTCAAGAACTGAAAAAGATGTAAGATATTGAGATGAAAGTTTATAAAACCAGAAATCGTAAAATTAATAATAATAATAATAATAATAATAATAATAATAATAATAATAATCATGAAGACAGTGAAAATATTTTAATTACTATTACACTAAACGCCACAAAAATGACGACACACAAAGGTTCTGTCAATATCCATAGAAATTAATTTTTCCAGAGTGTCATCCCATCGTGATGTTATGCAGACACTTGCCACTGCCACAGCTGTAAAAATATACGGTATTTAGTTGCACAGTTTAGTCTTCTAGGGCTTTCCTCTTTGGCGTTTACAGTCTTCTTTATATGCAGTCTTGAAATGGGCGTCCTGCAAGGAACATGGCCAGCTCTAACGTACAAAATGAAGAGTGATGTGAATGCGATGACACTAAACGAAAATATAGTCACCACTTTATCTGTCGGGTTTCTGGAATCCCAAAATGGAGTGGGTCTGTTACATTCCAGGAAAATTATTTGTATACAAAAATAAAAACTATAATTTTTGCCCCATACATTTTGTGTAGCTTACGGTAATCCTACTTGAGTGGTGGCTATAAATGACACATAATGAGGTACTTCTTTATTTGCATTTTTTCTTCCTTTTATAGTTCTCCAACATCTCGTATGGATGATTAACAATGTTCATCGCAACTAACAGGTATTCACATCCAGGATCGGGTACAAAGTTTCAGATACTTGTATATTTTGTGAACGTCTTGCAATGAATTCGAATATTTGCTTTGTAGCAAATCACTACCGTAAATTGTGATTGTCATTATGTCACTACAGAAACCATTTACCACACACATAACTTATAAAATATGTTCGACCCTAAATGCTAGTCATCATCAATGTCCCTATTCATTACTTCAATAAAACCATACTGTAAAGTTCGTATTCCAATCACTGACCTTTCGCTTGAGAAACCCCGTGGGTTCTAAACCTTGTTACTTCATTATTAACACATATGAGGGGTTCAAAGGAACACTGGCGTAAGTTAGATTTTTCGACTTTTCAACTCATAAAAAAAGTGTGAAGTTCTCTGTTGTAGTTGAAGTACAGAGCAAGATTACACTTGCACAAAGAGACCCTTAAATAACATTTCAACAAATTTTTCAATTGGATAGACCGCAAAAGTTAAAATGTCTGATTTTTGCAATTCCTGATTTATGCTACTTTTGCTTTTAACTCTTCATATCTGGAAAATTTACTGCTCATATAGGATCTCACTGTGAGAAAATATCACCCCACAAATGGAATTTACAAGCATTGTAATTGGTGTGATGATAGGCATAAAATTAGGTTGGTTATCAAACCCACAACAAATCCGTGGGAAATTGCAACATGAGGTAGAGTACCTATGATTTAAAATTACGAGAATTAGAAGAAAAGTGAATAGCTGATATTTCTGCAAAATTGTTACAACCGTCAATGTTATATAGTATAATTTAAGGATTCCTCATCAAAAGACCATAGCATAGGATTTCAAAGAATCTCGTCTATTTTATCAAGGTTAAATTCATTTACACATCACACAAAATTCTATTTCTAAAGAGATCGAATAACATGGCTTCTACATGTTGGCGTTCATAATATTGTGGCGCCATCTAGCAAGAAGAAGTTGCGGGAAAACACGAACCCCTGACGCCAGCCGCGGTATGGAGCGAGGGGAGGGGGAGAAAAGCTACTGTGACTGAGCAGAAGTAAAGAAGTATCCCGAAAGAGATTTCTCTCGAAGATTCTGAAACCCACGCGAATCGAAGATTCTAGAACATGTGGCGTAGTAATAAAAGCGCTAGTGGACGACAGAGAGTCAGTGAGTCTTGAACCTTCAAGTCTACAAGTGTGTCTTCGAGCAAGCAAGGAAGCCAGCCTTCGGGGTTCGACGTGCAGTGAACAGCATCTGGAAGACTTGGGTTCGACGTGTAGTGGGCAGCATCTGGAAGACTTGGGAACGACGTGTAGTGGGCCGCAACTGGCAGACCGGGATTCGGCGTGCAGTGAACCGCATCTGGAAGACCGGGGTTCGACATGTAGTGAATCGCATCTGGAAGACTTGAGTTCGACATGCAGTGGACCACATCTGGGAGACCGGGTTTCGACGTGCATTGTACTTGAATAGGGAGTTAGAAGAACTAGACAAAACAAAGCGAACTGTGAACTGACTACTGACAGACTTGTTCTGAACATAGTGCTTTATGAACATTAATTGAAATTAGGAGTACATTGTTGTTCTTCTCAATAATACACGTCGTGCGTTGTCATTGTCATCATGTGGAGTGAAATAACGACTATTGTGCTGCTATGTTATGTGGAATACCCATTCTTGTCGGCTGAAGTATTAACAACAAAGTCACATTGTTGTCGAGTGAGTTGTGGTTAAAGCAGAATAAAAGTTACAATATTTAATGTCATCAATTTAGACAACATTCAATTCTACAATTCCTAATGTGTGACAATTTACTATCAACGTCAAATTAGCATAGTTTCCCACCTGTTGTCGCGTGTGCAAAATTTGTAGGAAGAATGTCAATCATGAGAATTTTTTTCACATTCAGTTTTTAGTACGTTATTACAATCGCAAGTACGCAGTAACAATACAAAATATCCCGTATACAACATTTAAACATTCCGAACAAATTGCAAACACAGAAAGCATTTCATGCGGAAATATTATCCACTCACTTTCTGTTTAAGAGGCATTCTACAGGTGTTTACGTGAATGGCTTTTGAGAGTACCGGACTGTGAAAAACACTTCCCACATTTATCGCATTTGAATGGCTTGTGCCCAGTGTGCGTCCGCATATGAACTCTGAGACCGCCTGAATTTGAGAAAAACGTTCCACAAACATTACATTTGAATGGTTTTTCACCGGTGTGCGTACGTATATGAACAGTGAGAGTTCCAGATTCCGAGAAGCACTTACTGCAGTAATCGCATTTGAAAGGTTTTTCCCCGGTATGAATTCTTACATGTGCCCTTAAAGTTCCAGATTTAGGAAAGCATTTACCACAGGTATCGCATTTGAAAGGCTTATGGCCCGCGTGTCTTAACTTATGATCTCTGAAAGACGCCGGGTCTGAGTAGCATTTGCCACAGACTTCGCATTTCAAAGGTTTCTCGCCCGTGTGCATACGTCTGTGAATGTTGAGCGTTCCAGATACTGAAAAACATTTGCCGCACACATCACATTTATATTGTTTCTCGCCACTGTGGCTACGTTTATGAATAGCTAATGACGAAGATTTTGAAAAGCTCTTCCCGCAGATATCACATTTGAATGGCTTTTCGCCTGTGTGACTACGAACATGAATTCTATGAGTGCCCAAATCTGAAAAACATTTCCCACAGGTATGGCATTTGTAGGGCTTTTCACCAGTGTGTGTTCGTATATGGATTTTTAGTGGGCCCGACGTAGAAAAGAATTTTCCACAATAATTACATCTGAATGGCTTTTCCCCAGTATGAGTACGTAAATGGATTCTAAGAGAGCCGGAATCAGATAAATATTTCCCGCAGAATTCACACTTCAATGCCTTCTTCTCCCCGTGCGACCGAACATGGCCTCTTAGAATTGCTGAATCTGAAAAACACTTTCCACAAACGTCGCATTGAAATGGCTTTTCCCCGGTATGCTTTCGTATGTGAGATCTAAGACTTCGAGAATCAGACAAACACAATCCACAAATAAGGCACTTGAACGGCTTTTCGCCTGTGTGGGTGCGTAAGTGAATTTTCAACGATCCCGACTTCGAGAAACATTTGCCGCAGTTCATGCAATTGAATGGCTTTTCGCCTGTGTGGGTACGCACATGATCTCTGAGGGTGGCAAATTCCGGAAAACACTTTCCACAGACATTGCACGAAAATGGCTTTTCCCCAGTGTGCCTTCGTATATGAACTTTAAGATTCCCCGACTTTGAGAAACATTTCCCACAAGTATGACATACGAATGGCTTTTCGCCAGTATGCGTGCGCATATGGACAGTTACGTTTCCCGATTGCGAGAAACATTTTCCACAGACATCGCATTTGAATGGCTTGATACCTCTGTGTCGCCGTACATGATCTCTTAGATGCCCTTCTCTGGAGAAATCTTTCCCACAGATATTGCAGCTCAGTGTTTTCTTGACAGTGTGTTCGCGTAAGTGGACGTTCAAAAGTCGCTTTCCTTGGAAAGACAAGCCGCAAGTGTCGCATATGTATGTCCTGCCACCTATGAATGTGTATGTTGGCTTTGTGAAGTTTTGGACATTGGATGAGACTTCAGCCCCAATGTTACACGTGCTTGGAACAATCACTTCGTCGCTGTAGAGGTGAGGCTCCTCGTCGATTCTTCTTCCAAGATTCTGCTGGCATATTTGTGATTCTGGTGTATTTGCGGAAGGAAGATATGCTTTTGAGATGTAACTCTGAGGACTTTTGCGATTCTCCTCCGTCACTCCATTTGCGCCAGTATTCAAAACACTGCAATTGAAAGGAAAGCTCTCGTTATTATTATTATTATTATTATTATTATTATTATTATTATTATTATTATTATTATTATTATTATTATTATTATTATTATTATTAAATATCCGTGGAAAAGAGCCCTAATTCACCAAACGGTATGCTGGGGTTTTAGTTTTTGTTATGCGGTATACTACTATCTATACTAATTATTTTTACACAGATAATGGTGAAATATGTATCTACAGTCTTTTAAAGGTAAAGTTTAGCAAGTCTATTACTCGTGTGCACCATTCTCGTTTAAAATTTGACCATGGTTAAGTCGGCACTTGACCACCTTCAACGCCAATTTGCGGAGTATCAATCTCGATCAAAGTTAAACAAGAGAGTTGATGATGATCAAATTTGATCACGGGTGTGGGACCGATTATCTTGAATTGAACATGGTCAAGTCGAGAAAACCAAAATGGCGGCACGATTTGACGTACGTGATGGAATTGCAGATGAAATGATGCATCTTGAACACGCAAATCACTGCGGAAATAACAGAATTGGTGTTATTGTAGAAAGAGTAAGTTTGTAGATGAATAAGAAAAATGTTTTTTTTCGCAAAATAGATTAATGTTTTATAGATGTTTCTGCTTTGAAAGATCGAGACTTTTCTTGAGGATTATTTAGGCCTAACTGTCCAAATCTGTTAACATAATAATAAAATAGTTATTCTATGCCGATAATAATATAGTAAAACTAAATGACCATTTTGTAGAATGCGAGATTATCACTTATTAGCTATAGATTTGCCGTTTGAAACTATTAGGACCTACATGACGTTTTGGACAATTAGGCTATTTACGCTTGAATTAAGAGAAATTACACGGATACCTTCCTTTCCCTCTTACTCCAAAATTCCAACCTTGTGAACACAAAATAAATCGATAAATTTCAGAACAAGGATACTTTCCTTTCCCTCTTACTCCAAAATTCCAACCTTGTGCACACAAAATAAATTGGCACTAGAAAACTTCCTTTTTGTATGCATGATGATGCGTATTCGACATATACAGAAGAACTGCTTTTTTTTTTATTTCAAAATAATTGTTAGCGAGGTATCTGTATACTGAAATTTTCCCAATTATTATCAATAATATGAAATAACCGCTGTATAAATTATGTGGAATTATGTAAACACGTAAAACTCATGTTGAATTGTGAGGTTAAAACCAACCAGGTAGCATGCTTTTCTCTTAGAGAACTTCCGTCAGTACTTTTATTCTCTAATATGGATGCAGAATTGCTGACGAGTTCTAAAAGAATTCCCACTTCGAACTGTGAGAAGTTCGGTGCTCTTTTCTTTTTTTCTTCCATGATTATTGAAACTTGTTATTTGAAACCTGCGAGGATGTTTGAAAGCAGTGCGACAAACAAACACGAAGCGATAATTGACAGAGTGCGTTCGTTCGCTGTTTTATACGCGGTAACCTAGCGCTCAGATGATTCTTCTCAAGCGAGCATACCGTCACCTGACGGTACTGAGTTTTTCGAGGAAAATGTCGATGCACCGCATCTGTAACTTGATCGCTGTCAAGAATTAACCATGTTTCCGTGATTGCTGATAAACTGGCTAGATAATCGAGAATGGTGCACACGGCCATATAAATTGTCTGTAGCAACAAGGTTTTTTGATCACTTCACATAGTTGAGTCCTGTATTCGGTGTCGCAGTCCAGAAGATGTGTCTTTATGTGAAATCTCTTTGCTTCAATAACAGGACAGTCAAGTAGAAGGTGTTCCACACTGTGAAGGTCTTCGCGGCAGGAGCATGTAGAGTCGATGTCTGCTGGAATGTTGAATCTGTCGAAGTATGTTCCACATTTCCCATGTCCAGAAAGAAACTGCGTTGTTACGAAAGTAGGTTTGAAGTGATGGCTTTTGAGTCGGTCGTGGATTGTTGGGAAGTAGGTGTCTCGTAGCTCTCGTTAGTGGAAGGTTCGACAAAAATAAAACCAACATGAAATATAGACACGCAGGAAGTTTCCAAATTGTAAAAAATAAAATTGTCTAATGATGGCTATTTGAATGTTCATCATTGACCGGTATGGAGTCAGTTGCATCACCAATTTCGAGACAGAGTTGTTCTCCAGGGTGCGCCTTAAGGGTTGGTTTGCACTACACCTGCGATGAGATGATTCTAGAAATGTTTTGGGATGCCATAGAGGTCTTTCCGGAGAAAGCCTCTGGGCTAGCTGGACCATTGCCTTGGCCAACGTAAATAATAAATGTATGTACAACGGGGATAGAACCTACCTCCACAGACAGCCGTGTTGGCTTATTATGAAAAACTATCATGATAATGAATATACAATATGGGCTCGACTCAAGACTAACTTGGCCACTCCATGATATTCAGTGCACCAGCTTTCTTGTTTGCTCTCCATATACTTCTTGCATGTTTTGGGTAATTATAATGAACTCCGGACCAATAAATCCGAGTCCAAGAAGAACAACTTGAAAATCCAATATAAAATAGCTTCCTTTACAAGTAATCAAATTAATCCAAACTAACAACTGGCATAACTAATCATAGGTTACGAATAGACAGGGTTTATAACTGGGACAGAAAGTATGTTACAGGTGAAGGACAGTTTCAGTTGCGGTGGGAAGTAGCTATCAATGAACGATGGAGATAAGACACTGAGTATGCAGAGCAAAGAGAGCGTGCCGAGCGAAGCAACACAGAACCAGAAAATGAAAAATAATGAGTTGAGGAATATGCTGAAAAAGAAAACGTATAAGGACGGGAGAAACGCAAGTGCAATGAAGACTAGTCACACGAGTAAATATTCTACTGATTCGAGAAGTGAATCAAATATCTAAAATAATAATCAGTTGTAAATCAGTTTTTGACTTATGACAATTAATGCAATCTTACAAACAGTTTACATTAAATACATTTATTGTTAATGTCTTAGCCTAAAACGGTATCGTCAGACAAGTAATATCTGATATCATTTGAAAATTTAAAAATTGTCTGAATGTGACATAAGATTTACAGTGTATATGATGGAATTACATGAACTAATGTATGTTGTATTACGCATATATTACCTAATGTCAATGTCATAATGCATAAAATAATGCAAAAGATATTAAAACATATAAAATACTCTCAAGTGAACACGCAATTTGTTCAATAATGATAATTACGACGTACACTTTTACTTTTAAAATTAATATGGATATAAACTGGCATCAGTTCAGTTTATAACATGATATTGTACAGAGTTGGGCAGATAAAACCGGCCCCATCTCATGTCATATGATTTGTAAAATAAATTATGTAGGGTATTGATTTCTTTTCTTTCTTTTTTCTTGAAAATGTAATTATGTTGGCTATACTGTATCTTCCGCGTGTTTTGTGTCATTGTTGTTGCGCCATTGTTGCTTATAACCTCTTCTGGTTGCTGTTTAAAAGTCAGACGTTCTAAACACATGTAAAGAGTTGTTCTTTAAATAAGCATGACTTATTCAATACCAGAGCAAATATTCATTGTGGAGGCGTACGTACAGACCAGCTCTATTAAGGAAACAACAATTATTCAGAGACAAATATCCGCTTCGCTCAGTACCAGCGAAAAGCAGCATTCAAGATTTGGTGCGAAAATGGCATACGACTGGATCCATCAAAAATGTAACAAGGAACAGAACTCCTTCTGTCCGGACTCCTCAACTTACGGCGCGAATTAATGAATTTATGACTAGGAGTCCTCGAAAGTCTACCACGAGATTGGCTCAACAGGTTCATGTGAGTAGGAGAACTTGCGGACTGCATCCGCAGTATCACCCATGATGAATTGACGCGTGTTTTCATGAACCTGTTAAAACGTGCACAGAAGTGTCTAGATGCAGATGGAGGGCACTTCCGACATTTATTATGAAGGTAAATGCATTTTATTTTCATTCCATTTGAAGTTTCTTTCAAATCATTAGTACCTATCAATGTCATAACACGGGCCGGTTTTATCTGCCCAACCCTGTATAACTGTATTCCTATTTTTGCCATCTTCTATTGATGTTAAATATGCAAGTAGATGCATGTAGTTAAAACATATTACATGGTATTACAAATTCACATTTCATACCTCCCTTGTTAGAAGTTAGATCGATGTGTTAAACCAAGCACCAACTGAACACATGCAAACTACACTCACCTCTCAGGTAAGACTTCGCATTTCTCTGTTTTTATTTCCTGCTTAATCTCCTCTTTTACTGGAACCTCGCTAGATGTTCCTTCCTGAAAATACATGTATAACAGAAAGATTGATGGAGGTACATTGAAGAGCAGATGGTCATAGAAATACAAAGAAAATGTAATTCTATATCAGGATCCTGTTTCAAGAAAGTACTAATCATAAATTACAGGACGAAAAAGTTACAAATCTCTAAAAGTTAAATTCAACCCTGTGACAGGCCAAATTTGACCAGATGGTAGGATGTGAACCCTATGTGCGC
The DNA here is from genome assembly GCF_040183065.1 of Periplaneta americana. Taxonomy (NCBI): domain Eukaryota; kingdom Metazoa; phylum Arthropoda; class Insecta; order Blattodea; family Blattidae; genus Periplaneta; species Periplaneta americana. Next base: position 172,519,956 of record NC_091132.1, on the reverse strand, counting down.
GCTGCCTTTACACCCAAAGAAGTATCCCAATACTCATTCCTGTTAGAGGGTGACTAGAAACCAGGCCCATAGTGCGGCTAGAAGGATAATCAGTCAATCAATTAATCAATCTTCTTAATGTATCCAGCCGTTTGCTGACAACATAAAGTCCACTATAGTCCCCTATGGTCTATTCAGTTTTTGTTTTTCACGAGAAATGAGGAATATTTTGATCGGTGTTCATTATAGATGCCTGTTGCTAGTAGCCAGAGTTGGGGTGCTGGAAGGATAAGGTGAATGGAAAAATCCTTGACCTCATGAGGAATCGAACCCATCACATTTCGGCTTCCAGAGTTACACTCTATCCACGACGCTACCACACACAGATATATATATATATATATATATATATATATATATATATAAGCTATATTATATATACTAGTGGCTTGTGCAGCAAATGCTGCAAACTAAGTTCATTAGAAGTTCAAATTAAAATTTTTCTAATTTATTTCCAATGAAGAATACCAGACATTTTGAAAGTTATTTGTTTCCATAATAGTGAAACATACTCCCTCTGAATGCTTTTTATGCCAAATACATTTCCTTGAACCTATCCATCTTCAGTTCTTGAGTTTCAATGCGAAAACGCAAGTAACAATGTTAAGACGATCAGGGAATTTTTTCATGTGGGAATAATGCAGTAGCTATTTCAGGTCATTGCGGATTACAGCTGAGAGTTAAGAAAATTTCAGGTTCGATTAAACCAAAGAAATATGAAATTAATTTTGATTTAGTTTTAAGACACAGCTAATATACGAAGCATGACTCACTGCTACCTAGGAAAATTAGAGACTCACACATATAAATATCTACATCACACCGCCATTAAATATATGAAAAAAAACCCATATGACTTGACTAATAACTATAAAAATATTTCATTTTTAATAACAATATTATTACCTTACGTAAGTTTTATAATTTTCAGTAACAATATATATAGCTGTTACTCAGTAAATTATAGAAATAAAGATCTAATTTAAAATAATCTTTCTCTGCGTCTACTTATATAAAACCTCAAAAGGTTTCACTTTCATATCATCTAGGGAACCATGTAGGACTATTTTCAGAAAACTACAAATAATGCCCATGGCTTGTCAGTATATATTTTCATTAATAATCTTCCTCGTATGTAATCGTGAAAACTTTGTAACTAATTCAACAGTTCATAGCATAAATACGCGTCAAAAAATGACTTTCATACTCCATCGGCAAGTCTATCGTGCTATCAAAAAGGAGTGCGTTATATGGCAGTAAAAATTTTTAATAGCCTCCCTATCGATATAAAAATGAAATTCAAAACATAAGATTATTTAGGGTCAAATTAAAGAAGTACCTAATTTCTCACGCCTTCTATTCTGTAGGTGAATTCATGACATTCAATAACACTCCATGAAATTGATACTAAAACTTTGTGTTGTACTAGTAGACTATATTGTAAATCTCTTCTGTATATATTTCATCTAGACTGTGACTATAAATTAAGACTTTATAATAGTATTAAGTTTTTTGACTTGTTATATTCTAGCTGTGAAGCAATGTATGAATACCATGGAATGTTAATAAATACAATACAATACAATACAATACAATACAATACAATATTATTATAAATGCTACAATTGACTGAGGCATGTTATGTGAAAATTGCATGTATTAGTCTTCTGATGATCAGGACCTTGAGATCAATCAACATAATCGAACATTTCGAGAAAGAATTAATGTTTACTAGAGTTCAATTTGATACTCAGGAGGAGTAAAGAATGGGCTGCGGATTTCGCAATTTCAATGTTTTTTTTCCCTTAAAGTTGATGATATGCAATCAGAACATTAACATAAACAGACGCTGAATAACCTAGCAGGCTTTGTGTAGCCAATGTCTCAAATTATCTGACATGTGTTCAAAGGAAATCAGAGTGTGAATTCAGCCACATCAGAGACGCTGGAACTAGAAACATATATTACTGCTAGTGCAACCCATCAAACTAAGGGACAAGCAGTTAGTAACTGGGGAATACTAGAGCACTGCGAGAGAAGTAATACAGGGCAACTATTAACTGACTTATGAAGGCGAAACTCTATATATGTCACTCACCTCAGACTCACACTTGACCACAGGAAAAGTAATTGACTGCAGAGTTTCCTCAGTCTTCACTTCCGATGTGCAGTCAGTGTTCTGTAAAGACATCCCAGAAGCAACCACTGTTAATAACAGAAATTCCTGCGAAGATCATAGATGTCAAAATTTTTTTTAGTCCGTTAATTAACGACGCTGTATCAACTACTGGTTATTTACCGCCGATGGGATTGATGATAGCTAGATGGTAATGGCGAGAAGAGGCCGAGGATTCGCCACAGATTACCTGATATTTGCCTTATGGTTGGGGAAAACCTCGGAAAAACTAGGTTACCATCCGTTCAGCAAGAGGAGGACATGTCTTTTTTAATCATTTTATCCTGTCCGGCAGGCATTTAAAAAATATTTGAAATGTCCAGCATTTCGCATTTCAACTAGAATTAATATGAATATTGAATAATGTACGATATTATGCATAGAATATCTAAACAAATGTGAGAACCTGTGAAAGAATTTAACTGCTTTCAATGGTTGAAACTAGAGCACATAAAAACATAAAATATCATGACCTATTGACATGCGTTGAATTCTTACACTCTAAAAATGTCACTATTCATGATTCTAAGCTATTTTATCAATTTTATTCTGTAATGTACAAAGGTATGCCAATCAAGTTAATTTGGCCAAAGATTTAAGTTTAGATAACAATGGTGCAAATTCTTCAATTCCAATAGTTCTGCGAGCACTGAAACTTTCTCAGAACTCTTAAAAATATGTCAGTTCTATTTATTTATCCCAAGTCACAATGGAAGTGCTGAGAGAGTATTTTCCCTAATATCTGCTCAATGGACAAAAGAACGAAATCACATGCTAACGGAGACAGTCAGAGGTATCATCAGAATGGAATATAATTTCAACGACATGTACTGTGAACAGTTCCATAGATATTTGTTACAAGATATAAGTTGGTCCCTTCATGCTCTTGTGCACAAAGTGGGCTCTACCGATAAGTAGGGTGCAGATGTAATACTGATCCAGCAACTAGTGAGAACACTAAGGTGAGCCATTGTTTTTATCTTTAATTTTGTTCATACCAATTTTTAAAAAGTCCTTCCTCTTTCAGCAATGTCCTCTTATTTTAGATTCCATGTCCTGCTATAGAATTTCTTCTGATGGTAACCCTAGGAGAAACCAACCAAGTAATTCGTCCAGGCGGGAATCGAACATCCACCCGAGCGCAATTTCGAAACGGCAGGCAAGCGCCTCATTCGACTGAGCTACAACAGTGGCTTAGACCTCAATAACAATACACAAGGAGACCGATGGTAAACAATGAAAAATGTGGTTATATTTACTTCTGACGATGGAGTTGGAACTTCTGAAGCTGCATCACCACAGGATTCTACACCTAATGGATCACCATCGGGTTCCGTCTTGATCACGTCCATCACTACTAAAAGAAGAGTTTCAGCAAAATAATCTAGCTGCTATTTGTAACAGATTATTAGTGCTCTTAAGGGGACAGGATGTTATTTTTTAAAACTTATTTCTTATTTGGTGTAAAATATTGATTTTTTGTATGTAGAGAGCTCATATCTGTGGCAACTCAACCAAATATAAATATTAAAAAAAAAAATTATTGGGGGGCCCAAATTTGAAAAAGATATACCCAATGCAGGATAGTACTAAAACCGATATATCTAAACCGTTTTTAAAGATAGATTCAAACAATTTTTTGCACTGCATTTGCAAAAGCATGTTCTACAAACTGTCTGCAACAGAATTTTGATATTAATCCTTACGTTTGTAAAATAAACAATTAAAATTTAATAACAATTTTCTGATTTCCTTTTCTGCAAACAAACGGACGTATTTTTTAAATGAACTCAATTAATAAAATTCTGTTACAGAGAAAAGTTTCCTAATAGTCTAAAGAATGTGTGTTCTAAATTTCATACATGTATATTTAATAATTATATCCATTTTTGTCTGGGAATGCAGCAAAAAAATAAAATCAAGTTACTGGAAACCGATAAAACCGGGCGAGTGATTTAAAAATCCTAGCACAGGAAGTTTAAAAATGACGTCAGAACATACGATAAGGGCACAAATACCCATAAAATGTTATGCAATGCATTCCACACATATCAAAGGGTATTTTAAAGAAAAAAAAATTTTGAAAATTTAATTTACCAGAAACAACAATAAAAGTGGGCGAGTGATTTAAAAATCCATACCGCAATAAGTTTAAAAATGGCGACTCAACATCCGATAAGGGCACAAATACCCACAAAATGTAATGCTATTCATTCCACACATATCACAGAGTACTTTAAAGAATTTTTTTTTAATTTACTCATTTTTCACAAAAAAAAAAATACCATCCTCTCCCCTTAATATAATCTGATTACATTATTTTATTTGTACTGTACATCAAAGTTTCTATTATGAAACTTCATTTTACCTTCACTGCATATAGTTTAAAGTCGTAAAATCTTAGGTGATAATTAGGCCTTTTTCATATTATATTTTGTACCGAAATTGTATATACATGTAGGATTCCCAACTTTTTTTAAAGAAGATACGGCGGACTACAGGAATCGACAAAAAACACATAGAAAATTTATAAATTATTCAGTTCAGTTTCTAAAATACAACTTATTCTACACTTTAGCAGCTAAGCTTAAATTAAGAGTATTTGGAGACAGATTTTGTTTCGCGTAATAATTGAATTAGTTTTCAGCTCTGATTTCATTAGATGTGTCGTGCTCATGTTTCGAAAATCTGTCCAATTATTGTTCATGAGATAAATCACCCTCTTTGTATGACAATTACTACTTAGAACAATACTCACTAGTTTTTTCCAAATTTATAGCATTAATATGGTTCGATTTTAAAACGGGTGTGCACTGAAATAAATTTCTGGTAAGCATTACTTTCTAAAAACACGGCACATTTCAATTCCAGTCTTGAACAACAAAATTCATCATACAAATATTCATCATTCATGGCAAAATGAAATGTCCTGAATAAAAATCTTTATATTATGGAAAAATAAGGGAGAAAAATGATCGAAAAGGAGAACAATACGGGAGCTGGGAATATCTTAAATATTTGGGACAAATACGGGAAATCCCGGGAAATACAGGGGACTTGGCAACCCTGTATACATCGGGGAATAAAAGGCCGTAAGTTTAGCCGAGTAAGTGTCCTTGACCAAAAGTACAAATGGAGTCCAAAATAGTATTTACCATGGGCCATAATAATGAAAAGTGAAATGTCCTTTCTGTAAAAATAGCAGCATGTATAATCTTACACAAAAAAAATTACTGGTTGCCATATGTTGAGTCGCGCTTGGAGAACTTCAGACGATTCCGTGAGAACTTAGGTTTAAATGTTAACGAATTTCTTATGCGCGACTCTGCTCTGTTATTCTTTTATTTTCATTGTTTGTTGCTTTTTCTATGCATAAATCATATGTTACGACTAATCTATATCACACATATATTCCAGAGGTAAATTAGTTGCAAAATTAGCATTCTTTTCCTAGTCGTGTGATGAAATGCTCCCTGAAGAGGACTTAGAAAAGTAAGCAAACCTACGCTACAGGACACCGGCCATTTTGTCTCTAAGGCTGTATGCTTACCAGGGCTATGGTGCTGGCTACTATAGAGCAAGAACCTGACATTTAATGTCTTCTTTAGTTCTTTAGTTGAGGTGAAGATGGCCGAATTATTAACTATATAAATTATTTTTATTGTTTGTTAATTTGGTGTAGAGCTCTAGGACCTAGTTATGAAGCAGTAGTTTAAATGATGTCAATATTTAATAGATAATGGACGCTTGCCCATTTACAAACAACATAAGTTGAACCCTGTGAAGGCATTATTTCCTGAGAATATATAGTTAGTGTAGGCATGGAGGAATTGTCCAAAAGTGTCAAAATGAACATACATACGCAATTAAGTTTGCCCATACAGTAACCAGCTATGGTTTGAACCCATTTAGTAATCATTTTCCGAGATTGAGTCTTGTCAAATTGTAAGTGGGGCTCTTGGACCTAGCTATAAAGGAGTTAAAAATTTGCAATATTGACTGCAATAAATCTTTACAGAAACGGAAGGAGGCAAAAATTTAATTCAGATATTTAAATGCAATAGTCTATATATTCTAAGTAAATCCCGAAAAGACAAAGTATATGATTATGTCTCTTGACCAGAATATTGTACGAAATGGAAATATACAAATTGGAGATTTATCTTTTGAAGAGGTGGAAAAAATCAAATATCTTGAAGCAACAGTAACAAATATAAATGATACTCGGGAGAAAATTAAACACAGAATAAATATGAGAAATGCTTGTTAATATTCGGTTGAGAAGCTTTTGTCATCTAGCCTTCTGTCAAAAAATCTTAAAGTTAGAATTTATAAAACAGTTATATTACCGGTTGTTCTTTATGATTGTGAAACTTGGACTCTCACTTTGAGAGAGGAACATAGGTTACGGTGTTTGAGAATAAGGTGCTTAGGAAAATATTTGGGGCCAAGAGGGATGAAGTTACAGAAGAATGAAGAAAGTTATACAACACAGAACTGCACACATTGTATTCTTCACCTGACATAATTAGGAACATTAAATCCATACGTTTGAGATGGGCAGGGCATATAGCACGTATGGGTGAATCCAGAAATGCATATAGTGTGTTAGTTGGGAGGTCGGAGGGAAAAAGACCTTTGGGGAGGCCGAGACGTAGATGGGATGATAATATTAAAATGCATTTGAGGGAGGTGGGATATGATGATAGAGAATGGATTAATCTTGATCAGGATAGGGACCGCTGGCGGGCTTATGTGAGGGCGGCAATGAACCTCCAGGTTCCTTAAAAGCCACTAAGTAAGTCTTTATATTCTAGAAAAATGGAAAGAGGAAGTAATAATCAATTATATTACAACAGAAAAGAGAAACAAGTTACCAGAATTCCTTCATCTGCTGCCCTCCAAGTAAAGGACTCCATAATATAATTGCAGGTGATAATATAAATCCTTACCGCCATATATAGAACCAAGAAGCTTTCAACTATTTACTGTAATCGCAATAATTAGGCTAAGTACCTACAAAAAATTGTTTCAGGAGAAATTTATCACTAACAACCCTGCCTACAACGAGTGAGTCATAAATTGCTTGTACATGAGTTGCGTACTGAACTTCTTACCTCTGTTATCGGTGTTTTTGCAAGGACTCTGTCACAAGCACAGTCCGCAGATTAATGTATTGGAAACTCAACACAGGCCCTCGAAACTAATATATGCAGTGAACTGAACTTATGCACAGTGTGCACAGTCGATTACTTAAATAATCGGTTAAACGAGCACTGAGGTAGTTTCCTTCCCTCTTCGCTTCCACACCTTCAATATTCCCACGTAATACCAACGTAACATCCGTGACATTAAGAAAGTTTCACGGTAGTATACACTTGCGGTCTTACTAATAAAAACCCTATATACAGACTTTTAACTGTCTTATACTTATACAATGAGTACCTCGTTTATAAGCCGTGTGTAAATTCCTTACTAATAATCACTACATACGTCGTGTATAACAGTACACCTGTTACACAGCTACGTCATAGTTTCGTCATTACTTCGTTAAGAAAGGTAATAGAATATCTGAGGTTCTCTATTGCATCCGGCAGAGCGCTCTAGTGTTGCGTGTTAAATATCGATAGTACAACTGGCTCTAATCGATTACCACACTACATTTTGGTCAAAGAGTACAAGCTACAGCAATATTATTCTAATAATTCTAGGATCTTTGGTTTGTTCTTCTGTGGTTACAAGGTAACCATCATCATAAAATGACAGTTGATACGAACAGCTGTTAGAGGGGCGGCCATTTTTTCCCTATATACAACGCTTAAACAAGGGGTTTCGTGTATATAACTACTGCAAAGCAATTCCCACTGTATAGTTACAGCTTGTTTATACGTCCATAGCTTATTCACGGTTTATTAGTAACGTTTTCTGTCTCAACTCTGCATAAGTCTCGTATAAAAACTATACACGGTTTATTAGTAAGACTGTTAAGCTGTACTAATCTCTCACAGGTTAGGTTAGTTTAGGCTTTTGTTGGGTAGCTATTATATATCCCAATGAGATAGGTAAGGTTAGGCTTTTAATATGCCTTGCATATACGAATGTCTGGAACATTATCGGATAAATTTCAGAACACGGATTCCTTCCTTTCCCTCTTACTTCAAAATCCCAACCTTGTGCACACAAAATAAATTATTGGCACTGAAAAGTGCCTTTCCGTAAGCATTATGATGCGCATTGGACAAACGCAGACAAATCTGCTCTTTTCAGTATTTTAAGATATAATTATCAGTGAGGAATTCGTATACTGAAATTTTCCCAGATTTTCTAAGCCTGATTCCTTCAAACAAGCGTTGAGGTAGTTCCAGTGATTTTAGAACGCCAGCCAGTTACGGTGATTTCCGGGATCCCTTATAAATTCAACAATTCTAACTTTCGAAATCACTGGAACTACTACAGCAGTATTTCACTTTAATGAATAATGACCATTCCCATGGTGAAACGGTTGGACCCAGAATGATAACATAATACATACCAGTACTAATTGGAGACGTAGGCTACACTTCCGAAAAACTAATTAAATAGGACTATAGGGCGAGTAAGTTATTAGAATAATTTCACAATATCACTGCCACTTTGATACAGATTGTGTATCAAGTAAACCATGGAAAAGGAACATTACGCTTTTGTATTGAAGTATATATACCGCTGGAGTTATGAAATATGTCGCAAGATATACAGACTGGAAATGTAACACTGCAAAAAGGAAAAAAATCCAATATTTTACGTTATACCTATTAGCTCGATCAGGGCTATTACCAAAACTTTGTGTTGCCAAGTCTAATCCGGGGGCAATGCTCCTCCACTCAGAATAGATTGAATTCGGTACTATCGAATTTGGAACATGTGCAGCTAATTAAAATACTGTACCCAAATATGTATGACCTTTCATCATTCATTCTCTCCATATAAATGTAAACCAAGCTTTCTAAAAAAAAATCAAGGCTTGGAAATGCATTACCTCTTAACATTTCCATTAAAACCTACGACTCATACTTTTAGTGACTTCTAAAAAGAATTATATTGAGAGAGATTTCTGGTATTAAGTTACGGGGACAATGTAATGCATAGGCCTACACCCTCCAAATGTACGCATATTGCACACAATTATTACTACATTAACACATTCAAACAACAATTTGTCTTAATCCATAATCGCATAAGACAAATAGTGTTGTTTTTTGTTTTCTTGCTATATTTATCAGCTGTTCACTAAATCTCTCAGTACATCACAATACTTTCTCGCACCCCGACCACATTGCAAGTAAATGTCTTCACAGAGGACAGATGAGTAAAGCAGGGTCAGTACCACGAGCATTAATTGTGCTGTTAACTGTTTAAACTTCTTAAAGAATAGCCTATTTTTAGTTACTTTTATATTCATTTACATCATAAACAAGAATTACTGAATGTAATACCAACTTCAAGCGTGCCTGCTGAGTTGAGGGAATACACTATTGAGTTTTTGTAATGTCTACAGTTTCATTTTATCTTTTTTAAAACTTTCTATAAGTTAGATTACTAAAATATTTTTGTTAAATGTTTTTCGTTATTCTTTCTCCCCCCCCCCCCTTACAAATTTTTATATTGAGAACCGGCGCACTGGTTATTTCCCAGACAGTAAACATCATTAGTAAAAGCTCAAGTTTGTGGGCAAAGCAAGGACATGCACTATTACCTTTACTTTTTAACTGCTCTAGAATATGCCATTAGGAAAGTCCAGGATAACAGAGAGGGCTTGGAATTGAACGGGTTACATCAGCTGCTTGTCTATGCGGATGACGAGAATATGTTGGGAGAAAATCCACGAACGATTAGGGAAAACACGAGAATTTTACTTGATGCAACTAAAGAGATAGGTTTCGACGGAAACACCGCAAAAAACTAAGTATGTGACTATGTCTCGTGACATGAACATAGGCATAGTATGAAATGGAGATATAACAATTGGAAATTTTTCCTTTCGAAAGGTGGAAAAATTCAAGTACAATGGAGCAACATTAATATAAATGACACTCGAAAGGAAATTAAACTCAGAATAAATATGGGAAATGTGTGTTATTATTCGGATGAGAAGCTTTTGTCATCCAGTCTGCTCTCGAAAAATCTGAAAGTTAGAATTTATAAACAGTTATATTATCAGCTGTTCTATATGATTCCGAAACTTCGACTCTCACTTCGAGAGAGCATATGATTATGTCTCGTGACCTGAACATAGGCCTAGTATGAAATTGAAATAAAAAAACGGAAATGTTTCCTTTCAAAACGTGGAAAAATTCAACTACTTTGGAGCAACATTAACAAATATAAATGACACTGGAAAGGAAATTAAACGCTATATTAATATGGGAAATGCCTGCTTTTATTCGGTTGAGCAGCTTTTGTCATCCAGTCTGCTCTCAAAAAAGCTGACAGAATTTATAAAACAGTTTACCAGTTGTTCTGTATGATTGTGAAACTTGGACTCTCACTGTGAGAGAGGAAAAGAGGTTAAGGGTGTTTGAGAATTAGGTACTTAGGAAAATATTTTGGGCAAAGATGAAGTTACAGGAGACTGAAGAAATTTACACAACGCAGAACTGCACGCATTTTATTCTTCACCTGCCATCATTAGGAACATTAAATTCAGACGTTTGAGATGGGCAGGGCATGTAGCACGTATGAGTGAATCCAGAAATGTATATAGAGTGTTAGTTGAGAGGCTGGAAGGAAAAAGACCTTTGAGAAGGCCGAGACATAGATGGGAGGATAATGTTAAAATGGATTTGAGGGAGATAGGACATGATGCTATGGACTGGATTAATCTTGCTCAGGATAGGGACTGATGGCGAGGACACGAATGAACCTCTGGGTTCCATAAAAGCCATAAGTAATTAAAACAATATATATCTTTGAAGAATTGATTTTTTAATTCATTGCCTTTCATAGCTTTCTTAATAATAATAATAAGAAAATGTAGACATGAATAAAGCATTTCAAGAGAAGTCCTCTTGTTAACATATGTGCTAAGTTTATTACACTAGGTTTAGCCATCCAAGAAATATTTTATTTCTATAAAAGTTAAAATGTAAAAAAACTTGAACTGATGTAAAACGCTTTAATCCTTATATATGAATATAATAATTACTTATATAGCATTAATTGAATTTCTAACTTAGAATCATATCGCGATGAAATATTTAAGAGAGTATTTCTCAAGAATCTGTATCTATATTTTTTGGCAAATTATTTAAAGAATAAAGAAAACGACGTAACTTCCGTACAGTGAGGTGCAGTCCAAAGCACGGATGGATGGAAGGGGATAAGAAAGGTATTATTACAATAAATAATAACGAAAAATGTAGAGCAGAACATGGTTGAACCAAAGGCACAGATGACAGTGACTCTGAAGTATAATGACGTGCATTGTGCCTACCGGTAAGAAAATAAGAATACGTATGATCACATAAAAACTTAAAAATCCGAGTAAAAGTTTCCCACTAGTGAGCAATATTTAATATAATGTCATACCGAGGAACCTAGCTGACAGATAAGATTCTCAATGCTCCAAATATTTCCTCGAATGTGGTCCTCAAATATGTGAAAAATATTATATTACAGCCATCGCACCGAATTCCTTTTAGCATATGTGCAAATATAAATGATTATACTGGTCAACAAGATTTTTCGACAAGAAAACTGAATATAGATTCTAGTGCATTCTTTTATGCTGAATTAAAATATATGACAATTTTTGCATCAGGTGTGAATTTTTTTTGTGACAGTCACTTTTTATATAATATACTTCTATATATCAGGCTTTCTTTCCTAGAAATTTTTCAAGTTATAAGAAGAGACAATTTTTTGTAAAATATGGAAATTTTATTCGGATTGGGTTGGCAGCACTATGCGCTTCGGACTGGATTGAAAAATTGAACAATTTGCAATTCCTAAGGCTTTTGTGAGAACATAATTACCATACAACTGCTAATTTTGTTTTACTAATATTAGAGGAATTACATCTAAATCTAAAACAAAAATATACAGTTAGCTGTCCCAAATTACTATCTGTAACGAGGCCTATATTACCTCGTCAGAAAGTCCAGATAAAGCATATTCTTCTCCCATTCTTATAAAACTGGGACTTTACAAAAAATTTTGTGAAAGCAATTGATAAAATCTCTGCTGCATTTATGTATTTGAAATCTAAATTTCCCAAAGTTAATGATGTAAAACTCAAAGAAGGAATTTTTATAGAGTCACAGATAAGATCACTAATATTAGTTGATTAAATTTTTTAGAGAAACTGTTAAATTCACTGGAAAAAACAGCATGAAAATCGTTAAAAATAAAGTATGTTGTAGTTTTCTTGAAAGTCATAGAGCAGAAAACTATCGGGAAATAGTGAGAGAACTTGCAAATTCGAACAAAGCTACGCGCAGCAACTAGTCTTTAAAATTTCACTTCTTGGCCTCCCACCTATACTTCTTCCCGACAATCTTCGCCTGTCATTGATGGACATGAACAGTATTTTCATCAATAGATTTCTACGATGGAAAGGAGGTGCTAAGGAAACTACGATGAAGAAAGATACCACAAAAGCAAAATATGCCCGAAAATCGTCATATAAAAGCCAAAATGAGGTATATGTTTATCATTTAGTGTTATGTTATAATTGTATAAAAATTTACCCATGCGTCACAAGAAACCCTACCTAATGAAACAAATCTGAACTCAGCATGACAAAGACACTTGGATCCAGTTAGCTTAAGGGTATATGTACGTGAACAACCACAAATATTATCAGAAAATGCAGGCTCTAAATTTCTAAATTTTATTATGGAAATGAACTCACAATTGGACAAAAATTACAAGGTACCACAACAAGACTTATTAGAACTTAAATATCTGATAAAAGTATAAAAAAGGTTACTAATAATATTTTTCAAACCAGTTTTCTCAGAGTATGAAAAAAAAACAAAAAAAAAAACAAAATTTGCAGTTACATCATTTGGTAACCATAAAATTGTAATGGTCTCTGTGACATCTTCAATATTTTTCCTCCATATAACAAACACTTATTTCTGAAATGCAGACTACTCTCAGACATGTATAGTTGTATATTTTAATACAATTAATTTTTTATTTGTCCCATATAAAATATATTAAAACTTACATAATGTTTTGTGACCTAATTTTTCTATTTTCAAAGAAATGGGCATTATTGTAACCTACGTATTGCATAAATTCATATTAAATCAGTGTACAAAATATCAGAATTCTACCTCTAATGGTTATGGAATTATGAAATAAAATGTGTGAAAATTTTCACATTTTCGAAAATTTAATTTAAAAATGTGAATTCATAAAAAATTTAGTTAGTAATCTTTTTAAACTTTTATCAGATATTTAAGTTCTAATAAGTCTTGTTGTGGTACTTTGTAATTTTTGTCGAACTGAGGACCGGTTTTGCAAAACTTGCAAAATTGAGATTTTGATGGATTCATTAACATGAGGCAGGCCTCTACACGATGTTCTAAGTGTCTTAGTAAAATTGGGTTATTTGTCTTCATCGTAGTGTGTCAGTGTGTGAACGTTTTTTTCAAAACTTGCTTTCTGCTATGAGAGATACAGTAAAACTTGCTTACTATAGTGTTTTGTCTCTCCTGTAAAATTTAGTTTTTTTTTCAGTTAGCAAGTTTTGCAAAATCGGTCCTCAATTGTGAGTTCATTTCCTTTTAAATTTTAGAAATTTAGAGCCTGCATTTTCTGATAATAATTGTAGTCGTTCAGGTACATATATCCTTAATTGTGGTACAATAAAAAGGCTCATTTTATAGACCAGAGATATTGAACAATGCACTCGAAAAAAAATTTCTACAACCGGTGCATTTGGTTCTAGGCAGAATGCGTACGCGCATGCATTAGAAGAACACTTGGGCGTACAAAACATTTATCACAAATATCGCATTTATACGGCTTCTGACCAGTATGCAAACGTACATGCTCCGTGAGGTGCCACGATCGTACGAAACATTTCCCACATGCATCGCATTTGAACGGCTTCTCTCCAAAGTGAGAACGTGCGTGCTCAATCAGATGACCAGATTGTACAAATCTTTTCCCACATATTTCGCAAATATATGGCTTCTCCCCGGAATGCGTACGCGTATGACTCCTCAAATGACCGGACGATACAAAAGATTTACCACAGACGTTGCACTTGTATGGCTTGTCACCAGAATGCGAGCGTTCATGCACTGTCAATCCATCAGAGCGTACAAAACGTTTCCCACAAATATGGCACTTGAATCGCTTTTCGCCAGAGTGAGAACGTTTGTGATCTTGCATATGACCGGAATGCACCAATAATTTCCCACAAATATCGCATTGATATGCCTTCTCACCAGAATGAACACGTATATGCCGTGATAACCTTTCAGAGTTAAGAAAAGTTTTCCCACAAACATCGCAACCGAATTGTTTCTCGCCAGAATGGGTACGTTCATGCACTTTCAGATGATCAGACCGATTAAAACATTTTCCACAAAGGTTGCATTTGAACGGCTTCTCCCCAGTGTGCGTGCGTTCATGGACATTCAGTCCTTCCAACCGAGCGAAACACTTCCCACAAGCTGTACACTTGAATGGCCTCTCGCCAGAATGAGTGCGAGAATGGGCTTTGAGATAACGTGCCTTTAGAAAACTTTTCCCGCATACATCGCACTTAAAGGCCTTCTCGCCAGAATGCGCATGTGGTTGAAGTGTACTTTCTGCGACAGGATATTCTGCAGATACATCATTGTTAGGTCTTTTGGATTTCACGTGTGTTGTTCCATTCTCCTTTGTCTTCGATGTGCTGTAATAAAAATTATGTTATTAGTGAAAGAACTGTCATCATAACAAAGATAAAGGCAAGTCGGCCTCGGTAGCGCAGTCGGTATAATACTGGCCTTCTGTGATTTTCGTTCCCTCCTGTCAAGACTTCAGATTCCTCTATCGTTACTTTGAACTTATTCTCCTCTTTGACTGGAACCACAAGAAACATGTCCTCCTGAAAACAATAAATACATAAGGCTCACGACCTTTGACCTAAAGAAATACAGTATTTTGAATCTAACGGATTTTAATACTATTTTTGAAGGAGTAAAATCCTTCAAGTAATTGGGATCAATAGTAAACGACGAAAACAATATCGAGAAAGAAATAAACAATAGAATTGTTATGGCAAATAAAGCATACTTTGCAAATCTCAACCTATTCAAAAGCAAATACGCATCCAAACAAGCAAAATTAAGACTATATTTAACAGTAATAAAACCAATTGTAAGTGAAACCTGGACCCTAACTGAATTCTCTAAGCAAAAGTTCCTGGTTTTTGAAAGGAAAATATTACGAAGGATATTTGGCCCAATAAAAGATGCAAACGATGAGTGGAGAATTAGAAATAATAAAGACTTACACATTTTAATACAAAACCAACACATAGTAAACTATATCAAAGCGCAAAGGTTGGCATGGTTTGGCCATATCAATCGTATGGACGAAGGAAAAACAGTTAAGAAAATATATAAATGGAACCCCATCATTAAAAGAGCAAAAGGAAGACCAAAAAGTAGATGGAAGGAAAACATAACCAACGATTTGAAAATACTGAATGTGAAGAATTGGCAAAATCTTGTTCATACCAGAAAAGAATGGCGTAAATTAATTGAGAAGGTCAAAACTTCGACGAAGTTGTAGCACCTACTGAAGAAGAAGAAGAAGAAGAAGAAGAAGAAGAAGAAGAAGAAGAAGAAGAAGAAGAAGAAGAAGAAGAAGAACGGATTTTAATATCAACTCACAAATTTTCGTAATGCCAAAGGCATTTATGTACAGTGTATATATATATATATATATATAACATTGAAGGATCATTGTTCTTCGTATGTCACCATAAAATACTGGGTGTTCAAAAATCTGTTTCTCTGAACACTGTAGATAACATCGATGCCATGCATAGAATAATTCTGGACTATCGACGAATTGGTCTCAAATCTATTGGAGAAAATTTGGAAATGTTCCATATATGCGTTTTTCACGTCGTACATCATGAAACGAAAATGAGAAAATAATCTTCAAAAATGTATCCCTAAATACCTAAACTCGTGATAACAAAAACCACTCACTGTCTCAAGAGACACGAAAATCGTCTGTAGCTGCATTTAGATTGGCAACAGGCCATGATTGTTTGGCCAAACACCTGCATAGAATTGGAATATATCAGTCCCCTAACTGACCATTGTGCAACTCAAACCAAGAAATGGATTCGGAACACCTCAAAATCTGTGCTTCAATGGCTAACCGTGACAATATCTTTGAAAAATATTGGAGTGCAGAAGGTCAAATGACTGTATTGTCAAACGCCTAGCATTAAAAAACAACAACAACTTTTCCGCAACTTTTATGAGGAATCTTCTAACTTTCCGGATAACATTGTAAACAAAGGAGAAATTTGAGTCCTTCATTCCAATACTTGCCATCAGAATAATTAACATACAAGATGAAACAGTTATTATTCTTACTTAGTAAGTTTTCAAAAAGTGTGCTCTGCTAGCAAGAGAATCACCCTTCCTGTGTTAAAGAAAACTGATGAAGTTATATTCGAATTGGCTGACAACGCCCCATATTCGCCAGATTTAGTCACAGAGAACTATCACTTATTTTCCCCTCCCGTGGGGGGAGGGGAAAACACTTAAAACATTGAAGTTCTCGTTTAATAAACAGTAATAAGTACTATGGAGTAGTGGCCTTCGAACAAGACAAATATATATAGCTTGGACTCCCTTTGTAACTGATGCCCTAATTGAACAGAGTTTTAAAAGTGTCTTTACTGAAGAAAAGAAACAAGTATATGATTATGTGTTGTGACCAGAACATAGTACGAAATGGAAATATAAAAATTTATCCTTTGAAAAGGTGGTAAAATTCAAGTACCTTGAAGCAACGGTTAAATGACACTCGAGAGCAAATTAAACGCAGAATAAATATGGAAAACGCCTGCTATTATTCGGTTCAGAAGCTTTAGTCGTCTAGTCTGCTTTCAAAATAAAATGAGAGTTAGAATTTATAGGGTGTTCTGTATTGTTGTGAAACTTGGACTCTCACTTTGAGAGAGGACCAGAGGTTAAAGGTGATCAAGAATAAGGTGCTCATGAAAATATTTGGGGCCATGAAGGATGAAATTACAGGAGAATGAAGAAAGTTACACAACGCAGAACTGCACGGATTGTGTTCTTCATTTCACATAATTAAATCCAGACGTTTCAGATGGGCAGGGCATGTAGCATGCATGAGTGAATCCAGAAATGAATATAGTGTATTAGTTGGAAGACAAGAAGGAAGAAGACCGTTGGGGATGCCGAGAGGTAAATGGGAGGATAATAATAATATGGATTTGAGGGAAGTGGGGTGTGATGTTAGGAACTGGATTAATCTTGCACACGATAGGGACTGATTGCAAGCTTATGTGAGGGCGACAATGAACCTTCAGGTTCTCTAAAAGCCATTTGTAAGGAAGTAAGTTATCATTGCAAAAATAAAGATTTGTTTGGGATATAGTAATTCTCTCCATCTTGGGTAATAACTTAAAATACCGCCTGATATAGCTGGTGTAAATAATGATACATTTATATTAACTGCATGCAAAGTAACCTAGACATTAAAGTTCTAATATTCTCTTCGTCATAACAGCGAATATTTATTGTATTATATCGTAATCAAAAACGAAAGAATTGCCTTAGTAATCTTGAAGTCTCAATCATAGCATTCGAAGGATATTTAAACTTTGTAAGAATGCTGGAAAGAAAACAGTAGGCAATAAGAGTTCAATATCAAGACATTTAAAAACAGAGTAATCAGTAAACTTCACTCACTTCCGGTTCACACTTAATCACAGGTGATATGATTGGCACTTCTGTTTCCTCAATTTTGACTTCCAATTTGAAGCCAGTGATGGAGTTTGTGCTTTCCACCATGTTCTCTTCCTGTGGAATACAAAGATATCACAAGTATATATGAACTTTTTTCTTGTAGTTGTATTATATTTCTCGAGATGTGGAACAAGAGGCCTGATAGCCTTAATCCCATATAAATAACTGATAAATATACTCGAGTCGTGTTTTTGAGCAAGGAACTGAACCAAAAAAAGTCTTTTATGCTCGACCATGCCGAAATGTAGTAATTATACACCTGGTAGAAGCCCTTTAATGGACTTCATTAAAGTACACCTATTCATTATAGTTCAGGTGTTCCACCAATCAGAAAATACCATTGTAGCAATATCAAAGCGCAAGTATCGATTATTCTCGGATATGCAATCGAAAGACAACTAGCGAAACGTCACGGAGGCTGGAAATCCAATACTGTCGCACAAGGTTATGTTCTGTTACTATAATAATTAGCGTTAATTTTAAATAATATTCAAATAAATTCAATTTGTCATCTCGTTTTTCAATGTCTAAATCAATTTCAAGGTTATATCAAGATTAATGTTTATTTTACTCTCTAGATTATATCAAGGTCAATGACATTTGTTTCTCGGAAAAAAATCAATACTTTCGCGTCTGCGCACATCTCACAATTTATGAGATATTGCACAAGGTCAGTTCCGCTCCCCAGTCAGATAAGAATAACATGAATACTTATGAATAATTTCAAGTTAGAAATATGGTCGAGCATAAAAAGTCGTATGAAACTTGCCTACAATGGTAATTAAGACGCTCGTATGAAAATTATGAAACTCGCTTGCGCTCGTTTCATAAACATACTCGCGTCATAATTATTACCATTATAGGCTCGTTGCATAATGTAGTAATTCATAGTACAGGAGTGAAGAAATGAACAAGGGACATAAAAAATGGCCTTACATCTGGTGCCTCTTCTTTGATTGCGTCATCAGACGCACTAACTGCCAAAGGATCGACCTCGGGTTCCGTCTTGATAACATCCATTTCAACTGAAAGAACAATGTAAGAAAATTACCTGTTTCCTGTTTTTGAGCTGTTGATATATGCACACTATTTGAAAATTAGAAGGTGGAGAGGTCATTACAAAGAATAGCAAGCAATGAAATGATACAGTCACTGAACCACGTGAACCACGAAGAGAGGCCAGCGACCAAGTAACAGTGTCAAGCACAGCAACAACAGTGGATGAGGATGTCAAAAGGCGATTGAGGAAGAAAATAATGACGGCATCAGGTAGACAGAGGAGAACCGAACGATGGCATACAGGAGCTGAGAACAGCAAAAAGGGTTCAGTGAATCTAGTTGCAAGAACAAATATGCGTCAGCAATTACAAAACGGATCGAGAGATGAAGAAGAAACTAAGATAAGAAGTCAAGATTCTGCAAGAACTGGATGGGATTAAATAACATTGGCGATACCGAATAGAGGTACGCCAGAGGGAAGAAGCAAGGGACAGAAAAGTTATAACTTAAGAGGTTGGTGCATGAGTGACGAACATAGGGAAGTGATAAAGTGAAAATAGTATGCGTGAGTGACAAAACATAGGGAAGTGATGAAGTGAAAATAGTATGCGTGAGTGACAAAACATAGGGAAGTGATGAAGTGAAAATAGTATGCATGAGTGACAAAACATAGGGAAGTGATGAAGTGAAAATAGTGTGCATGTGTGACAAAACATAGGGAAGTGATAAAGTGAAAATAGTATGCATGAGTGACAAAACATAGGGAAGTGATAAAGTGAAAGTAGTATGCATGAGTGACAAAACATAGGGAAGTGAAAAAGTGAAAATAGTATGCATGAGTGACAAAACATAGGGAAGTGATAAAGTGAAAATAGTATGCATGAGTGACAAAACATAGGGAAGTGATGAAGTGAAAATAGTATGCATGAGTGACAAAACATAGGGAAGTGATGAAGTGAAAATAGTGTGCATGAGTGACAAAACATAGGGAAGTGATAAAGTGAAAATAGTATGCGTGAGTGACAAAACATAGGGAAGTGATGAAGTGAAAATAGTATGCATGAGTGACAAAACATAGGGAAGTGATAAAGTGAAAATAGTGTGCATGAGTGACAAAACATAGGGAAGTGATGAAGTGAAAATAGTATGCATGAGTGACAAAACATAGGGAAGTGATAAAGTGAAAATAGTATGCGTGAGTGACAAAACATAGGGAAGTGATAAAGTGAAAATAGTATGCGTGAGTGACAAAACATAGGGAAGTGATGAAGTGAAAATAGTATGCATGAGTGACAAAACATAGGGAAGTGATAAAGTGAAAATAGTGTGCATGAGTGACAAAACATAGGGAAGTGATGAAGTGAAAATAGTATGCATGAGTGACAAAACATAGGGAAGTGATAAAGTGAAAATAGTATGCATGAGTGACAAAACATAGGGAAGTGATAAAGTGAAAATAGTATGCATGAGTGACAAAACATAGGGAAGTGATAAAGTGACAATAGTATGCATGAGTGACAAAACACAGGGAAGTGATAAAGTGAAAATAGTATGCATGAGTGACAAAACATAGGGAAGTGATAAAGTGAAAATAGTATGCATGAGTGACAAAACATAGGGAAGTGATAAAGTGAAAATAGTATGCATGAGTGACAAAACATAGGGAAGTGATAAAGTGAAAATAGTATGCATGAGTGACAAAACATAGGGAAGTGATAAAGTGAAAATAGTGTGCATGAGTGACAAAACATAGGGAAGTGATGAAGTGAAAATAGTATGCATGAGTGACAAAACATAGGGAAGTGATAAAGTGAAAATAGTATGCATGAGTGACAAAACATAGGGAAGTGATAAAGTGAAAATAGTATGCATGAGTGACAAAACATAGGGAAGTGATAAAGTGAAAATAGTATGCATGAGTGACAAAACACAGGGAAGTGATAAAGTGAAAATAGTATGCACGAGTGACAAAACATAGGGAAGTGATAAAGTGAAAATAGTATGCATGAGTGACAAAACATAGGGAAGTGATAAATTGAAAATAGTATGCATGAGTGACAAAACATAGGGAAGTGATAAAGTGAAAATAGTATGCATGAGTGACAAAACACAGGGAAGTGATAAAGTGAAAATAGTATGCATGAGTGACAAAACATAGGGAAGTGAAAAAGTGAAAATAGTATGCATAAGTGACAAAACATAGGGAAGTGATAAAGTGAAAATAGTATGCATGAGTGACAAAACATAGGGAAGTGATAAAGTGAAAATAGTATGCATGAGTGACAAAACATAGGGAAGTGATAAAGTGAAAATAGTATGCAAGAGTGACAAAACATAGGGAAGTGATAAAGTGAAAATAGTATGCATGAGTGACAAAGCATAGGAAAGTGATAAAGTGAAAATAGAATGCATGAGTGACAGAAAAGACGGTAAGGCAAGGGAAGAACTTAATAGTGAAAAAGGATAACATACAGTACAAGTAATAACCAGAGAGTGATAATAAGTAAGTAGTGATACAAATATAATAAAAAATGTGGGAATGGAAATGTACTGGAAGTAAAGATAAGAATTAGATTAGTGGGAATGAGTGGTCAGTGAACATTAGTGATTCAAGTGAATAAATAAGATAACAACTATGGAAGAGTTCAACTAAATGTAAACAATCTTGGAAAAAAATTAATAAGGAATTGAGAGGAGCGATTGTTTAATTAAATGAGGTTAGTAAGAATAAGATAGATAATTGGGAAAGGGAGGTATAAGTAGAAAAAGAAGGGAGGGAAAGAGAGGTGAGAGAAATGGTAGAAAAGTGATCAGGGTCATTTATATGAAACAGCCGGATGTTTAAAAACGGGTAAACAGAATATATACCGGTATGCAAGGGAGTTTTGGCACTGTATACAGAAATGTGAAGGGCCATCACGACCGGTGTAAGCTGGTGGAATAAATATATCATATCATAATTCTGTATTTTCTTACCTAATAATTTAATTTAATTTACAATAAATAATAGCGTAAACGTATATAATACTGAGTAATTTCTCTTAAGATATGAATGAAGAAATCTGTAGTATGCAGAATATTGCTACGAGTAAATTGAAGGCTCATGAACCTAAAAAAGAATTTTGAAAACTGAGTGCATGAATGTAAATAATAGGAACTTTGTCGAAGGTCAATAGGCCTGTAACATTCGTACTAGAATATGCAGTCACCAAACTGTGTTTTTATTATAGGGGAAGCACTATCGGGCTTGAGTTTCTCATATTTCTCCAGCTGCAGAAACATCAAAAGTAGTTTTTAATAGAATACAATATGATCGCAGTAGTCTCACGATTATTCGAGCATTTTGTAGGTTAAGGACATGCAGTTTTGAAAATGTTTGATGATTTTGAAATTGTGAAGTTGAAACACGATTTATGTGACAGGAGCAGCAATGCTAGCAGATCAACAAGCATTGTTATGATAAAACGGTGGTTTTTCCACACATAACATAACACATACCTGCACCAATTGATTATACCATATTTGTAGAAATCAAATTAGATATGTGGTAGGTACGTTTACAATAATTTTATACAGAAAATGTCACTGCCACCTTGATACCGATTGTGTAGAGTTGTAGACTGTTGTAAGAGAGATACACACAGAATGGAACATTATTAACTACATAATATATAGAATGTAATATGACACTGGACTTATGAAACATGTCGCAGCGATGTTCGGACAGGAAACGTAACAGTGCTGAAAGAAATAAAAATCCAAATATCTATTTGGCTACCCAAACTTTGTCTTTCCTAGTATCATTTGGGTGGAATGCACTCTTGATATTTTCTTAACTCGAACCTGAATAGGTACATGTATTTCGTCCTCTCGTATTTGGGATAGTGCAAAGATGTTTTAATTTCTCATCTTCATTTGAATACTATGAAAAAAAAGTAATAATAATAAAAACTACCGGTACTAGCATTACAATAAAGACTTCATAGTCATTGCACAAAACATAAATGAAGGCTTTCAAATAACATGCTGTACCAAATAGGCCTATAAATTTCTTGTTTTCAACCATCATTCCCCGCTTATAAAAGTAGGCAAAGCTTTGTACAAAATCAAGTGTTGGAATTGCACTCCTCTTAATTTATTGCTTTCTTTAAAACAATTGAAAACTCTTACAAAGAATTAAACGCAGAAAGAACACTGGAATTAGGTAATGGCTCATGACAAGTATAGTGTGTTTTTATTATTTTTGCCATATTGAAGAGCAGTTGAGTAAATTCCTAAATACATCACGGAACTTTTACGCACTACCAGCACAAAACGTCAGTCCATAACTTCACAGTGGACAGATGAACTAAATAGCAGTATTAAGGGAAGATAATGGTGAAATTTCACATACGGTATTTCTTATTTGTTTAATACAAAAGTTCACTTATAGTCTGATAAAGGTGTGTTCTAAACTTCATGAAATTTCCTTTAGTGGTCTTGAGTTATATAAACTTTGGCAAGTACCGTATCACAAAATCATGCTTGTGGGAAATCAAGAAACAGCGTGCCATTTAAAGCAGCTACTAATGACCTCCAATAATGGAACATAGCCAATGAAATACATTTGTTGTATTCTACATATATTAAAGAACAGTTTTGGCACTTTTTTTGGCAAAATATCAACTTTTGCCAAATTTAAAAAAATTGTCCTCCCTTAATTGTATGGTGCACTTGTTACAGTTTCATAAATTTCAGTTGTAATAATATTGATAGTCGTTTACACGATAAATGACATTAATTACTGAATGCAATATAGACTTCGGATATGACTGACTGTGTTGAGGTGACGTGCTACTGAGATTATGAAATTCCTACATTTCTTAGTCCATCTTCTTTAAAAAACTTATCATCAGTTAATTAATTCTAAAATACAAGTGCAACATCTTTACCATTTTATTTTATTCAATTATTTATTTACTCTTTTTTTTTCCAATTTCGATATTACAAAATATGCCCAGAATTATTATTATTTTTTTTTACTTATAAGTAATTGACGTTTTAGCAAACATTTATCTGAACCTTACATAAAGAAAAGCTAAAACTTTATGTAATAAAATAGTGAATTTCCCACCGACATCATTAGAATGGCTTCTCGCATGTGATCACGTGTAATATTTCTAGGACAAAATGTCAATCGTGAGAATTTTTCCATAGAGAGAGTCTGTAAGCTCGTACAGTACATTATTCCATACGTGATTAGAGGTAGTTACAAAACATAATATCCCGTAGACGTTATTGGTGTTCATAACTGTGTGCAAATGCAGAAGTCTTTCATGTTGACACATCCTCCACTCACTTTGAGTTTAACTGGCATTTCGGCATGCGACTGTATCAATGGTTTTTCAGAGAGATCGACTGTGAAAAGTATTTCCCACATATGTCGCATATCAATGGCTTGTCTCCACTGTGAACACAGAGAAACTTCCCACGGTTGAAAGGCAGAGAGTAATCGCATTTGAAAGGCTTTTCTCCAGTATGAATTCTTAGATTTAGGTAAGCCTCTCTCACATGTCTTAATTTATGACCATTTATTGTCCGAAAAAATATATATATAAATATAATAATATAATATTAAAATTAAAAAAATAATAATAAATAAAAAACAAAATAAATAAAAAAAAATTGTCCCCGGCTTTGAGTAATATTTTCCACCGGCTTCGCACTTGTAAGGCCTCTCTCCTGTATTCTTACGTTTATCCGAGAAAATATTTCTCATAGATATTGCAGATCATAACAGTGTGTTCGCGTAGGTGGACGTTCAGAAGTCGCTTTCCCGAGAAACACAGGACATAAGAGTCGCATGTGAATGTATTTCCACCATTATGAATATGAATTTTGGCTTTTTGACATTGCAGAGACAGGGTCAGAAATCGACACCAATATTACATGTACTTGGAAAAGTAACTACGGATGTGAGAGGCATCGTCAATTCTCCTTCTAACATTTTGATGACGTTTCTGATTCAGGTGTATTTTCGTATATAGGCTGTTGAGGTATAATTTTGAGGTATTATGTGTTCCTTATACGTCATTCCATTTTCGCCAGTATTAAAAATTCTGCAATTGAAAGGTTCCATTAGTGAAAGTTTCGACACAGATAACAATTAATATTCTGGAACAACTCATCTGAAGATAAACATATATTTGTTGTACAAAATAAATCTTTAAGAATAAAGATTGGTGTGCATAAAAAGCGTCATATAAAAAAATTCCCAAAATTGAGACACATTGACCATATTTTGTGAAAAGTGTTTTACCTGACGATGCTTTAATAACAAATAAAATCAACATGATATATACACGCTGAAACTTCCCAAATTGTAAAAAAGAATATTGATGGGTTGAAAATGATAGTCCTCACCCACATCAACACGATTTTACAGGAGAGCGTACTAAAGGTTGTTGTTATCCAATGCTGGGCTTTGGCAACGAAGCCATTAGCGTTCTTGCTCTCCAATATTTTTCTGTGGTGGATCCATCAGGTAGAACTTCACAGGTTTGTAGATGATCTTCAGTCATTTCTTCATCTTTGTTACATAGAGGGCAATTTGGATTCCTGTAAATTCCTATTTTATGCAAGTGTTAAGCCAAATAATCGTGTTACGTAAGCAGTCTGAATTTTGCTACTGCAGATTTACTGGGATTTTCTGGAATAATTTGTTTTTTTTTTTATTATTAAAATGCTCCATTTTTTATCTTTGGCTTTGTTACTTAGTATTCGGTTTTTCTTGATTTTATATTTGTTTTTAATTAGTCTTTTCATGGATGTAAAAGGTAGGCTTGTATTTGTATTCTCAATTAAATTGGATCCTTTTTTGGCAAGAAAATCAGTTTCATTTCCAGCAATTCCGCAATGTGCAGGTATCCATTGCAATTGAATTCTTTTCTGTAGTTTTTGGAGTTGTTGTGACATTCTTTAATTTGGATTGACATCATTTTATATGAATTTATTGCATATAATGCTGCTTCAGAATCAGAGAGAATGACAGCAGTTTGAAATTTATCTATTCTGTATAGTAGGTGTTTGAGTGAGATATGAATAGCCATTATTTCCGCATCAAAATTTGTTGTATGATAGCCTGCTGGTACTAACCTAATGGCGTACTAAAGGTTTACAGTCCAATTCTAGTAGGTGTGGTATCATAATTTCTTCGGCATCCCTACATACTTCATTTCTTCGGAAATTTTTATATCTTACTGATCATGTCCGAATATGTGTAAAAAAAAAATGAACTCGCACAACAAAAAGGATTTTTGTTAAAAGTGTGGCATTGAATAACTTCCTTTTCCAACCCTTCAACTGTCTAATAACGAATACTCGACTGTTCGTCACTCACAAATATGAAACCAGCTGCAAAAATAAATTTCGAGACGGAGTCGTTCTCCAAAGTGTGTCTCAGAAGGCTGGTCTACACCTGGGATGAGATGATGCTCTGTGTGTACTCAGTACAAAGAATAATCATATCACAATCACACGCCATCTCATAATGTAGTGCAAGACAACTTGGTGATCATCCTTCAACTGTCAACATTTCACATCGCAATTCCCTTCAATGAGATACATTTACCTCACAGAATTATGAAAGCAGATCTGTATTTTCACCAATAACAATGCGTTGGAGAGAGATAGAAAATAAAATTAATTAAATGAATATACAAGTTGAAAACAAATTTAAGGAAAAGTTGGTAATTGATGATATTTAACGCTACTTCAGCCCGCGAAAACAGTTCTGGTAGAATGTTTTTGTTGGTAACTGATGGCGAGTTCTTCTTAATAATTACTCACTTAACATTCTTGCTCTCCAATATAGAAGTCGTGTAGCAAAAAGAATCACCATTTTATTGTAAGCAACTCCCAAACTCTTTGGAAGATCACACCTGCCATTGTTTAGCCATTTAAAGGACAGGTCAGCTCGCTGAAATGGCATTTCCTCCATTTTTGATGGAACAGTTATACCGCTGTGACTCGGTCCCCAGAGCCTCGTTTGTTAGAAACAGGTTGCACCACGGGAAGGTGAGGATGGGATTTGAGTAGGAGAGGTTATGGAATGCACTTCACTACTCCTTGCAACCCTAGAGTGAAATGTTTAGTTTACAACTTAGTTGTAAACATCGAGATATTTCTACAATGATTCAATGCAAAGTATGCAATTCTTCTGTAGATGGCAAAATATTAATAGAATTTCCATATTATAATCTCCTACACAGAAAACATCAACCTTACTAGCTACATAACTGAAGATTAACGGGTTTTGTTGCACGCACCGAAAAGAAAACACAGAGTTCTTGTATTTCACAGACACGTATCACCCTGCATTTGAATTACCATACAATAGAAAAGAATCTGAGTCAAACATTTTCAAGTATGCTTTGTGATCAAAAGCATAGATAGATAGGTAGATAGATAGAACTTTATTGTCGAAGGCATAATATATGCATAGACATGGTCAAATATATAAAATTACAATTTAATTTAAAATAAGTCAAATATAAAAAACATTATTCATTTCGAGGGCCCATGCGTGCATCCTCAAGATTGTAGGGACAGAATTTTATTAATTTATTTTATATAATTCCTAAATTTGAGAGAATTTTTTGTATATTTGATGTCATCAGGCAAACTATTGTAGATTTTGATACCACAGACCATATAGGTTCTACTAGTGTTTGTAAGATGGTGTGCTGGAATAGTTAAACTATTTTTGTTACGAGTATCATAGATATGGAAGTCACAATTTAAGTGAAAATCAGACAGATTTTTATAAATTAGTTGTAAAAAATTAAAAATATATAAACCATAAACAGTAAGAATATTATATTGTAAAAAATGTTCCCTACAAGAGGTCCTACTGTCAACGCCCGCTATGCATCTGATAATACACTTTTGAGCAATAAATATATCATTCAGCATGGTTCCAGATCCCCAAAAACAAATACCATATGAAAGCCTTGACTCGACGTGTGCGAAATAATAAGACATTAATACATCGTGATTTATTATCGTCCTCAAAATTCTGATTTGATAACAAATGCTATTGGGTTTAGAAATTAAACTTGTGCAATGGGGGTCTCCAAGACAAACAATCACCAAATGTAACGCAAAAGAATTTAGTAGCTTCCCATTTACATAAGTATTGATTTGAATAGAAATATTAATGTCCTTCAGATTTTTCTTTTGAGAATTGTGAAAGTGAATCTATCCGGTCTTATTAACATTTAAGTGAAGCAGAACCAAACTTCAATCACACTAAATGGTAATTGTTTGTACATTGTAAGAGAGTAAGGGTGAAATTAAAATCGAATTTTTCAATATTGTTCAAATGTTGAAAACGAACTCAAACCTATAATTTCTAATGCGCTTTCCTCTTCAAAACAGATCTGGTAATTGCTGTTACATTTGCCATTTGTGTAGAAGGAACAAATGCAGAAGACATCACACTCTACTTATAAAAGAATAAAATTTATATAACAGAATGACAAAAAGGATAATACCCTACATTAGTCCCTGCCATAACGGCATATCTAGAAACGCAGGAAGGCTGCTTAAAGTTTACCGTATTTAAATAAAATAACTTTCACAGATACATGTCACACTTAAAGGGGGGAGTTACACCATTGGCCTGCAAAAATTTAGTGTAATTCATTTTTTTTATATCTCTACTACTATAAAAGCATTTCATGCTGAATATACATACATTACTAAGGCTAGGATTTTGATGAAACTGCATCTATTTTCTGGTAAGCCAGAAACATTGCTGCTTTAGTATTTATGTTATGTGATAAATTGAGTGTTTTGAAACACATTTGTTAGGGCATTTTTTTTCTTTGCATTTTTTACCTCTTACAACTCATAAGAGCATTTTTTGTTTTATTCTGTCGTTTTTGGGGTATTTTCATTTAATTTTGGCCATAAATCCCCATTATTAATATAAAATATTATTTATTTCCTTTCATATTTTCTCCGTATTTTTTCAATTAATACCCATTATTTTGTATATTATTCTAGTCGTTTTTTCTGCACAAATATTGTCATTTTAACGTAGTACATCCTCACGTAATGGATCAGTCCAACCACCCCTTCAATATAGACTCCTCTATACCTGCTAGTTCCGGATAAGAGTTAAATGTTATGTTTTATTTAACGACGCTCGCAACTGCAGAGGTTATATCAGCGTCGCCGGTTGTGCAGGAATTTTGTCCCGCAGGAGTTCTTTTACATGTCAGTAAATCTACTGACATGAGCCTGTCGCATTTAAGCACACTTAAATGCCATCGAACTGGCCCGGGATCGAACCCGCAACGTTGGGCATAGAAGGCCAGAGCTATACCGACTCGCCAACCAGAGTGACCTTGTGGTGGACTACATGGAACTACATCAGGTGAAATAATTAATTAAAGTGTACTACTTACAAAAAATATGTAAAATTAAATAAACTTGAATGTTGGTACTAGAATTTATCTTAATTACTAATCTAAATATTAATATTCCTACTTAGCCAATTATGTAAGAACAATTTTTAGGGAATTTTAAGGGCATTTTTATAAGATTTTTAGTTCATAAATGCATTGTTTTAGGACATTTTTTCATTATTTATAGGTCATCAAAATCCTAGCCCTATACAGTACACTTTATGAAACCTATTCAGAATAGTAAAATAGCTAATATTTACCTGTAAAAATAATATCTTAATTTTTTACAGCCACAAAGCATATATATAATAAAATATAGCCTACAATTCATTAAATATCTGTATGATTCTGTTACTGGAATATTTTAAAGAAATACATCAACATCATAGTCTAGAATCTTTTAGCTATCTGTTAGGACATATTTTTTTCTTAATCGTTGCCTTCAATATTAAATTTTATAAAAAATTTTTATTAAGAAAATTATATTTCCTGAAGGAATAGGTAAAATATCCTACATTATGTTGTTGATACAAGTCTTTAGAATATTTCTATAAAAGAATCATGCAGATATTTAATTCATTATAAATTTATTATGTAAAGCTTTACAGTTAGATAAACTGGGGTTACTTTGAACACAGAGGAAACTTTGACCATTTTTTCAGAAAATCATATTTAGGTTTCTACATGCTGCACTTGTTATAAATGGAGGTAAATTTGGTATGAGAATGATTTATGATAATTTACCCCCATTTATAACACAAGTACAGCATGTAGAAAGCTAAACATGATTTTCTGAAAAAAAAAATGTTCAAAGTAACCCCAGTTTATGGTTGCAAAAAATATACAAATTTGATATTATTTTTACAGGTAATTATTAGCTATTTTAATATTCTGAATTGTGTTTTATGAAGTGTATGAAAAGTTTTGTTCATTTAGATTTTATAGTAGCTGAGATAGAAAAGAAAAAATGAATTTCAGTAAACTTTTGCAAGCCACTGGTGTACCTCTCTCCAATATATTCCAGATTCAATATGAGTTAGAGGCTTCTCACTTCCAGGAAAGACGCCTGCTCTGCAGCATATCTAAACTCGTGTTACGAGACTTAAATTGCAATAACAATTTACTCATCATAAGGATCAAGGAGTCAACCTTCCTCAACAAAAGAAGCAATGTCCTCTTATATATTTTCTACAGCTGAATCCAGTGTCAAGGTTTATTCATTGCATGTCACTCTTAGGGACGGTAGCTGACAACTGTAGAAGAGAAAAAAACATGTTTCTTTCTAAGTGTTATGGTAGCATATAATAATTAATGCCCTATGACATCCCTTAGATCATGGGCAGCTAAAAGACATTACTGCGCCAACCCACTTTTAGTAGTGCTTAGGTAAATGATCTCGGAAAGAAGGGTTGAAAGGGGAGTTAGCACTAGGTGCGCTAACTACAACAGTAGTGGACTGTTAATACAATGAATATGATTGACAAGTTATTGTATATTCATTATGTACAAAGTTAATATTAACTAGTTAAATAAAAATTAATTATCTAGTTAATAAATATTAATTAATATTACATGTTTTGAGTAATATGATAAGTTTTGTAAATCATTAAACATATTCAAAACAAGTTAAAAGTATATAATGATGAATAATTAAGAGTTCCAAATGAATTTTAATGCAAAACATATGGTACACAATTCTCAGTTTTAAGTGGGCTATATGAAACAAACTCGTAATAGAAGTTGGAAAAATAAAAGATGAAAGGAAATTCCACACAAGACTATATTGTATATTACATTGAGATATCTTACACTTGACGACAGTCTCAAACTTTGGAACAATTTTCTCATATATATTAAAATGGATTAGAACTTGTAGACTGGATATCAGTTTTTCAGATTTCATTATCTTCGCTAAGGTTTGTCTACAAACTACAACAACTTTGATTCTGTTCTGCGAGGCAGCAACCAAGAACATATAATAACCCTGCTTCTCTCACCAGATACATTAAAGGGTACCCGTATAGAGTTAACAATAAGCCTCCATTATGAACAAAAGCAAAATTTTTTACTTTAGTAAAAATACCATTCTTTGATAAATAGTCACTTCGAGTTTCGTGATAAAAAGATCAGCCCATTCTATATTGTGAATCTTTTTTTTTTCAGTAGGTTATTTTACGACGCTTTATCAACATCTTTGGTTATTTAGCATCTGAATGAGATGAAAGTGATAATGCCGGTGAAATGAGTCCGGGGTCCAGCACCGAAAGTTACCTAGCATTTGCACATATTGTGTTGAGGGAAAACCCCGAAAAAAACCTCAACCAGGTTACTTGCCCCGACAGGGAATCGAACCCGGGCCACCTGGTTTCGCGGCCAGTATATTGTGAATCTGCGAATAAATTGTACCAATTATAATTTTCATTGAATCACTGGTGGAGGTATGTAATTTTCGAAGGGTTGCCTGGTAGATATGAAGGAAACACTTAAGAATCAATATTCTTCGTAAGCCAACATAAAAAATTCAAATATCTGTTCCTGTGACCATTGTAGCTAATATTGATGCCATGCATGAAACTATTCTGTACTACAGAAGAATTGGGTTGAAATATGGTAGGAAATTTCATAATGTCCTATGTATGCGTTTTTCACATCGTACATCGTGAAATTATACTGATAAGATGAAACCACAAGTGCAATAGAATAAACTTATTTAACGAATAACATTAAATAGCTTCCAAAACCGAAATTACTTACGTAAATGATAATAATTATTATAAAATACGGCAATAAGGTATTAATATGTTTCCTTGTAATGAAGTTCAAAAACAAACTGCTATCACGGCATACTAAATACTATTACCAATTACTCAAAGCGGAAAAACGAAACAACAATACTTAACCTCAAAAGTAAGAAAAGCTGAAATGTTACACTCAAGTATTGTATGAAGCGTCTTATCAAAAAACACAACTGTAATTGGTTGATTTTAAGACGGTTCCGAAATGTTATTGGCCAATACCGCAAATTCATCCTATCAGTTAAATAGTCTGACCTTTGATGACAAACGATTCAGTGTTAAAATTTTCACGCTGTTTTTCCGTAATTTTGTAGAGGATTCGTCTAACTTTCTGCATAATATTGTGACCAAGGAACAAACTTGGTACTTGCATCAGATTGCTTCTCGGACAAATGCAGAATAATTAAGATAGCCTCCAGAGTCCGAGACAGTTTTTGTTTTATTTTTAAAGTTCAATATAATTCTGCACTTCAAAAAGCGTCACTAAAATGAGGAAACATTATGAAAACATTCTGCAGGTTACAATAGGGCACAAACGCTGATATATTCTACTATTCTTCCTGTCCCTTCACACACATCTCATATATTTTTTAACCCTTATAGTCACTTATCAAACAAAATAAATATCACATCACTTCACTATCAGCGACTTAAACATCAATAAATGATAGAAATATAATGTCAAGATGAATACAACTATCGTAAAAAGAACAGAAAAAGTAAAATTAAGACTACACATGGAAATCTGTAGAAACAAATTTGAGAATCTCACTTGTTGAGCATCTTGTCCTACAGACTAAGTTACTTGTGGAAATCTGCAAAACAATTTCTGTTTGGCTGTAGGCACAGGAAAACCCTACACGTCTGGCATCTTGTCCTGGATAATTTTTTACATCCTTCTTTTCTACACTTTTGAAATATTTTTGTTGCTACAATTTCTGGCATATGCCTGGGATGTTTGCGGCTTTCCTCTGCCGGAAGTGGGACCGGTGTTCTTCTTTTGCGGACACGTTCTGGTGCCTCCTCCCCAACTGCAGGCTTTGCATTTTGTGCTACCTCATCCTGCTGTGCATCCTGGAAGTCCCAAGAGATGTCAGCACAGGAAAGAAGTGATCGACAACGATGCCACCTAGTGGCAAATTTGAAACTAAATGCATGTCTAAATGAGCTATTCCATCTCAAATCGACCAAAATATAGAGAAAATTGACCTTACAATTTCTAAATAGAATGAAACTTTTTTAGTACGTAGAGAAGTGTGATACAATGCTTTGTGCATAGTTTGAGGCATCAGAACTTCATAGTGTTTAAATTAAAAATATTTAAATTTACCGTATTTTCATAAAATTAGCAACTTCAAACTGTTGTGGCTCCGAAACCCTTTCACCCAATGATCAAAATCATGGTTTATTTTGATGCTGAGAAATTAAAGTTTATATTGACATATAAACAGATTTTCTTACTTTTTATGGAAACGGAGAAATTTAGATTTTACCTCATTAAGACGTCTTTGGCTAGGAAAAAATATTTTTAAAATATATAGTTAGATTCCGCATTGAAAGTACAAATAAACACATATGTTTTACTGATGGTATGTTGATAATAAAGTACTGAAAATATGAAATAAAGAAAATAAATAGTACGCGCGTGAACTAACCAGCTGACTGTGAGACGGGAGCTACCCGAGACAAGCAAGGCCAGGACACAAACACGTGACGTATCGTCTAGCAGTCATGGCTGGGCTAGCTTTATCACAGCTTTTCATAAACACAGGAGTAGAATGACGCCCAATGCTCGCTTATCTTCAGCTCTCGGCCAGTGCGTGCAGTACTGCACCGTTCAAGTCTAGGCGTGTGAAAATAATCTATTTAATACCCTCGAAACTTATTGCCGAGCCACTAAGCAAACAATGCCGAATCCCTCTTAATAATGCAAGGTTTTTCTCAATATTTTTTTACATTTTTACAAATGGGCAAAAAGCCTAAAAGTAAGTAAAATCAGATTATCTGTCTCTCTGTGTACAATAAAAATAAGGATTACTTCTTAACATAACCTACCAAATGTCAGCTTCAAAATAAGCTCTCGTTCAACGTTATGCAGTAAATGGTTCCAGAGCTCTGAGCGCTGAAAGAGGCTTATTTTTATAAAATACGCTAAATTTGTCGCTCAATAATACGAAAACCGTTTGACTTTCGATAGTATATTTTTTAAAATGCACTCCCCTCAGCACCTTGTAAAAATAAGGAAAAAATTAGAGTATAAAAAAATGCGAGGTTTTTTACTGATCGATTTCATATGGAATAGCCCATATAGAGTATAGACTATTCTATACTCTAGGACCCAGGAGAATAGACTACTTAGAACAAGATGAAATTGCTATGTTAGAGCATTATTCTTCTTCTGTACTAGTAAGATTTCAAAAAAGTGTGCTCAGCTTGCAAGAGAATCACTCTTACTGCATTACAAAAAAATTATGACGGTATACTCGAAATGACTGACAATGCCCCATATTATCCAGATTTAGTCCCAGAGAACTACTACTAATTTCCGGAAAAAAATAAACACGTTTAGGAAAATATTTGGTGCTAAGAGGGATGAAGTTACAGGAGAATGGAGAAAGTTACACAACACAGAACTGCACGCATTGTATTCTTCATCTGACATAATTAGGAACATTAAATCCAGACGTTTGAGATGGGCAGGGCATGTAGCACGTATGGACGAATCCAGAAATGCATATAGAGTGTTAGTTGGAAGATCTGAGGGAAGAAGAAGTTTGGGAAGGCCGAGATGTAAATGGGAGGATATCAAAATGGATTTGAGGGATGTCGGATATGATGCTAGGGACTGGATTAATCTTGCTCAGGATAGGGACCAATGAAGTGGGTTATGTGAGGGCGGCAATGAACCTCCGGGTTCTCTACAAGCCATTTGTAAGTAAGTAAAATATTAATGAATAAATAAAGATTTGTTTGAGATAAAGTAACATTCTAAAACAATTACAATACTGCCTCATATTGTGAGTGTAAATAAGGAAATATTAAGAACCACTGCATATAAAGTAGCCTATGAGATTCAAATGCTAAAATTCTCTTCTACCTGAAAGCGGACATGTCACTGCATTACATCATAATGAGAAACACGAGAATTGTTTTAGTAATCTTGTAGTCTCAATCATGTCATCCGGCGTGGCTTAGTGGATAAAGCATCAGCACGTAGAGCTGAAAACCCGGGTTCAAATCCCGGCGCCGGAGAGAATTTTTCTCCGTTCCATCACTCTTTCATCATATGATGACGCAGGATATCTGCATGGAAATATCATATGTACTTCGGTACATCAAAATATATATGATATGCGTAATAAATCACTTTGTGATTTAAGACGGCGCCCATACCGTCGGATCCCGGCCAACCAGTCACTCATTCGAGTGCACCTCAACACATGTATGGACTTCGGTCCTGCGTTCATAGACATCTATGACGTAGTGGAGAGGGCGGCCATTAGAGGGAACCCAAGAGATGGAGCTTAATCTGAGACGATTCTAACCGGCGTTGGGGTTGTATCCGGCGTGGCTTAGTGGATAAAGCATCAGCACGTAGAGCTGAAAACCCGGGTACATCAAAATATATATTCAAAGGATTGTTAAGTTTTGTAAGGATGCTAGAAACAAAACAGTAGGCTACATGAACTCAATGTCAAGACATTTAAGAACAGACCAATCAATAAACGTCACTCACCTCTGGTTCACTCTTTATCACAAGAGATGGTACCTCAACTTCCTCAAATTTGATTTCCCATTTGAAGCCAGAGATGGAGTTTGTGCTTTCCACTGTTGTCTCTTCCTATGGAATACAAAGATATAACAAATTTATATGAACACTTTTTTTTGCAGTTGTATTTCTGGAGATGTGGAAGAAGAGGCCTCTCAACTCCAACCAATAAATAAATTTAACACGTTGACTGCCATAGAGGACAACTGTCTCCACAAGTATTCAAAAGTAATGAACATAAAAGACGGTGGTAGTCAGCGTGTTAAACCCGCCAAAAGCAATCAACAGACTTCTGACATTTCCATAATGTTCATTTTTGAACTTCTTTACCAACAGCGCCACATGACAAGTCAAAACGGTGTTGCCACATAGATTCGCAGCTTAGTTATCGTAATGTAGACACTCCTTTCAGCACTAACGAATAATATTGGCCTACTGTCTCCCTCTGAGGGACAAAAAGATATCTGCTACATTCAATGCCATGCACTGGTCCTGTACCTTCCACGTGCTTTACTAGAACCGTCAGCAGTCTTCTCTTTGTCTGCAACAGACGTAGTATCAGTTATTGTGGACTATCATTTGTTAATGTAATGAAAAACAGTCTAGAATAAGACTTTTCTTTGCGCTATGTGCATTAAGAAGAAATAATACACGTCATACGAAAGGAAGTTCAAAGGGTAATATTTTTTATGTAGTTGTTACAGAATATTTGAAAATGTATGACAAATAATGAACACGTTAGAAACAAGCTTACTTATGGAACGGAAATACAGCAACCTCTAAACAAAAAAAAAAAAAACTTGACGTAATAGATCACTGTTTAAGATTGCTTCATCTACAGTCCCGTCGCTCTAATTTCCGGCAGCCAATCACGTTGCAGGTCGGCTACATTTAAACGTGTGCGTCTTGTGATTCGCTTATGAAGACGTTATTCATTTCTTAAGCGTCGATAAATGCTTAATATAATCGCCCGCCATTTTGGCTCTTTCGTTGGCGTTCGCAGAAACCACACGAAGACGTTATTTGCCGCTCAATTATTTGCTGAATTACAGTGCGTTTGATTTATTATCATAGGAGCTACGACATGATAATGTTTAACAGTGTGGCAAATAGATTCCTCGTATGGTAGCTCGGCAACGAAAGAACAAAAATGTCGAACGATACTACCTACCTAGACTTTATAGAGCCTTCACTTCCTAAGACGTAAGCAAAGAGGAGGAGTCACGCCGGGAATAACAGCGTCGCGACTATAGTCAGGAGATGGTGCAGATTTCATTAAGCACTACATAGAACGCAACTAAAACATTAACTTTAAACCATGTAACAGGACCCTTCAAAAATCATATAAGAAATACGTCTAACAATTTTAGGCATGTGATAAAATTTCAGTTTTTTTACCATAGTCAGAAAAGTACTGTCATTCACAGTACATTATCCTGAAATATTATTTAGAAGTTACAGAGGTCAAATTATTTTATATGCAAGCACTCATACTGTACTCTAACCACGAGAAAGTCTCAGGGGAATGAGACGCAGCGGGGTAATGCTGTGAATGAATGTTGATGTAATAAGATATCATAACGTCACACACGTGGGTACTCGTATCTCTATTGGCTAACTCTCAAAGCACAAACCATAACACTGATAAACACATATTTATACTACCCTAGTTACAAAATAAGATCACTGTTAATCTCCTGGTCTTTTAATCCCTCCATACAGGAAATAACACATGCAGGAGAGCGCATGGTTTTTAAACTGACGTTGTAAAGGTAATGTTATCTACTTCGCTCCAATAGATGACGAAATAGTAAGCACATTCCTTTCACGGTTAATCTCCTGGTTGGAGAACACTACATTGCATACAAGTACTGCTCGTATTAGATATTAGAGTTTAGTTCACAAGTTAAACAACAGTATTTCATTCGCCAAATTTAAATATATATCTTAAACATACAAGCCACAATATACGCCATTAGTATTTCAGGGAAATATATATATATATATATGTATATAAATTACTATTATCATTATTATTATTATTATTATTATTATTATTATTATTTTAGAATCTGTACTTCGAATAAAACTGCACTTTTACGACGCTATAACAACTATTGGTTACTTAGTATGGATAGAACTGGTGGTAGTGAAATGGTATTTCACAAGATGAGACAGATTCCCCATGAATTACCGGACTTTCGCCTTACAGTTGGGAAATACCTCAGAAAAAGCTTAACCAGGTAATCAGCACATGCGAGAATCGAACCCACTTCCGAGCGAAACAATTGAGAAGCAGGCAAATGTGCTACCACCTAGGCTAAACAGTAGAATTTACGTTTAAACTTTATTTCATTTGTTATATTTTTTTAAATAGAATAAATAAACTTTATGTTAAATATAGCATAACGTTATCACACTTATTAATTCCAAAACCTCGCAACTCGCTCGGAAATAGATTTTCACTTTTAGCACGTTTTTTATATATTCACAGAGCCATCTATTGACACTGCAGTGAAACTTAATTTAAAATACTAGCGCAAATATTGGGCTACTACGAAATCACTTAATTTATTCCTCTGTGAATAGTTTCAAAACGAAAAAAAGTGATAATCGACATTCGAGCGAGTTATAAGGTTTTGGAGTTAAGGTAACGATATACACGATAAATAAAAATTTAAAATTAATATGAACTTGAGTTCATTAAATTGCCTCAAATAAAATAAACAAGCCATTTATTCAGCAATAATTAAGGAATTTTACAATAATTATTTCATTAAAACTGGGGGGGGGGGGGGGCCGGGGCCCCCTGCCCCGGGCTAGAACAACATGACTTAAGACTCACAATAAAATAAAACTTCCAGAATGAGACGCACCTTTTCAAGTAAATACTCATTAGCTCAGAGTAACTTATTCTGTAAAAATACAGCATGTCACTTGACGCAGAATATGTTTGCCCTCGACTTCATTTCTATTACAATTTCGTAATTACAAGGTTTACTTAGCTCAACATAGCTGGCCTATACCTGGTGGCCAGCATTACATCAGATCACCTCAGTAGTCAGTTCAGGTTAAAGTGCAGACAGAATCAATAGGCGGGTTTTGGGTTTGGTACGGAAACAACTCACTCCACACTTTCTCTAGCGGTTTATGACCTGAACAAAGAGACCTTTCTGTCGCTCCGTTCGAATGTTAGTTATTGACAAGTGCTTGTTTGTGATACTACTGTGCTACAGTTTGTTCGTAAATACAATATATCTCACAATAAAAAGTATTTTTAAACAACTACTAATCATCTGAGTACTGTAATCGCTATCATGTCTCAATCGGGCCCTGATATCAGAAGCCTTACTACAGGTGTTATTTATCAACTTCACTGTTTCTTGAAAGAACTGTGAGGACATTAAAAATGTCCTGTCATCAATGCAGACAGTCACTGTCAAAGGCCAGTGACGCTTCTTTACGATCGGTCCAGAGAATTTATGCAAAGGGAGATGAATAGCAGTAAAGCAATCATCCTATGGAACTTAATCTATACTAATAATAAATCTGTAGCCGAAATTTTTCTGGTAATTTTCGATTTTCCAAAAATAATTGAATCGCCCCATGCAGAAAGGGCTTCAGTCCATTAGACCTGGTTTTGAGAAAACTAAGGAAAACAGTGTGTACCTTGTATTCCTTTCTGCATAGAACTCTGAGCCTGACTCTTCAGTTTCTATCTTTCCAAGCATTGGACTGAATACCTTTCTGCACAGGCCGATGGATCCATCCATAAATATATGATTTCCATCGATATCTCGTTTTTTCAAAATTTGTGACTGAAGCCCTTTCTGCATGGGGCGATTCAATTGGTCCTAACATATATAATTAACCACCCTGAAACCGAAAATCGCATTTTTGAAATTTTTGTTTGTATGTCTGTCTGTATGTTTGTTACCTTTTCACGCGATAATGGCTGAACCGATTTATATGAAAATTGGAATATAAATTAAGTTCGTTGTAACTTAGATTTTAGGCTATATGGCATTCAAAATACTTTATTTAAAAGGGGGGTTATAAGGGGCCTGAATTAAATAAATCGGAATATCTCGCTTATTATTGATTTTTGTGAAAAATGTTACATAACAAAAGTTTCTTTAAAAATGATTTCCGATAAGTTTTATTCTTTACAAAATTTTGATAGGACTGATATTTAATGAGATAAATGGGTTTTAAAATTAAAATAACGCCATCTAAGACAGTGCAATGAATTAAGATCAAATGACTTCGTCTATAAGGGGCCTTGGACAACAACAATCGAAACGGGGGCCTTCAACATCAACATTCGAAAGCTATTAAACATAGCCTACAGAGAATGTTTCTGTGTATTAACCGATTTGTATAATTAATTATTATTTCACCATTGGAAAGTGTAGTTTCTCTAGATGGACGTAATGCTATAATGTTATTACAGTAACGTCTGAGTAAATCGAGGACAGGTAAGATTAAAATAGCTTCTTAGGCACAGAAAATTTGATAGGCTATTTTGTACATTCGTTTTCTGTATTTCTTAAAATAACATTTATGTACACTCATTTTAATCTCAGAGAATTAACGAACAACGAGAGTGTATTGATTTAGTATGCAGTAATAGTACGTTAGCTTAGCAATCCATTATTTTATAATTCAAATTTTAACTATGCTCAATTTAATCGTGTTAAAATGCATAAAATATACATGCAATAAATGCAGTGCAAAAAAAATTGGGTAATGAGCAAAGCAGATTATCTTGCGCTGTTGTAAAAGTTGTTCCCTGGATCAACCGTCCTATTTTAATTACGTAATTACTTTATATTTATTTCTAACAGGTGCAGCGGAGCGCACGGGTACGGCTAGTTTTACATATATTTATTTAAACAATACACGGACAGATGTAGATAATATGGAATTTTACATTTACATTAATATTATTTTTTTTTAGATACTGTAACATTTCATTTTATTCTATATTAAGTTGTTTATTTAAGACATTAACAATGGAAAATTGTTTCATTATTTAGATTCTTGAAAACTATTATTAAGTTAATTTAATTTTTTTAGAAATTGTTCACGGAATAAGGTAAATTTTTTAATTGATATGCTAATTATATCTGTGTCAAATGGAGTATTATATTGTAGTCTACTACAGTTTCATGCCTGCTAAATTTTAGGAGCTCCAGTGTTAGTTATAATTAGGTAAAACACATTACGTTTGGGAATAAAATATGATTGGGATCATAAAATGAAATATTATTTAATAACTTGTCAATAATACATTAACTTGAGTAGATTTAACTGTCACTAGGGACTAGTTTATCGACTTTTCTCATTGAATATATGCTATTTCAACACTTCTTGCATTGAATTGTTGATGGGCTTCAATAATACAGACGCATAAACAAGACTGAATAAAACTCACCGCATAGAATCAGAATAGTGCTGAGTGCCCAATTTATAAAACGATCTTTTTTGTCATACTTATTATGTTATTTATTTTAGGCAATTTCCTAGAAGACGGACAAAATCCAGCATGGCTGGCGAAAACTACCAAAACGTTCTGCCAACTATGAAGTTCAAATGTCACCAAATGTTACAAAATGAAAGATGGAAAATTAAACATATATTCATATTTTTAAGGAAGAAAAAGCCTTTCAAAAAATGAAAATATGTTCAATTTTTCATCTTTGATTTTTATGGTGTTTGGTGGCATTTGAACTTCATAGTTGGTAGTACTTTTCTGGCAGTTTTCGTCCGCACTTTACCCCCACAAATCACTAAAACACAAAACAAAACAATAATTTATCACCTAATCAAACAAAATTCAATCCTCATTGACGTCTTCAGAGACAACCACTTCACTTGCATTATAACACAGGCTTCAAGGCAATCTAAACTTAAACCATGCAGCCAACAAAGAACTAAACCAACACTTTGTCGTACAGTCAAGTTCACATAACTAAACCATGTATTTACACAAAATGAAATTCTCTTTGAACTCTTATTATTAAGCTAAGCCATTCGTAAGTATGCTTTCATTACGAAACTTGTTCATGTTATAATAATATACATATTCCACAAGCAGTAAACGTACATTAATATTTTGGGTAATTGTGAATTACAGGAACCTTTTTGAAAATCACTCAAATAACCCATAAAATGAAGGAGCACATTTAAAAACGCGATGTAAATGCTGTGTTGGCGATATGCCCACCCAACCCACCCAAATAATTATCTTCCTTTTATATCATAATTTTGCAAAACGAGAGAGACTCCATTGCTATCTTGTCTGGTTTGACGTCAATTTTTCAGCGCTGCCAACATATGTAGATGATAAGCGAAAACGCGAAAACGTATTAATACAATCCTAATGAGAATTACGCAACAATGCCGCCATTGTTATACGCGGATTGTAATACTAGTTATCATAGCAATGACATGTGTCGGTTGTGATTTCAAATTACGTACTTTTCTGCGCAATGTCAACACTTTACAGTCAATGAAAGACTTCCTAGTATCTCACGGAATTATAAGAAACACTATAAACTGTCCGTCATGTCGTAATGTCTGCCATTTGAAAATTACAGGACGACAAAGACTGGAATTTAGGTGCAGCAAACGCCATGGGCAACAACGGCGATGCAACTTCATTAAAAGTGGTAGGAAAGATACTTTCATAGGAGATTCAAAATTATCGATAGACCAGATTTTGCAATTTTGTGCATTCTGGTGCCTACTTCCCAATCCTAGACATGTGACCCTCAGTGAAGAAGTAGAAGTATCACGCCACACGGTTGTAGACTGGTCCAACTTTTGTCGTGAAGTTTGCTTAGACTGGGTGTATGAACACAGGCAAGCAATTGGTGGTCCAGGGACAATTGTGGAGATCGATGAAAGCAAGTTCGGGCGGCGAAAATACAACCGCGGACGTCTCATTGAGGGCCAATGGGTATTTGGTGGGGTGGAACGTGGTAACCCAACGAATTTTTTTATGGTACCAGTACAAAACAGAGACGCAGAAACTCTAGTCAATTTAATACAGGAGTGGATTCTCCCAGGTACTACAATTGTATCCGATTGCTGGAAGGCGTACAACACTCTACAGAATCAAGGCTTTCTCCATCTGCGGGTAAACCACTCGGTGGAATTTGTGGATACAGCAGATAGTGGAGAAATCCACATAGAAAATCTCAGAAGACTTGCTGGCGAACATGTAACTATACACACGCAAAATATCGAGAGGAAGTGGCGCTCTGTGAAGTACTCTATACCAGCCTTCGGACGCCGGAAACAACACTTTGAGGGTTATTTTGCGGAGTACATATTCAAGTCCAACTTTTCCCGTTCTCGTCTCATATGCGAATTCTTCAAGAGAGCCGCTCTGCTGTACCCACCTCCACAGTAATTTGCTGAATTCCAGGCCACTTACAAAAAATGTTGAAATCACGGTTCGAAATATCTAATTTGAAAAAGTAGACTTAGAGCCTAAATGCTAAATAATGAATTAAAAACCTCATTTATGTTTGTATTGTGCAGTATGAATGTGTAACAAGCATATCCACAAACGTACAGTACTGCATCTTTTTCTTCTATTTTGTCTCGAGTTGTGTTATACTATTGTTGCAGCTAATTGAATGCGTAGCTTTGGTTCCCAGTCATAATGTAAGTGAAGAGTAATTACATGCTTTCAATGTGGAATTATTTTACAAAAAATAAACCACTTAGTTATATGAAAACCACAGTAACGCCTTTTGTGTTTTGTTT
Organism: Periplaneta americana; assembly: GCF_040183065.1. Taxonomy (NCBI): domain Eukaryota; kingdom Metazoa; phylum Arthropoda; class Insecta; order Blattodea; family Blattidae; genus Periplaneta; species Periplaneta americana. Next base: position 172,475,941 of record NC_091132.1, on the reverse strand, counting down.
TTGGTGCAAGAGAAATACTCGTATTTTAAGAAAGTACTTCCATATTTTCAGTCCATGAAAAATATTTTTTACGAAAGTACTTTAGTATTTTTACTTGTCTTACACGAAACTATTTTCGCTCTTGCATTCCATTGTTTTGTATTATTGGTGCAAGGGAAATACTAGTATTTTAATAAAGACTTCCATACTTTCTAGTCCTGGAAAATCCTCCTTTACCAAAGTACTTTCGTATTTTTATGTCATCTCAAACACTCGTCCTCTACGAAATCACTTTCGCTGCAATAATGTAGTATATTGTAAATTATATGTTATTTATGCCGCAACGAAAATACCCATCTTTTAAGAAAGCACTTATTTTTAGTGCAGGAAAATACTTTGGAGAGACTTCAGAATACAGCGTAAGTACATATGTCGTTTTTGTTTTATTCAATTATTTATTATTGGTCCAGGGGAAATATCTTATATTGTACTTATTTATTTAAGTGAAGGGTACTTATGTCACAGCTCCTATAGGTATTTGCTAAAATACCTTGAAAATGCTTTGTATTTATAATATTGATTAGTGATCACTGACAGAGTTAGATGCCCACCTATTCCGCCCTAAATGCGTATCTTATATACGAAAATCGCCATGCGTGAATGAACAGTACTCCCATATTTCGTTAATGTGACAAACGGTTTCAGTGTCGCAAACATAGTAATAATACTACACACCTAATCAAACCTAATCTAACCTGTCACATAATACACACGTAATATAATCTAGGCTAATCTAATCTGTTACACAATATTACACACCTTATCTAACCTAACCTGTCACATAATAAACACCTAATCAAACCTAACCTAACCTGTCACATAATACTACACACATAATCAAACCCAACCTAACCTCTGACATAATACTACACACCTAATCAAACCTAACCTAACCTCTCACATAACAATAACACCTAATCAAACCTATCCTAACCTGTCACATAATACTACACACCTAATCAAACCTAACCTAACCTGTCACATAATACTACACACCTAATAAACCTAACCTAACCAGTCACATAATACTACACACCTAATCAAACCTAACCTAACCTGTCACATAATACTACACACCTAATCACACCTAACCTAACCTGTCACATAGTACTACACATCTAATAGACGTAACCTAACCTGTCACATAATACTACACACCTAATCAAACCTAACCTAACCTGTCACATAATACTACACACCTAATAAATCTAACCTAACCTGTCACATAACACTACACACCTAATCAAACCTAAGCTAACCTGTCACATAGTACTACACACCTAATCAAACCTAACCTAACCTGTCATATAATACTACACACCTAATCAAACCTAACCTAACCTGTCACATAATACTACACACCTAATAAACCTAACCTAACCTGTCACATAATACTACACACCTAATCAAACCCAAACTAACCTCTAACATAATACTACACACCTAATCAAACCTAACCTAGCCTCTCACATAACACTACACACCTAATCAAACCTATCCTAACCTGTCGCATAATACTACACACCTAATCAAACCTATCCTAACCTGTCACATAATACTACACACCTAATCAAACCCAACCTAACCTAACCTGTCACATAATACTACACACCTAATCAAACCTAACCTAACCTGTCACAATACTACACACCAAACCTAACCTAACCTGTCACATAATACTACACACCTAATAAACCTAACCTAACCTGTCACATAATACTACACACCTAATCAAACCCAACCTAACCTCTAACATAATACTACACACCCAATCAAACCTAACCTAACCTCTCACATAACACTACACACCTAATCAAACCTATCCTAACCTGCCACATAATACTACACACCCAATCAAACCTAACCTAACCTGTCACATAATACTACACACATAATAAACCTAACCTAACCAGTCACATAATACTACACACCTAAAAAACCTAGCCTAACCTGTCACATAATGCTACATACCTAATCATACCCAACCTAACCTCATATAATACTACACACCTAATCAAACCTAACCCAGCCTGTCACATAATACACACCTAATCTAACCTAACCTCTCACATAACACTACACACCTAATCAAACCTAACTTAACCTCTCACATAATACTACACACCTAAACAAACCTAACCTCTCACATAATACTATACACCTAACCTAACCTGTCACATAATATACACTTAATCTAACCTAACCTGTCCTGTCACATAGTACACTAACACCTAATGTAACCTAACCTAACCTGTCACATAATATATAATTAATCTAACATGTATCGTGGCTATGATAAAAGTATTGAAAATTGGTTTATAGAGCCACATTGGCAGTGATAAAAGTGTGCACACTCTACCTTGTCCTTTATTTATTTATCTACCCTTGTGCCTCCAGTAAAAAAAAAAAACATGCATTTTAATTATTTTTAATTTCAATATTTTTTGTACATAAGTAGCTACTTACGCGGTATTCTGAACTATAGCGAATACTTTTTTTAAGAGACTACTTTCGCATTTTACTTGATCTAAAACTCGTCTGCTACGAAATCACTCTCGCTGCAATAATGTAGCATATTGTAGCATATATGTTAAATAATATATCCTACAACGAAAGTACTCGTCTTTCAAGAAAGCACTTCCGTATTTTTAGTGCACGAAAATATTTTTTTACGGAAGTCTAAAACTCGTCTTTTACGAAATAACTTTCTCTGTACGAATTTTGTTTATAGTGCAAAGAAAATACTAGTCTTTTAAGAAAGCACTTCCGTATTTTTAGTATAGGAAAATTCTCTTTTTTATGAAAATACTTTCGTAGTTGGAAATTTGTCTTTTACGAAAGTACTTTCGTATTTTGAATGCAAACGTATGCAGAGGATATGCGTTTAGGCATTATACAATCGTCCGTGGATTTATGCAACAATGCCCTAATCCATATAGGCCTACAGCCCTACACGGATTATTATAGTTACATCATGAGCAGTTTCGCTCTTTAAGCCTTTCATATGTTGCCATCACTGGTATGGTATCCTAGTGTAAAATTTTGGAACTCGTGTGAAGATGACAATCGCTTACAATATGGTTGTCTGCAAATTCGATCCAATTACTCAACATTTATGTCTAATATCCAAAAATCCCTTTATTATGTTTATTAGTCATAAAATTCATAGACGTAATGGAAAAAAAAATATCTTCTTCAATAATATAAGAAGTGTTATAAGTGCTTTGTGTGCTGTGAAGGTAGTGTATAATGGTAATCTTAAGTCCTGGTGAATTTTCGGAGCAATTCGAAATGGCGTGCCCAAGCTTCACAATTAATATATTTTGTACTGTGTTTAATTTTATGTGGTTTATAAAGTTGGTAAGTATACTGCATAAACATTATTTAGGCCCGGTTGCAGAAACGCAAATCAAATCAGTCCCTGATCGCCAATCAGTTGATGTCTGATTTATTTGATTGTTCATTGCGTTGCACAAACGTGAATCTTCAATCAACTTGTCTCAATTTACTAATTGCTGATTTGAGAAAGAAATACATTTAACAGCGCTATTTAGCAACCATAGCCAATTTGATGCTCTTTAAAAGTCTCGAAACGAATGCATCAAGTGGGCGGTGACTAGGAAAACAAGTGAATGTTCAAGTGAATGCTTTTTTGTTTTCTTGCTTTTTTGTAGAAAGGAAACAGGCGGATTCTATTTGTATATAAACTACAATATAGTGAAACAAAAATGAAGCAAAAAAAAAAAATGTGAGGGAGCTTCTGTTTGGGATTTGCTAGGGGAGTCGACAAGAAATTGGAATATGCATAGCCTCCATAACCCAAAATAATTTCATTTCCCATCTCTCTGTTTACAAATGGAGCTCGTGACCTACTCATTAAAAATATTGTGTTGTCATGTGTAGAACCCTGCCAACGGGCTACAACATTCCAGAATTTCGATGATGGTGTAGACTACATACTACCTGTATATTCACAGAAAAGAAACCTTTTCTATTTCGATAAAGTTCGGCATCATTTCAACCAGGTGATTGGGGATGTGAGCAGTCTATACAACCAATATTAGGCTACTCTTGGAAATCCTGACATGGCTGAAAATTCTCTCTGGATTTCAAATCGTTCCCTGTTTGAAGTTTGGGGATTTATGAGAGGCAGCCATAACAAAGCAATTTCATACGTAACATTCCTAACTACTCGGCAAATAGTTGATTTGTGGACCCTAACAAGATAACCCAAGACCACCTGAAAAATTCCAACAGCATTAAATTTCAGCATTATTAGGACTTGGTTCACAGGAGAAAGTGGAAGGTTTCGATTTGTCTGTCTGCATATATTTGTTTCAATTTTTGAAAGTAACAAAACACACGAATCCTTACTTAACCTAAATCTTTGCTCAAATTTTCTGTCATTATACATAAAAACAATTCATGTCTATCACGGAAACGCCTTCTTATTAATAATATTTTTTTCATTCTAAAATTTCTTCATCACAAGAATCCATTATGTCGAAAACAATATTGTTACGTTATAACTATTTACTATATGCATTACAGTAACTGCATTATAAACAGAACAACATAAATAGCCTACTTGATCGATGATCAGTGACTTAACCAGCAAAAATCTGTTGATCAAATCTGATGGAAGACTGATCTCCGATCAAACACTGATTGTTCTTTCTGCAACAGAAATACAACTGATGGCCAATCAAACTCTCCTTGATTGCTAATCATATTTTGATCGGAGTTTCTGCAACCGGGCCTTAGTATTTACTATTTCAACATAACATTCTGAAAATACATAAATACAAAGTATTTGTGTAATGCTAAATATTTGATTTATATTAGGTTCACATTACACTTTCGTTAGTGAAATGACTTCACTTGCAAAATATTATAATGATAATACTGAGTAAAGAACGTAGGCCCTATTTGTAAGTACTAAAATCACGTTATTATTTTATTTATTTTCTAAGTTTTCCTGCAGTGAAAAAGTATCAACGGAGTTATTTGGAACAGGACCATACACCAAGCAGGTTCTGAGGGGTGTAGGAGTCGGGGTAGAGAAATACGGGTTCGCCAGAACCGCCGATTTCTTCTGCCCCTAGTATAGGTTTCCATGTTTCTGCGTATAGTTTGGGATCTGTCCTCAATATTTTTAGTCTATGAGTGGATCTGCTATACTAGCAAACTACATAATATTACAGTAGTGTAAATTTATGTATTCACATAGTTATTAGTAATACAGGAATGAGGAAATAGACATAAAAATGGCCTTACATCTGGTGCCTCTTCTCTCACTGCGTCATCAGATGGCTCTATTGCCAAAGGATCGACCTCGGGTTCTGTCTTGATAACATCCATTTCAACTGAAAAAACAGAGTAAGAAAATTACCTGTTTGCTGTTTATGAGCTGTTGATACAGGCACACATGTGCCCTCCTCAACTGGATATGTATGCGATACTGCAGATTTCACTACAGATGAACAGACATCCTTTGCTTTAGAGTATAATCACAGTCTAGTATATACAGTCACGAAGCTCAATACGTAGTAAATATGCATCCATGGATAGTTGCTAACCACTAGGATCGCTAATATCGCCTCATTAGAGACAATGCGAAATAGTACCTGCACAGTCTATTGTTTCTAGTACCCTCATAAACTCAAGTTTCGTGACTGTATATACTAGAATGTGGTATTATACTCTTTTAGAAGTGCTCTCTCTCTCTCTCTCTCTCTCTCTCTCTCTCTCTCTCTCTCTCTCTCTCTCTCTCTCAAAAGGCAAAAAAAAAAAAAAATTATTCCCATTTTCTCATTTTTATATTAATTTAATAACTAACGTGTTTCCTAATTGAATTTCTTTCTTTTAATTTTAAAACTTCGAATACAAAGAATGTAGTTAAAAGTTAAACATAATAAAATCTTAAATCTTTTTAGATGCTAAAAGTATGGGTCATTCTGTTAATTCAGTGCTCGGGTGGCGTACAATTGTAGCCCACACTTCTTTTTGTAGTGCTATTATGTCTTAGTGAACCAAGCGGCGACATCTTTCTTTTGTATACGTTTCCTGCACACTTGTAGCACTGCATTAGTGATGTTATATTTTATGACTTCACCAGACGTTCAGAGTCAGGCTGATTATTATTCCTTGGACTGCAGTTGTAGCCCACGCGAGTAAACTAGTAACTTTATTTTTGAAGCAACTTCCCATATATTTCATGTTTTAATTTCTTAAACATTGCATGTGTCACAAATAAATTAATTATGACTGACAGACAACTTGGTGAATGTTACTTATGTCCCGCCCACTATAGGAGACATAAGCCAGTTTTACACTAATCCTAAACATTGAGTATAACTTGTTGGTGAAACGAGCGTTGAGCGACTTACGCCGATTTTTGAAGACACCGACGCACTTGAACTGCCAACATAGAAAACAAAAAATCACACTCAATCGCTTTCACCTTCACACTAGTGAATGGTGATAATTAAGCGCATGAGTTAATATTTGATACAAACACAACATGGGCATAGCTTCATTTGCAGTAGCACCGGCACATCAGTTAGTATTTCCAATAATGCAAATTATGTGTTCTATGCCGACATTATACACACCTAAGATAATGAAGTCCAAACTTCTAATATTGAACCTCTTCAGTCCACAACGACGAAGTTAAGAATAACTGAGTGTAGAGTATATTAAATGCTATACATTATTGAATTCAAAAGCATGCGCATATACCAAAACGTGCGTGAAACCAAATAACATCTAAAATAATTCAGAAGGAACGGCAAACTCCTTAACAATAACCGTCGGGTATCAAGAAGACTGTGAAATAGCTTAGGATAGATAGGTATAGTATGGCATTATCAAGTATGCAGTGTTCAATTACTGTATATTACTTGGTAAGCTCGCATTAAAATTATGGTACCGATACCAATCTTTGTTAAACACTTGGAATACTAACATTGCATATATTATTGGGATAAACTCCAGAACATGGATTGCATCCTTTCCCTCTTACTTCAAAATTCCAACCTTGTACACACAAAATAAATTATTGGCACTGAAAAGTGCCTTTTCGTAAATATAATGATGCGCATTCGACAAACGCAGATAAATCTGCTCTTTTTAGTATTTTAAGACATAATTTGGTAGGTGCAATCCGTGTTCTAACATTTCCCCTATTATTGACTATGGGCCTATACGTTTTTTTTTCTATCCCAAGATCATTAAGAAAGGTGAATATTATTCATGCTTGTTTCCTGTATTTCTTCAAATATGTGGCATGTTAGTTTTTATTTGTCGTTATTTACGTAAAAATGATGCACCAAAAATAATAATAATTTCGTACTCACTCCACATCCCTATATTCACATTTGTTTTTCAGTGATTTATTAAAGAATGTACCGGTATTTAAAAGACTAATTTAGAAACATGTTACATAAATTATCCTTGTGCCAAAAGAGAATGCTCCCTGGACCAAATTATATTAAAGAATGTACCGGTATTTAAAAGACTAAATTAGAAACATGTTACATAAATCATCCTTATGCCAAAAGAGAGTGCTCCCTGGACCAAATTATATTAAAGAATGTGCCGGTATTTAAAAGACTAATTTAGAAACATGTTACATAAATTATCCTTGTGCCAAAAGAGAATGCTCCCTGGACCAAATTATATTAAAGAATGTACCGGTATTTAAAAGACTAATTTAGAAACATGTTACATAAATTATCCTTGTGCCAAAAGAGAATGCTCCCTGGACCAAATTATATTAAAGAATGTACCGGTATTTAAAAGACTAATTTAGAAACATGTTACATAAATTATCGTTGTGCCAAAAGAGAATGCTCCCTGGACCAAATTATATTAAAGAATGTACCGGTATTTAAAAGACTAAATTAGAAACATGTTACATAAATCATCCTTATGCCAAAAGAGAGTGCTCCCTGGACCAAATTATATTAAAGAATGTGCCGGTATTTAAAAGACTAATTTAGAAACATGTTACATAAATTATCCTTGTGCCAAAAGAGAATGCTCCCTGGACCAAATTATATTAAAGAATGTACCGGTATTTAAAAGACTAATTTAGAAACATGTTACATAAATTATCCTTGTGCCAAAAGAGAATGCTCCCTGGACCAAATTATATTAAAGAATGTACCGGTATTTAAAAGACTAATTTAGAAACATGTTACATAAATTATCCTTGTGCCAAAAGAGAATGCTCCCTGGACCAAATTATATTAAAGAATGTACCGGTATTTAAAAGACTAAATTAGAAACATGTTACATAAATCATCCTTATGCCAAAAGAGAGTGCTCCCTGGACCAAATTATATTAAAGAATGTGCCGGTATTTAAAAGACTAATTTAGAAACATGTTACATAAATCATCCTTGTGCCAAAAGAGAATGCTCCCTGGACCAAATTGTCGTATTTTGCAATGGTCGTCAGTACTTGCTGAAATGGGTAATAATATAATACAATTATGTTGTACGTAGCAACATCGATTATTCAATTGATAGGATATTTTATGAGGTTGTCATGACTGAGATATCTATTGTCAATTGCTTTTATTTGTCAGAAGGCCTTGACTGACGGGTATATAAGGACTGGCGCTCTTATTGGCGGAGGTCGGGGTTTGGGATGGTCCACAAGCAACAAGTTATACTAAATATGTTTAGGATTAGTGTAAAACTGGCCTATGTCTCCTATAGTGGGCGGGACATAAGTAACATTCACTCAGTATAATTATCTTATTAGGAAAATATATACCTGTAACTTTCAATTTACCTCTGACCAAGACTGCTTGGCTTCCAGATCTGTGTCATCACCTTCTATAGCCAATGGGTCGATAGCTGGTTCCGTCTTTATCACATCCATCACAAATGAAAGACACGTTTAAAGTGCTGACATCAATTTGTAGAAGGCAGGGTATGCTGTTGAGAAATGCTTAATAAGATATTTTAAAACAATTTCGCTGAAAACTCGAAAGTTTCTGTGAACTAATTATTGATTACATAGATATAGGGTGTTTTAAAAATGGTGGTCAATAATTTACAGAAGAATAGTACAAACTAACCCAAGCAAAAATGTTTCAATACACATTGGTCCGCAAATTAACCATTGTCGAGATAATGCATATTTTCTGTAGAGATTCCTCGCTGACTGAAAGCAGATGTGCAGAGATCCCTAACTGAATTCTACCTGCAGCAGGTGTTCAAAATAATGTCCATGCATCTGAAAGTAAACCCAAATACAGAACTCTAATCGGATCTAGGAAGTCAAAGTATAGACCCTCCTCTGACTATGAGAATATTGCATGAACGGTTAATTTGGGACCAATGTTTATTGAAGCTTTTTTTTTTCTTCTTTCTGTTTGTTCTTTTCATCTGTAAATTACTGACCATCACTTTGAAACACCAATATACAGAACTTTAATAGTAATAATAATAATAATAATAATAATAATAATAATAATAATAAAAGGCGGTTAGAGCGTGGTGCCGACCACACCACCTCATTCTAATGCCGAGGTCATGGAAAGCATGGGGCTCTACCTCCATGCCCCCCAAGTGCCTTCATGGCATGTTACGGGGATACCTTTACCTTTAATAATAATAATAATAATAATAATAATAATAATAATAATAATAATAATAAAAGGCGGTTAGAGCGTGGTGCCGACCACACCACCTCATTCTAGTGCCGAGGTCATGGAAAGCATGGGGCTCTACCTCCATGCCCCCCAAGTGCCTTCATGGCATGTTACGGGGATACCTTTACCTTTAATAATAATAATAATAATAATAATAATAATAATAATAATAATAATAATAATAATAATAATAATAGCTTATTGAATATAATTATGGATATCACTCAAACACAGACTGCCATTGGAAAATAAATTAGAAACAAGGTAATTACATAGAGGCAGTTCACCTGGTTGACATTTTATTTAAGTGTTGCCAACTTCATTTTTCGTTGGTGACTTTTCTTTTTAGTTCGTATTGGTAGTGGCACCGATTTTGAAAAATCAGGTAGAGGTCTAGGCTAAACTAGCGCTGAGGTAGTTCCCTTCGTACTCTGTTCATATAGCCCTACCTTACATATACGAATCTGTACAACAGATTAGGTTTGGTTACTTTATGCTTTTATTATGCCTTGCATATAGGATATAAACTGCTTCTCCAAAATTGATTCCCTATAAATTCAACGACTTTCATTCCCGATATCACCGGAACTATCTCAGCACTAGTTTCTTTGCAATGAAAGGACGCCATTTACCTGAGCGCCACCTATTTACTGATGAATGTCCAATATTAGCACTTTTTTTCTTCTTCTTAAATTTACAAAAAAAAGGGGGGGAAAGTATAACAATAATTAATTATATAAATCATTTGCAAATGTTACCCGAATAAATTGATCACATCGTACTGCATTGCAACCAATTGCAGAATCTTGCGGTATAGCTGTTAGTGTGATCATATATGCCGTGATATGACGTTTTCTGTAAAAAAAAAAACTAGGTAATTAGGTCAATGTACTACTTGTGTTAATCACACAATATAAGGAAACTGCTGATAGCACATTATGTGTAATGGATCCTAAAACTACCTCTGAGTGTGTATGTGTATAATGCTTCAATAAATAATTTTGAATTTTGATTCTGTTGTTGTCGTCGTTGTCATTGTTGTTAACAAATTTTGAGACGTCCTATTCAAAATGACTACTTACAAATGTCAACGTTCACCACAACCACATTTAAATTGTTGTCCTGCAATGCCAGATCCACCGCTTATCACAAGAAGCGTTGAAAGTGTTGCCACAAACCAAAAATTAAATCACTGATTATATAAAGGTTAAAAGTGTATATAGAACAATGAAGAACAAACATAAAATGTACGAGATCGCACACAAAATTTTACCAAATAACTGTACCTACCAAACTGTACTTTTTTGTTTACTTATTGTATCAGATTTAGCAATCTCTTGCATCCACTCAACAAATTATAAATTCTGAGAAAAAAACATTACAACATAATAGGAAAATAATATAATTTTGTCCGTTTACTACAAATATTTATAGGAACACAATATTTATTTTTATTTTACATATACCCATTGTTGTCCCATGGTGATTTCGATTATCATCGAATCCTGAATCGAAAATTATTTGCATGGTAACAGTGAAGGAGAGAATTATAGTCCATATTATAAAATAAAAATTTGCCGATTGTATCAAATTATATCAAATTGTACTGGTAATAAAACTGTCAACTACGTACCTGCGTACAGACCTTTTAAAATCGTACCAAAACCGTACAATTGCACCAAAAATGACACCACTGGCTGCGGAGCTTTGTAAGACACAATCGTAAAAATTGAAAAATGACGATCAGAAAATCGTACCAGCATTGTTATCGATTACATATCGCTTCGAAAACCGGGAAGACGATAAGAGAACGACATTTTGGTGAGAGCGATGAAAATTTACTAGGTAATTAGTAATAAAATACAGAAAATAGTAGAAAACGGACGGGGATACAAAAAAAAGTACTAATGAATACAACGCCTTATCATTGCACCATAGGATAGCCTGAAAACTATATGAGATAACACCAAACATGATCACGGAAAAATGCGAAGAAGCGCCAATATAACTTCGGTACAGGTAAGATTCCTTTAATCACAAATTACTGTATTTACTTGTGAAAAGTTTATAATATTCTGTGTTCGACCTGTGTAATCTATGCCTTAGCAGTAGTTTTTAACAATAATCACCAGGCACCGAAATTTTGTGTCCGATGGGAGGGAGGCAAGTGGTTTCAGGTTAACTGTGCTCGAGGGTCCTTCTACTGTGTAGAAGCGGTGTGGGTCGTGCTCGGTTGAGTTCTTCGCTGTTTACTTGCTTTGTGTGGCAGTCGACGAATAGCTTTTATTATTGGTTACTTTACAAATCTATCTATTTACTGTATCTACAAGGCGTTATCAACTGCGACGAGTAACTTACATAATGGAGTAGAGACCACAGACTTTCGTATTAATTTCGAACAAAAAATCGTAATAAAACATTATATTTCACTTTTTATCGCAAATTAGGTGTAAGATAATCGTAATAATTTCGAATAAATTGAAAAGAGATTTTTACGTGAAACGCAAACCCTATATTACATATTGGGCGTCAAAGAGGTTTCATATATCAATTTATTCCATACATTAAAATTAAACACAATTTTATAGCACTGAAAATAAGCATTATTTTGTATTATGGAACATCTGTTTCTAATTGTGGAATATTTGCGGTCTTCATGTTCTTACAGATTGCAATAAATAAAATATAACTACACCTACTCTAATGAGTTCTATGTCTGTGTTTTTTCTATATTCCGTTTTTTGTGATTTTTCTTATTCTTAGTCTTGGCTTAAGCACCAGATAGATAAAAGAATAACAAAAAATGCATTATATGAACTAAACGCTGAAATATGCATAGTCCTAGATCATATATACTATATATATATATGATCTAGGGCATAGTGTATGAACAACAGCTGCTTAACCATGAAAATGAACCCACAGCTGACTGCAGTGTAGAGGAATGCTGGATAATAAATCCTGCACCTGATTGGCTGAAATATATTTCGTGAGTTTTGAAACTGATAATGGTGACATTCCAGTTAGCAATTATTGAAAGTAACCCAGATTATAATCCAGTATTTTCAAAGGAATCTAGGAAACTTACAAGAAAAATCATACCTCAGCAATAAATTTGCCATGCAAAGTTAAAAATGAAAGCAAACTCACATCCCTTCTTTCTCTCGATGGACTTGGCAGGTTTCCATTTTAAGCACCTATGTTAATATATTTTTGTTATTAGTCCTAAAATTATTGTCTATTACTCTTAATTTCAAAACGCCAATTTATATTTATAGTGTCATAACTTATATGACATCTGACGACAATTATTTAAACCTCGCCTATGACGTAGATTTTTTAATTTCTCCTGCATTCTCTTATCATTACAAATATTCTTACGTAACTTCAGCCAGTCGTACGCTTTCGCAGCCTTAAAATATTCTTAAGATTTGGTGTATGATAGTGCAAATATTATTATCATGGACGATTATGTCAGATATGTTACCGGTACCGGAATCTAGTGGAGTCAGCATAGTAGAATGCAATTTTGAATTTTATAATGCTCGTATAGGCTCTTAAGGTGTAAAAATACAACTGTCTCGTTTTATATTGTTATTTTAAGGAATCAGAGTTATTTCAAATTTGTTTAACATATACGTATTTTACCATAACCATCTTAAATGAGAAAGATATGTTCATACACTTGGTAACGTTGCTGTAGTGGTCCGCTTGCGGAAACATAGCAGACAACACATTTATGAAATAACCTTAAAATTTAGTATTTAATGACGTCGTAGTAACTGAAAAGCTTATGAACGATTTCAACATGAAAGTGATTAGTTATCTATATACATTTTATTCCACAATTAGAGAATATAAGCACAAAACCTGTATTTATGTATGTTACATGTAGTTGCAGTGTAGGCTATTATTAATCAAGCTTAAGACATAATTTAATACCGGTAAATAATTTCTACAACACACTACACGATAAAATGAAAACATTAAATACAAATAACAGTTTATCTTCCTTTCTTTGGTTCGCATTAAATCATGAACTAATTTATTAAAAATACAGTAATTGACGTTTTAAGATCAGTAGGACTGTACTTGAAGTCAACTATTACACCTACCGGTATGAAATTATCGTGAACTATATTATTATACTAATAATACTGAAGATGGACTGTAAAAGAAATTTTTATTAGACAGTAATTTGAAATTTACACACCTTAAGTGGCTGAATTCATTGATAAAATAAAAAAGTAACCATGTAATAATTAATGTAGGCCTAAAGTTCTCGATTGTTCTACTGTATTACTTACACACTTAGTGTAATTGTTCTAAATTATGTTGGAAAACAAAGAAAATTGTGTGAATTAGGTATTACACAGTGGCGGCTCGTTATAAAATAGTATGTGTGTTCACAATTTTCTGTTCCAAAATCGAATAGAATTTGAAATCGTACGTTTTTAGCCTAATATGAAATGTCATGATTCCAATGTTTCACTGTCGAAAAAACGGTATATAAATTAAAAACAAACATATAATAATAATAATAATAATAATAATAATAATAATAATAATAATAATAATAATAATAATGAAACCTAGTCTTTTTATTTTCAATTTTTCCTGGAAAGCCAGTTTACCCAGTTATTTACCCTTCAAAATTACTTGAACAGAGTTCATTGTTTACGTCTGTTAAAAATTAATACATAAAACAATTTACAAAAGCGTGAGTTCAGTAATATACTGTATTTCAATTCACAACACACTGATACACTATAGCCTATATCAGTACTGTAATCCCATTCGCATAGATTGATTACTATAAATACATGCCAGTAAATATTATTCTTAAATAATATACACCACCATACAGATAGTTAATTTCATACCACCACCACATTCAGCCAGCACGTCTTTGAAAGCCAAACTATGCTATAATGCCGACACTGAAGTATAGTAATTCACAAACTACACTCTCGTAGCAGCACTGTACACACATCCGCATAAAGTAAACGTTCCGACAGTGAGATGCTGATACCTGCAGGCTAAAATACAGACTAATTAAATTTCCTCCAAGAGATAGAGCACGTGAACGATAGGCATCGATGCACCTGACATCTGTAGAATAGATTCACTGTTCACTTAATGCTTTGTGTCCTTGACGAGTCATAAACGTCCAGCGAAAGACAATTTTCTCCCGGGCGTGGGTGAAATTCCTGTAACCTTCTTGAAAAGAGCACGGCTTGTACGTGAACGGATGTTCCCAAGTTTACATAAGAAGTTTATGCAAGATGCGGGAAGTTTAAAATATTCGATCCTGATATTATACATACCCACTACGCCAATACGGTATTAAATAATAAAACTAGTCGTGCATTAATGGAAACAAGGTGTTCAGGTGCTCTTGTGCTCTTATTGACGCACCGCACTGGTTAGTTAGATCAAAACTTTAATATTGTAATATTATATGGAAAAATTTTCAGAACCAAAAAAATCACGAATTAGTGTATAAGAGTATCATTGAATAAGAAACACATCCTTCAGAACAATTAAAGGAAACGCAATACTTTTAAATAAACTTTTGAAGCTATGTTGTTATAAACCACAATGCAGTTTACTACACTTCTGCCACTATCAACTTCCTATTTCACTGATATCATCAAGCCCCTACAGTCTCGGCTGCGCGAAACGAGGAAACCGGGGCAAATTGAACGCTGCGCTTGCCGCCATATTGTTGGAGAGCAGACGCATAATAGCAATACGTAAATCACGCAAATTAACGCTGTGATGATCTAAAATTGACAGATTATGGCCATTTTCGACATTTAACGTAAAATTAGGACGAAATAAACATATTCAAAGTTTCATTGATATGCGTTAGAACATTAAAGAAAAGAAAATACGTACGCAGCAATTTATAGAAAACATACTCATACATCCATAAATAGGCCTACACAATACACATTATAGCTTGTATAATTTTACGATAATCAGCAAATTGTTAGGTTTCAGAGAATCTAAAATTATATTAACATACATTACTCTTAGATCACAAGACATAAATATATGCACCTTGATTACACAAGTTCTTATTATAATCAAATTCTTAAGTGAAATAAATATGTGATAATCAGTATAGATCTGTTGTTAAGTTTTAGAGAATCGAAAATTATATTACCGATACTTCTAGGCCACAGGACATAGTTATCTGACAAAATACAATGTGCGAAGGTAGCCAAATTACATTGAATTCATTCTTCAATTGATCTGTATAGCGCTAAATGCGCTGATCGATCAATAAATCATTAAAAAAAATCTTCAATTAATAAAGGGAATGCTATCAATTATAAAAAGTATCGGTACCTAATACATTGCAAACAATAGGTAATTTGAAGACCTAAAAACTAAACAATCACTTTATGCAAGATAAAAAAACTACATTTTTTATGTGTGGATTTTTTACATATTGTATTTTTTATTTTAAATAAATAAAATAGATATATTATCATTGCTTGCGGAGTGATGGTACATGATTTTTATGCACATATTTAATATCAATAAGATGTCATTCCTTGCTTTTGTTAATAAAATATATGTCCGCAAAATGTAAAAGAGTTATTTATAGGTGAACTCTGAATCATAAGTTCACAAGGAAGGCTTAGCTATTTATTTATTTATTTATTTATTTATTTATTTATTTATTTATTATCTGTATATTTATTTATCCATATATGGATCTTGAATGAAAGTTTATAATCTTGCAGATAAATTCATTTACATAATAAAAACAAAAATTTATCTTTCCACTAATGTTTTAACATATGATGTGTAAGTCTAAATAATTCACTCAGTGTGATTTCTCTACAGTCTGATAAGTATTCTTTATTGTCGTAAACTACTGATTGATTTTAATTATATTAATATTGTAACAACAGAGATAATATTATATCGTACCTTTTGCAAATGGCTTGGAAAATTAAACAGGGATGGTATTATCGCCACGCTCTCATGGTTAACATTCGGCAGGTCTTTGAGGGGCCTCATGCACTAACATTCGGCAGGTCTTTCAAATTTGATTGTATTATTGTTTTCAATTTCTTCCATTATTAAATGACACTTACTTGTCTAATCCACGTGGACTAAAACCGAGGTTGCAATGTCTTGTGCTGAGGACGAACATTAAGGTATGTGATTAAAAATTATTATTAAAGAGTTATTATTAAGAGTTAAGAAAGCCAACATAACAAACTAGTGCTTATTCTTATCGTGGAAGTAGACGTGACAACGTGACGCTTAGAGTGAAACCTACAGAGCAACAATCGGGCGGCAAAATTATGTTTTAAAAGCACACCGCACGTTATTGTATGATGCCGACATGTTAAGCATGAGTCCGCGGCGATAATATATCATCTTTCAAAATTCTATTGCCATTACTTTCACACTGTTCACTAAAAACACCCGAGACAAAACAAAGGACAAGTATGACAATCGTGTTTACCGCTCTATTTCTACCAGTAGCATGGCGGCGTAAACATGCGCAGACTGGTTTCAATTTTGGACAGCACACCAGCGCTCTGTGTGAGTCTAGTATACTATTATAACGTCTTTGGATATCATAGTTTAATTTGTACGGGTACATACGATCATCTTCGCTTAAAGAACCATTTTCACAGACTTAAATTCGCAGGGCACTTTTACAGAAAGCTATTAAAATCACTTACTAGCCTACACCACGGTCGACTATACCACGATCGACTCTAGAGTCGACAGTGCCTACAACTACGTATTTTAATACCCCTTCTTTGGATTAGACGTACCTACCGGTGTGTTTTTATTTTGGAACTTACCAGACATTGATTGTAACATTCGAAAGTTTAGACTATAGGCCTAACTAAGAAGGAATTTCATAAGTGTGTCATCAAGTCATCTGTAGTTGTCATTAACAGTAACATCTTCTTGTCGGGGCAAGTTACCTGGTTATTATTATTATTATTATTATTATTATTATTATAGTCCACACCTGTGGAGTAACGGTCAGCGCGTCTGGCTGCGAAACCAGGTGGCCCGGGTTCGAATCCCGGTTGGGGCAAGTTACCTAGTTGAGGTTTTTTCCCGGGTTTTCCCTCAACCCATTACGAGCAAATGCTGGGTAACTTTCGGTGGTGGACCCCGGACTCATCTCACCGGCATTATCACCTTCATATCATTCAGACGCTAAATAACCTAGATGTTGATACAGCGTCGTAAAAT
This sequence comes from Periplaneta americana, assembly GCF_040183065.1. Lineage (NCBI taxonomy): Eukaryota > Metazoa > Arthropoda > Insecta > Blattodea > Blattidae > Periplaneta > Periplaneta americana. The sequence continues at coordinate 172,457,991 of NC_091132.1, read as the reverse complement.
AACCCAATAAAATAAATAAAAATTATTATTATTATTATTATTATTATTATTATTATTATTATTATTATTATTATTATACGAAAAATGGAACTATAAATATTGGAGATTTATCCTTCGAAGAGGTGGAAAAATTCAAATATCTTGGTGCAACAGCAACAAATATAAATGACACTCGAGAGGAAATTAAACTCAGAATAAATATGGGAAATGCCTGTTATTATTCGGTTGAGAAGCTTTTGCCATCCAGTCTGCTGCCAAAAAATCTGAAAGTTAGAATTTATAAAACAGTTATATTACCGGTTGTTCTGTATGGCTGTGAAACTTGGACTCTCACTTTGAGAGAGGAACATAGGTTAAGGGTGTTTGAGAATAAGGTTCTTAGGAAAATATTTGGGGCTAAGAGGGATGAGGTTATAGGAGAATGGAGAAAGTTACACAACACAGAACTGCACGCATTGTATTCTTCACCTGACATAATTAGAAACATTAAATCCAGACGTTTGAGATGGGCAGGGCATGTAGCACGTGTTGGCGAATCCAGAAATGCATATAGGTTGTTAGCTGGGAGGCCGGAGGGAAAAAGACCTTTGGGGAGACCGAGACGTAGATGAGAAGATAATATTAAATTGGATTTGAGGGAGGTGGGATATGATAGTAGAGACTGGATTAATCTTGCTCAGGATAGGACCGATGGCGGGCTTATGTGGGGGTGGCAATGAACCTCCGGGTTCCTTAAAAGCCAGTAAGTAAGAAATAATAATAATAATAATAATAATAATAATAATAATAATAATAATACTTTAGATTCATGTCATAATATCCAAAAAAATTCATTCTTCTTTAATAATTCATCAACTTATATAGAACAAACAATTTTACTTATGACACTCATTAATATTAATAATATTTAATATATGAGATATTTAAAATAATTCTGCCAACTGGTACTTAATGAGATACAGTATGAGTTTTTGTTAACAAAGATCGGTATATAATTTTGATGGAGGTAATTGTATCACTCCCGTAAATTGTGAAAAACCTTGGTAGCAGGAGGGTTAAATTATACTGGAATTCATGGTTAAGTGAAGTGAATATTTATTTTCCTGGTGATTTGAAAAATAAAAAATAAATATATTCTGTTCAAAAGATTAAACATAATATGTAGGCCTACAACTTTTTTCTAGCAATTTTTTATTTATTCGGGAGACCTAGCTCGAGATCTTACAGAATGAGGATAATTGTGCAGTATGATGATGATGATGAGAGGAAACAGGAGAATCCCGAGAAAACCCCGTCGCGCCAGTTTTGCCAACCATAAATTCTTTCGTAACTCAGGCGGGAATCGAATCCCGGCCGTCATGGTAGAAGGCGGAGAGGCTAACTACTCCGCCACAAAATTATGGTAGGCTATTAACATGGTATCGTAAGCCCAGAGTATCGTATTGCCTCAATAATAGTTATTTCAAACATAAAGTTGCTTACTGCATAATACATATTTTATATAATAATTTCAAGGGTCACTGCACCCTTGATCACACACCTTGCTGTACATTCAGTTCCATTTAGGTTATAATGTTCCAACTGAATGTTTTTGTAAATGTTAGGGAAGTAGAATCCAAATTTGTTGTAACGTGTACGGTATTACTACCATTATAAAGTCTACAGTCGTGAAAATGTATTTTAAGCTTTTCATATTATAGTCGTTACTGTAGAGCCCGCATGTTTGGCAAAATGCCTTTTTTACTGGGTGGAAGTAAATCATTATTTGCATAGATGGGCTATAAATGTGATTTGGAGTAATTCAGAGTGGTAGAGCCAATTTTTATTTTACCTGTTTTACCTTTTTAAGGTGTTTCATACTAATAAATGCCTCTTTTGTCATTTTAAAGCAATATTTCTAGTTTATTTGCAATTTTCTAATTAATTGTAATGTAATGTGTATGAAATTTAAATATTTGAAACAATGACTAACTTTACTAACAATAGTAAATAAAAGTAATTTATTTCGGTGCTTAATATGCTAATAATCATGCTTTAATACTATTGGTGTAATATGAATAATGATCGACAGTCGACAGTTACAAATAGGCCTATAAAATTGCCATGTCTTCACGATACCAACAATCAGGTTTATCATTGATATATTAAGCTCGTTCTCATAGAAGTTGTCACGTAGCATTTTCAATTGTTTGCTTTCATATTGTCAAATGTTACTGTTACAGTTTTGTGCTACACGTGTTTATTATTGTAGGAGAAAGAAATTTGAGTGAGGAACAGTCAGTTATTGTCGGGTGACAGAAGGTATAAGATCGATTAGCTAGTATTCCTAAATTCAGTGTACCATTGAAAAGTAAACTTCTTGCTTACGTTAGTGAATTTGGTACCCATTTGTTTTCAACCGATGGAACAGTTTTGTTATGTAAAGTTTGTGAAAAGACAGTTAATCACGAGAAAAAGTCTTTTATAAGTCAACTTGTGTCACCTACGAAGTAAATATGTGAGTTATGTTGATAGAATTTAAATTTATTGCTAAAGTTTTTAAAATCTGTAATGCCTATTTCAAAGATTATTGTGCTTTTTACGTTTTTATTGCCTCTCTTGCCTGCCTATTCTCACTGTTATAAATGCTAAACATCCGGGCTCTAGTCGTTAGTTTCCAATTGTATAAGTTTATGCGTTTAAGTCTAGCCATTTGCTAGATTTTGTTTTCATACCAGATTAACATGGCCGATAGTGATTGTGCCTTTATAAAAATTAGCAGTCCATAGGTATAGACATTAGGACAATAGTAGCAGTAGTAGTGACAGTAGTATTAATGATAGTAGTAGTATCACTAGCATTCGCCGTGAAACATTTGGCGCAGGTAAATTCCGATTGTCTTTTACTGTTATAGTTTGAGCAGACTGGCGAGGAAACAGTATGCATACCTACCGGTACAGCTACCTTGGATCGAACGTGGGAAGATGTGTTTCGGACTGATAACATATGCTGAAAGGATGTCAAGGTTAGAGCATTAGTATACAGCTGACTTCCATTCAGTTCAATTTAGTACGTTGCAATGCAGTACACATTAGAACAGCGAATCTTGATTTATGATACGTATGTTAGAAAGAGATCGTACAAAAAGTGTCGTGCTAAATTCCTACAGAAATATCCTGGCGTTCAACAGCCATCTGATTCAACAATCCAGAATTTAGTGAAGAAGGTGAGAGAAACAGGCTCTGTTTTAAACAAAAGAAGAAAGCCCATAAGGCGTGTTCTAACTGAAGAGAAACTCGATGACATTGGCTATAGGCTAGAACAATCTCCCGTGAAGTCATTAAGGAAGATAGCAGAACAGTCAGGGGTGTCCACGACGACAGCGTGGAAAGCAATAAAATTGTTACAACTAGAGCCAAATAAGACACCAATCGTTCATAAATCGATTGAAATGGACCGTGTGCCTAGCGTGCAATCCTGTCGATAGTGACGATCGCCATTTTGTGTTTAGGAAGATGTGAATTATTCATTAGTGCGCTGAAGGACAGCCTATTTGTTATAAGGTAAGCCAATAAATTGCATCTGTAATGTAATTTGTAATTCACCAGATTTTGTTGCCGAAAGGTGACGCCACAGTTTAGTATATACAGTTGCGAAGCTCAATACTTACTATATATGCAAACATATACAGTTGAAATATGCATCCATAGATAGTTGCTAGCCACCAGGATCGCTACTATCGCCTCATCACAGACTCTTTCCCTAGCAGACGATAAAATGTATTGTACAGTAAAACTTGATACACTTGGGGGTGACTTGATACGTTTTGTAGGTTTATGTTTCGTTTCGAAACATGAACTTACAAAACGTATTAAGTCCCCCCAGGTGTATCAAGTCACCCCGTTTTACGGTAGTTTTGATATCGTGTTCTTTTGAAAAATTAACACCTTCCTGCCACTATTGAAATATGAAATACATAAGGTTTATATATTATTTTCATAAAATATATATTATATTCTATAAACTCACCTTCCTGGATCTTTCGGAAGAAGGATAGGTCTAACCTATTTTTCTTACAATTTATAGTACTACAAACGTCTCCTTGTCCCATACTATTCAAATTTTTTTTGTATTTTAGCCATTTACAGTTATTACAACCGATAACTAACATTTCACAGTTTACATAGCTTCTCACAAAATTGCGAAATACGGCACAGTCAATGCTTTTTCGATCTAGACCGCCTTAATGTTTGTTCGGGTTTTCTATTTCAGTGTATGGAGCTCAGTGAATTATTATATTATAACTTTATTGTGTATCATAGCTAAGTTTTATTTAGCGTAATGTGTCCATAAGTTCCATTTACTTCTTGCTGCATAATATGTTGCAGAAATAATTACAAAACTGTGTTATTTTAATATGAAGAGAATTTTACATGTTAACATAATCTTTTTGCATCAATATTTTAAGTTTAGAATGGAAGCTATTTTGAGGTTTAATAAAAAAGAATTTATATTGTGATTTTAATATAGCACATCTACCTTCCTTGATAAAGACAGAAAATTTATCATACCACTCTTATGAAATTAGTGTACGTACGATTGTTACTTCGTCTCTTAGGTAGTAGATAAATACATTAATTCAATACTCAATTGTAGTATTAAAATACAGACAAATTGAATGTGCGGAGTATCATACATGACATTATGCTTAATTATAATGTATAATTGCGAATTTAGGAATATAAGATATAGTAAACATAACCTATAATATTTCCATATGAATGGCAGGGCATTGGAGACCACTAAAATTAGACAGAAAGGGGCAACTGGGACAGTAAACATAACCTATAATTTCAACACATCTAAATATTCGTGCGGTGCAACTGAAAATTATTGAATCGTGCATAAATGAATGTACAAGAATTTCGCAATATTTAATCGAAATAAAGGCAGATAGGTCTATTACACATACTAACAACGTAATTTTCACACCAAAAATAATATTACTTCTTAACTCGCAAAGAATTATGTCTGAAGTGTCTCCTAATCATTGTTTTAAATTTTATTAATGCAATTACACTACATTTTAGATAAACATATGTTACTGTTTAAGCATTCCAATTAATTTATATGGTTGAAACTAGAGATGGGTAAAAAATAACACAACAGTTATTTTGGAACTGTTCCGGTCTCGGAACTGTTGCAAAAATGAACAGTAGGTCGGAACCTCCTGTTCCGAAATAACAGTGTTCCGACTCCGAGCTGCTCACTTGCCAACTGTTGCGGGCTCGCAGTACCGCGTGGCACAAGGTATGTTCCGACTCCCTCGAAACTGTTGCAAAAATGAACAGTAGGTCGGAACCTCCTGTTCCGAAATAACAGTGTTCCGACTCCGAGCTGCTCACTTGCCCAGCTGTTGCGGGCTCGCAGTTCCGCGTTGCACAAGGTATGTTCCGACTCCGAGATAACAGTCGGAACGTCGGAGCTTGTTCCGATGAACCAACGACAGCTGCAGTTACACTGTACTTGAAACTCTCACGTGGTTGGAGGGGGGCGCATGGACATTGAAATCCTTGCGGTGGCGCGAACTTTAATATCAACATTTGTAAGACTGGCCAATCATCTGTAATGTTATAGTAAGTATTCAATAATCTGTAATATTGATTCCCGCTTTATGGTTTATTTCACCATTAGTTGACTAATTCTGTTTTATAAACATTCTACAAAGTCATAAAGTACGCATACTATTATTAATTCATTGATCAGCTGATTCTATACAAAGGTTAAAGTCGTAAATGGTAATGAGTGGTTTAGTTACAATGTCTGTATGTCGTTTGTTGAGGTTAAGTCTGACAAGCACAAGTTTTTGTGCTATCTTCTCTGTTATCAAAGAACGACAAAAATGTAGTAGCATTATTTGTTGGAAACTACCCATATAAGTACTGATTTGGAGAGCGAGGTTTAATGCGAAGTTTAAATTACACTTTGGTAAAGATGCGATTCCAACATTTTACTAACCCACTGCGGCGTTTCCAGGTTTCAGTACTGCCAATATATATCTTTTTTATTTATGAAATTGTAATATTTATTATTATTATTATTATTATTATTATTATTATTATTATTATTATTATTATTATTATAACTGTGCATTAAGAAAAGTAAAAATAAAAATTAATGATTTGTTTTTTTTTATTATGTAATAGAGAGAACAGAAATTACATACCATATGTTTTAAATGTTATGTTATTTTTTTTTAGTTGGCTACCATGTCTTTATAACTTTATGTACGAAAACAAAGTGTTGTATTCTGTCCTTGTAGTCAACAGCTGTGTAATTACTAACATTAAGCTTTTGAGTTCTGTCCGCATGCACAGCAATTTTCCAAAATCGATTCGAATGTGCATTGCAGTGCCATCTATAGATAAGAATGTGTACTATGTCATGCCTATGAGTGCTCCAGTGTGAGCTGCATGGTGTTATTTGTCTATAGTGAAGAGGGAGGGTACTGTACCGTTCGTTTGAACGACTCAACGACTCCGACTCATCACCACTGGTGACTGTTATTTCGGAACTGTTATTTGGAACATAGTATTTTTTCGGAACCGGAACCGTCGGAACTGTTCCGGGAAAAGAACAACTTCGCCCATCACTAGTTGAAACGCCTCCCTTCGTGATCGGGCTAAGCCAGTCACATGGTCTGCCTTACGGCCTGTATTAGATCACGATGGCAGTGACACTGTCTATTGTTCCTAGTACACACAGCGCTTCAAGCGGCTAGCAACTACCGCGAGAAATGAAAAAAATCATCCCAAGCTTCGCGACTGTATATACTAGACTGTGATGATGCTCTGAATCTCTGTTAAACGTGCGGTCACACGTCACTACTTTTGCTGCGCAACTTCTGTACTGCAGCTGCAAAAGTTGTGTGCCGTGGTACTTTTTGTGCTGGGCATCTCGAGCGCTGCGAAAGTTGCAACTGCAGTTGCAGCTTTTCATCTCCATGTTGACTTTTCAATGTACATTTTATGGTTATGTTGGTATTAGAGTTTCAAATTTATTCATTATTTGCTTTTATTATATTGTATTGTATTGTATTTATTAACATTCCATGGTATTCATACATGCTTACAGCTAGAATATGGAACAAGTCAAAAAACTTAATACTATTACAAAATCTTAATTTATAGTCACAATCTAGATGAAATATATACAGACGAGATTTACAATATAGTCTACTAGTACAACACATAGTTTTAGTATCAATTTCATGAAGTGTTATTGAATGTCATGAATTCACCTACAGAATAGAAGGCATGAGAAATTAGGTACTTCTTTAATTTGGCCCTAAATAATTTTATGTTTTGAGTTTCATTTTTTATATCGATAGGGAGGCTATTAAAAATTTTTACTGCCATATAACGCACTCCTTTTTGATAGCACGATAGACTTGCCGATGGAGTATGAAAGTCATTTTTTGACGTGTATTTATGCTATAAACTGTTGAATTAGTTACAAAGTTTTCACGATTACATACGAGGAAGATTATTAATGAAAAGATATACTGACAAGCCATGGGCATTATTTGTAGTTTTTTGAAAATAGTCCTACACGATTCCCTAGATTTGGCACCTACTATTATTCTAATTACTCTTTTTTGTAATAGAAATATATTGTTACTATCTGTAGAATTTCCCCAGAATATTATTCCAAAACTCATTACCGAGTGGAAGTATGCAAAGTATATTGTTTTTAAGGTATTGATATTTACTATCTTTTGCATAGATCTAATAGCAAAACAAGCTGAATTTAGTTTGGGGGTAATTTCTTTAATATGATTTTTCCAATTTAACACATTATCGATTTTTAAGCCAAGAAATTTGGATTATCTTTTGTTATTCAGAAATTGGCATTATTTTTACTATACTTACTTTTTTACTGGCTTTTAAGAAACCCGGAGGTTCATTGCCGCCCTCACATAAGCCCGCCATCGGTCCCTATCCTGTGCAAGATTAATCCATTCACTATCATCATATCCCACCTCCCTCAAATCCATTTTAATATTATCTTCCCATCTATGTCTCGGCCTCCCTAAAGGTCTTTTCCCTTCGGTCTCCCAATTAATACTCTATATGCATTTCTGGATTCGCCCATACGTGCTACATGCCCTGCCCATTTCAAACGTCTGGATTTAATGTTCCTAATTATGTCAGGTGAAGAATACAATGCGTGCAGTTTTGTGTTGTGTAACTTTCTCCATTCCCCTGTCACTTCATCCCTCTTAGCCCCAAATATTTTCCTAAGCACCTTATTCTCAAACACCCTTAACCTATGTTCCTCTCTCAAAGTGAGAGTCCAAGTTTCACAACCATAAAGAACAACCAGTAATATAACTGTTTTATAAATTGTAACTTTAAGATTTTTTGACAGCAGACTGGATGATAAAAGCTTCTCAACCAAATAATAACAGGCATTTCCCATATTTATTCTCTGTTTAATTTTCTCCCGAGTGTCATTTATATTTGTTACTGTTGCTCCAAGATATTTGAACTTCTCCACCTCTTCAAAAGATAAAATTTCCAATTTTTATATTTCTATTTCGTACAATATTGTCGTCACGAGACATAATCATATACTTTGTCTTTTCGTGATTTACTTCCAAACCTATCTCTTTACTTGCTTCCAGTAAAATTCTCGTGTTTTCCCTAATCGTTTGTGGATTTTCTCCTAACATATTCACATCATCCGCATAGACAAGCAGTTGATGTAACCCGTTCAATTCCAAACCCTCTCTGTTATCTTGGACTTTCCTAATGGCATACTCTATTATTTTTACTATAAAGCTATTAAAAACGCCTTTATACTTAAATAATAACCAACAACATACCGTATTCAAGTAATCATTGTTGGCAACCCTCCTGTTTGAAACTATGCTAAGGAAAATTAAAAAAAAAAACGAATTATATAATCGGCATATATACTCTGAGTGTGTTGTACATTTAGTAACTGTTACAAATCATTTATTTTCATCATCAAACATTAAAATATATCCAAACAATAAAGTATTATTGGCACATTTGGTGGCAACACTGGTCGCAACCGCTGCAGAAGTTTCAACAAAACCGATATCAAAAATGCTGCGGCTGCAACCCTGAGAACCCTGTTCACACGTCGCTACTTCTAAGCTGCGCGCAGCATGGAAAAGTAGCGGGCAGCAGGTTCGGCAGCCGCTACGTTTTGGGTTGCACCGTTGTTCACACGTCGCAGTACAAGAGTTGCGCAGTTTTTTGTACTGCAGCGCTGTCAAAGTAGCGACGTGTGATCGTACCTTAAGTTGGCAGTTATTTGCTGATGCCATTTTTCGGTAATTTTATTGTGTAAGAGAGGCCTAACTATAGTTCCTACTAATTCATTCTGACTGGAAGTACGGTACTTGTTTGATTGTTTATTCTATACATAACCATATACACGTCAGTTAAAGGTATATTATAAAACAAGAAACACAATGGAATTTAGGAAAAAGGTATGAATTAAAATACATTTAAAATAAATAACACATCAAGTAGTATTACATATATTATAATTTAAGAATTCTTTTACTTTAAATTACATATATTATAATTTAAGAATTCTTTTACTTTAAATTTTGCATTAGATAAAGTTTGTATCTGCAGTCGTAATTTATTAAAGCACACAATGCTAGTATAAGCAGGTGATTTTTCATATTTCACGAGTCCATGGTTTTTTTTATTGAAAACAGATGTGCATTTCATATGTTATAATTATGATAATCTAAATTCTTATTATAATTATTCTCATCCTGTTTTAAAAATGGTGGTGTTGAATAACAATAGTTTTTAAATCAGGTAACACAAAGAAGTCTAACATTGATAAATCAGGTGATCTTGCTGTCCATTAATAGTTTATTGGGTTATTTCACGACGCTGTATCAACATCTATTTTATTTATTTTATTGGGTTATTTTACGACGCTGTATCAACATCTTGGTTATTTAGCGTCTGAATGAAATGAAGGTGATAATGCTGGTGAAATGAGTCCGGGGTCCAGCACCTAAAGTTACCCAGCATTTGCTCGCATTGGGTTGAGGGAAAACCCCGGAAAAAACCTCAACCAGGTAACTTGCCCCGACCGGGAATCGAACCCGGGCCACCTGGTTTCGCAGCCAGACGCGCTGACCGTTACTCCACAGGTGTGGACATCAACATCTAGGTTATTTAGCATCTGAATGAAATGAAGGTGATAATGCCGGTGAAATGAGTCCAGGGTCCAGCACCGAAAGTTACCCAGCATTTGCTCATATTGGGTTGAGCGAAAACCCCGAAAAAAACCTCAACCAGGTAACTTACCCCGACCGGGATTCGAACCTGGGCCACGCTGACCGTTACTCCACAGGTGTGGGGACTGCCCATTAAACGGGTCCATATCAGATACTGTTGTTTCCTTGTTTACGCAATGAGAATTTTTTGGTAGGCATTTCCTAAATACACAATAATCACTAAACTTTATACATTAACTTTGTACGCTTGAAAAATCAAGACTTTTGTATCACAGCTTGTGAATACAGGGAATGTCATGTGGCAACGCCGCATCTCTAACAGCCCGCGCAATGCAGACTGCACAGGGAGCTGGCCACCAGTAACCCGGCATTTTATCACATCACGTCATAATGTCTCTGTACTTGTTGATAATAAATTATTGCAGATTAGATACATTCATTCATTTATTTTATTCCATAGATCTTACATGAGCAATGAAGCTTTAAGATGTGGAACATGTCAACATTTTACAATATTACAATTACAATTTTTACAAATTTTTATAGTTTTACAATTTAGTAATTTTCTACAATTTTTACAATTTTGTACAATTTTTTTACATTTTGGCGAGATGTAGTGAGATGAGATGAGGTCCGAGGATTCGCCAAAATATTACCCGGCATTTGCCTTTTCGGTGGGGGAAACCTCGGAAAAACCCAACCCATTGTTTTACAATATCAACTCTTGTTTTCCCTTGCATCAATAACTAATGTATATATGGTAATAATCATAATCATAATCATTTATTGCATCCACTGGTCACATACATGATATGGGACATGTCATATTTACAAACTAATAATTAATTACATAATATACATAAAAGTAATAACTATAATTAAATGCAACACAAATACAAATATACAAAATTTGGAACTTGATTGAAAAAAACTACAGGTCAGTCGATTTCGGCTATAAGTCCCGTTTGCAGTATGTCTTGAAGTCAGGAGTCAATTTCAACCATCGCGTCTTTCATGAGAAGACATCCTTCTCGAAGTCGGGATCTGGAAAAGAGGAAGTAAAATTGTTTGAAGTAAGGCTTTCTTTTCCTATTCAGTTATGACAATTTTCAATAAATTCGTTCATACTGTAAAAGCAGTTTTTGATTAAAATTTTATAAAGTGCTTTCTTAAATTTCTGATGTGCAGATATTTCTTTAAGATAATTTGGTAGGCTATTGTACATAAGAAGACCAGCATGAATGAAACTGTTTTTATATAGAGTTGTGTTAAAACTTTCAATAAAATAATTATCTTTGTTTCTTGTATTGTACTGGTGTGTGTGTCTGAATTTGTAGGAAAGCTATACAAATTATATTTGATAAAATTTAGGGTTTCATAAATATAAATACAGGGTAATGGCAAGATGTGTAATTTTTTGAAGAATGGTCTGCAGCTGGTAGTTTGAGGCACTTTAACTATGGCTCTAATTGCTCTCTTTTGTAGTTTAAGTATTTGCATTGAATTAGGTGAATTATCCCAAAAGATTATACCATACGTTAAGATAGAGTGAAAGTATGCAAAGTGCAACGTGCGAGCAGATTCAATAGATGATGCTCTTATTAGTAATCGCAAGGCAAAGCAAATTTTACTTAATTTCTTCCCTAGTTCCTGAAGGTGTACGGACCATTTTAAATGTTCTTCTAGCCATATACCAAGAAATTTTGTATTGTTAGAATATTGAATTGTTTCATTTTGATACTCTATGACTGGCCACTCAGAATTATTATTTTGTGAATGATGAAAAGAAATGGCTAATAATAATAATAATAATAATAATAATAATAATAATAATAATAATAATAATAATAATAACACCAACAACAATAATAATAATAATAATTATTGTTATTATTTATTTATTTATTTTTATTTATTTATTTAGAATATTAACGTACAAAACAACAGCACAAGGCCAATTACAGTTTAGCACGATACAGAACAGAACAAAACAACAAATGATGATGAGAATGAATGATAGAAAATGGGAATGAGATGAAAATACAAACAATATAATAGTCTACATTAATCATTGATCAAATGCAACAAAGTAAGGTAGCACAAATAGTTATTAAAATTAGTTCAGTGAGATAATTAAAAATAATGGCAATTAAATATAATGAATGACATAATGAATAGATATCAAAAACAGTGCATGCAAATAATTATTAAAATTACAGTCGAATACAAATAAACAATAATGACAAATTGAATAGATAATTACAAAAATACATGATACAGAAAAGCTAAAAACAATACAAACGAATGAAGTTAATAATAATTTATTTTGCGTACATCATCAATCATAATCTTTTGTTATCTCTTATGTAATTGTAATGCAGTTTAGGGATACGAAGATAAAAAAAATGTATTTTAGAGGTACGCTAGCAAAAAAGATTGAATATCACTGCTGTACCTTGTACAATGAATGTCAGTCTTTTAAATTCTCTTTCAGTTGCTATGGATGTGATCAAGACAGAACCTGAAGGTGATCCGTTGGCAATACAAGTTAATAAGGCAGTTGTGGAAGACAAGAAACCTTTGTCAGAGGTAAATTGGAAGTTACTGCTATATATTTTCTGCTATAGACATACGTTAACAAACAGTTAAACCCGTAGAAAAGAAAAACCTAAAAACATTTATATCAAATATTTTTAATAGGAAATGAAATATCTACAGTAAAATTCTTAATGTTTACCACATAAACCGTGTAAAATATTTATACGAGACTTATGCACAGTTGGCACAGAAAACGTTACTAAAAACCATGTATAGGCAGTGATAATTGCTTTGCTGTAGTAATATGCACGAAAGCCCCCTGTTTAAGGGGTTAGGTACTGCTTAAAGGAGTGAAATTTTGGCAATATTCAACCTTTTTTTTCCTCCATTACTCTATCTTGTACAATAATGAAAATTAATATGTGTAAAGCGCTGTCCTTCTGCTATACGATAAACATAATTTTACTATTTCAAAATAATTTTAATTTTACTATATTTTCACTGTGCAGTGATGAAGCATTTCCCTCATAAGTCAAAAGGTATCCAACATTCTGTGATGAAATTTTTTGTGTGTATTTATGCATGTCATGTCTACAAAATGATGCAAAATCACTTCTCTATTATCTTTTAATAGATTGTCTGACAAAAAATAAGTTCATTTTAAAAAATGGTCAAACATTTAACACAAATTAAAAAAAAATATTGTTTATTAAGGAATGTGTTGAAAGAGCATGATATTGTAAACATGAGTTTCAGCAATAAAATAAAAGAGAGAGAAAATGAAAAAGTTAACAAGTTTATGGGTTATGAGGGAAACGCTTCATTACAGCACATTGTACACAGAGATATACTTACTTATGGCTTTTAAGGAACCCGGAGGTTCATTGCCGCCCTCACATAAGCCCGCCATCGGTCCCTATCCTGAGCAAGACTAATCCAGTCCCTAGATCATATCCCACCTCCCTCAAATCCATTTTAATATTATCTTCCCATCTACGTCTCGGCCTCCCTAAAGGTCTTTTTCCCATCTGGCCTCCCAACTAACACTCTATATGCATTTCAGGATTCGCCCATACGTAGTACATGCCCTGCCCATCTCAAACGTCTGGATTTAATGTTCCTAATTATGTCAGGTGAAGAATACAATGCGTGCAGTTCTGTGTTGTGTAACTTTCTCCATTCTCCTGTAACTTCATCCCTCTTAGCCCCAAATATTTTCCTAAGAACCTTATTCTCAAACACCCTTAATCTCTGTTCCTCTCTCAAGGTGAGAGTCCAAGCTTCACAACCATTAGAACAACCGGTAATATAACTGTTTTATAAATTCTAACTTTCAGATCTTTTGACAGACTAGATGACAAAAGCTTTTCAACTGAATAATAACAGGCATTTCCCATATTTATTCTGCGTTTAATTTCCACCTGAGTGTCATTTATATTTGTTACTGTTGCTCCAAGATATTTGAATTTTTCCACCTCTTCGAAGGAAAAATCTCCAATTTTTATATTTCCATTTCGTACAATATTCTCGTCACAAGATATAATCATATACTTTGTCTTTTCGGGATTTACTTCCAAACCTATCTCTGTAGTTGCTTCAAGTAAAATTCCCATGTTTTCCCTAATCGTTTGTGGATTTTCTCACGTCATCCACATAGACAAGCTGCTGATGTACCCCGTTCAATTCCAAACCCTCTCTGTTATCCTGGACTTTTCTAATGGCATACTCTAGAGCAAAGTTAAAAAGTAAAGGTGATAGTGCATCTCCCTGCTTTAGCCCACAGTGAATTGGAAACGCATCTGACAGAAACTGGCCTATACGAACTCTGCTGTACGTTTCACTGAGACACATTTGAATTAATCGAACTAGTTTCTTGGGAATACCAAATTCAATAAGAATATTATATAAAACTTCTCTCTTGACCGAGTCAGATGCCTTTTTGAAATCTATGAATAACTGATTACACAGAGATATATTACAATATGAAATTGGAAAGTGAGCTAATGACACATTTACAACGTCTCTGTTTTGTGGAAGTCGAGGAAGCTCCCATGTTGAAGCGTGAAGCGGAGGTGAGTGGGGCTTATGGGGTGCACTGGCTCTTCTTCCATTGAGAAACATTTATTGTCAACAATAATAATCACTTTCTATACTGAATTTAAACACTCCCGTCAACAATGGGATTTCCACTCCACACAGCAACACAGTATTCGTTATTGCACTCCACAGACGACAAGGACAATTTACTTGGATTATTGAGAACAACAACGTACTGCTAATCTTAACTAATGTTCACAAAGCGCTATTTACAAAACAAAACTGCCAGTTCTCAGTTCACAGTTTGTTGCCCTGGCTAGTTCTCCTAGCTCAGTCACTCAAGTTCACAGTATCTCGAACCCAAGACCTTCAGAGACAGTCCACGAACTTCGAACTCAGGCCCCCAACTGCGGTCCACTGCATTCGAACTCAGGACTTCTGGCGACAGTCCAATGACCAGGACGCTCCCACAGCTGCGGAGACACTCAAGTCGAACTCCAGTCTCGAAGCTGGCTTCACTGCTACACAAGACTGAATGGCTTGCTGTCAAAAAACTAGCAACGACTGCAACTAACTGTCGTCAGCTCACTTGCGTCTCCTATTTATAACTAAACCATAGTTTCCAGAGATCAGTCTTGTTACAACAATCAGCTCGCGTAGCTTCCAGCTTCCCCCCTTTTCTTCGCATGCCCTGGCAGTAGATGTGTGCGCAACTTCATTTGCTGCGCCCACCCACCGCCGACCTCGCCCTCCTTCTGCCAGTCGCGAGATCGAATCTCGACGTGGCTGTCACAATATCTATTCTGTTCCTCATAGACTCCTCCTCTGCATTACTTTACTGTTTTGTAGTACAGAAAAATTTGAGCATGTATTATCTGCGTGTTTCTTTGCTGGTAAAGAGTTGAAATTTATACAGCAATTTGACATCATGATTAAAATTTGAAAAAATACCTTTATCCCTCTAGTTGACAAGGTACAAGATGCTGGTATATATTCGAGAAAAGGTGTCACTTCGGAATATGTATGGTAAGACTTTGCTGTGTTAAATTTCAACGTACCTCGTTTACATGTTTCGACCTATTTGTGGGTCATCTTCAGAACTGGTCGTTGTTGGTCTTGGCGCCACTTGTTCTGTTTCCTGTGAGGGTGTGTTCCTGTGGTATAGTGTAGAGTCAAAGAGTCTGTGTGTTTTGAATTTGAGTTGTGTGTTGAGAATTTCGTTGGGGTGTGTTTTCGTGTGTCTGTATATTTCATATTGTTCTAGTGTGTTGAGTTTCTGGCTTTTTGGTTGGATGTGTAGTATTTCCGTGTCTGTGTTGATGTCTTTGTGGGTGTGGTTAACATTTGTGATGTGTTCTGCATATGTGGAGGTGTTTTGTAATTTTGTTATGGCTGTGATGTGTTCTTTGTAACGTGTTTGAAATGATCTGTCTGTCTGTCCTATGTTGCAGGTGTTACATTTGAGTTTTTATACGCCTGTGTGGTTGTATTTGTTTGTTTGTGTGTTGAGATGTTTTTTTGGTATGTTTTTAGAGAGGCACACACAAAATTGCAACCTCATTCAAGAAATTAAATTACAACATCGCATACAGAACAAATAACACTCTACAAAAACATCTCAACACACAATCAAACTATTACGGGATATTTGAACCAAATTCACCGCATGACATTCAAACCTTTCTCTTTAACTGCTACACGAAAGTTTAAAAATATATAGTCTACGTAGCAAATAGAAATAGGCAATTTTAGGCTTTTAAAACCTTACAAATAGATCTTAATGGGCATAATAGGCATTTTTAGGTACCACAAAACCGCTTTCAGAATCCATGTTGAATCTTTCGTACACTACTTTTAACACTTGAATATAAATAATTGATTAAATAGCGATCTTACTCGTGTTAAATATGTAAGGATGTGTGGCTTACAGCTGTTTCGGTGCTATTCGACAACATCCTCAGAGCCTACTAGATCTCGGCGCTATCTCAACTTCGCTGTCTGTTGTGTGGGTGCGTTCTTGTGACGAAGAGTTGTGTCAAATTGTGTGTGTGTTCTGAAATTGATCTGTGTGTTGAGAATTTGATCAGGGTGTGTTTTAGCGTGTCTGTATATTTCATATTGTTCTAGTGTGTTGAGTTTTTGGTTTTTGGGTTGTATGTGTAGGATTTCCATGTCTGTATTTATGTTATTGTATGTGTGGTTAGCATTAGTTATGTGTTCGGCATATGTAGATGTATTGTGTCCTTTGGTTATTGCTTCAATGTGTTCTTTGTATCGAGTTTGGAATGATCTGCCTGTCCAATGTAGAAACTGTCGCAACTATTACATGTGAGTTTGTATACGCCATTGTGATTGTATTTATTTGTTTGTGTTGTTTGTCTGTTGAGATGTCTTTGTAGTGTGTTTTCTGTTCTGTATGCTATGTTGTATTTCTGTTTTCTGAATGAGGATGCGATCTTGTGTGTGTTTTTGTTTTCGTATGTTAGTGTGATGTATTTCTTGTGTTCTTGTGTTTGTGTTGTGTTTTGTGTTTGTTAAGTTTTTGTTTTGTCTTCCTTATGATGTTGTCTATTATGTTTGGATTGTATCCGTTTTCTTGTGCTATGTATTTGATTGTGTTCACTTCTTCATTGCAGTGTTGTTGGCTCATGGGTATGTTGAGTAGTCTGTGTACCATTGTCCTGAATGCAGCATGTTTGTGTTGTGTGGGGTGATTAGATGTGTTGTGTATGTGTGTGGTGGTGTTGGTTGGTTTTCTGTATATTTTGAAGGTGTGTTTGTTGTCAACTTTTGTTCTGGTGATGTCTAGGAAGTTTATGGAGTTATTGTTTTCAAGTTCCAGTGTGTATTGGAGTTTTGGGTGTATTTTGTTTATGTATTGGTGTAGTTTGTGTATTTGTCGTTTGTTTTCTTTGCATAGTATGAGTATGTCATCTACGTATCTGTGCCAGTGTATTATGTTGTCTGCATATTTGTTGTGTTCATTGTTGAGTATGTATGTTTGTTCTATGTTGTGTAAAAATATCTCTGCTAGTATACTAGATATGGGTGATCCCATTGGCAATCCTTTCAGAAGTTGATATTTTATATAAAATGTGAAAATATTTATCTAGTTTTAGTTTAGCTCTACAGAAAAATAGGCAATTAACCTAAAACTTGAGTTCTAATAATAATCTACCCCTAGAATTGTCGTCTAGATTCAACACAATTTTAGAAATATGCAGAGATGTTCAGGTAACGTTGTTTATTGTGTCTGTTCTATTTAGTGTAATTTTGCAGGAAGAGTCACGTGACTTGGACTTAGTGAAGGAAGAACTGAAACCAAACGTAACGGCAGAGGACGATGAATTCTGGTCTGACAGGTGAGATTAGTGTCTAAATGTTTACTTTAATTTTGCTTTTGCTGCTGCATTGAAATGATAATGATGTATATGCAATGGTGGGTGAAAGGAACTGATCAAACTGACCACCTTATCCCCTTATCTCTTGGCTTAGTTGCCTCGCAAGTACTGTCGTATTGGTATCACTTATGATGTTTCAAACTGTGCTGTTTATATTGAATGAGGATATGCAACCTATTTACCACATTATAGTTCGTTTCGTCCATCTTCAGTTGAAGATAACTACGTTATGTGGTTTACTACCAGAGTTTCTTTCTTCCCTACACTACTGACACATTTTATCTAAGATCTCTAAATATAAATACTTGTTAACTCAATTTGTATCTTACTCTTTAACGGGTAAGATCGCCATTTAATCAATTATTTAGAATTTATGAATTTACGATACCAGGACTTGTAAATTTATTGATTAACAGTATCATTATATTTCCTTTGAATGTCTCCATTCAAAAACCCCAGTTTCCAATGCGGGTCCATCCCCTAATGTCTCTTTTGTTGGCGTTATTGCAATCTTGTGAAGTTATCGTCGTGTGATGTCATAATTTCTGTGTAATACAATTTCATACACTTGTATCGTAATTTAGAGTAGTAGTAATAATAATAATAATAATTTCGTTTAAAAGATAATAATAATAATAATACACTTTTGATTGGCACTCCCGATGAAGCAAAAGCTTGTGGTCAGTAGTGGAGTTTACATTAAATAATGAAAAAGTAATGTTACACCCTTAAGCCTACACTAACATAATTATTTAATTGTTTAATTTAATTAATCAGGTATAAGTAAGCAGAAGTAAAGAGAAAAATACTAAAGTAATAATAATACAAGAAATAATAAATACAAAAAATAAAATAAAATTATATCAGGTAATACACAGAAAAATAGGTTAACTAGAACGCCCAAGGGACGATGGTCCCTTTAAACAATAATAAAGTAAAATGAAAGAGTATTAAATAATACAATTCTAAAATAATTCCCCCTTTCATATTAACTGACGTACATTTATACTTATAAAGCCGTTTTGCATTCTGTAAATTTAATTGCTGATACTTATTTCATTTTCTACACAATTTGGCACTGGCTTATTACACAATAAATATGATAGTTTGTATGATCACCCATTGTCATAACTGCGTCGTAGATGTATGTATCCACCACAGCCTCTCTTCAGTGCTGTATGTTCTAAAATATCTGCCATGGTGTGTGCGATGAAGTCCTTCAACTCATCATTTGTCGTAAGTTTGCTCAAGAACACGCTTTCTCTCAGATGTCCCAGTAGCATTAATGTCTGGTGATCTTGCTGGCTGAATTATATAAAAGTTCCTACTGATAACACAGCCACCAGAAAAATCAGAAACGAACGATCTTTTCATGGTGATGCAAAGAATCCCTTTTTTTTTTTTTTTCCAGAATGCCAGTACCAGAATTTTTAAGATTATGTAGAAAATGAAGAAACTGTGAGCACTTAAATTTACCTCTTATTTTGAAACACTTTATACCATGAGTTTTGTATTATCATACTGAGTACATCGTAATACTTATGTGGGAATGTTACAGCAATAGTATTTGGTAAATGTATGTTGAGATGTAATATATCTGATAATATGCAACTGTTCTTCTGTTAAATTATTTTATGTGAATATTTAATCATGCGCAATCGAAACGATGGAAGGCTGGCTTAATGTGAAACCAATATCTTTGCTCGTCAATGAATCATTAAGTCTTAGAAATGTCGGAGACTATACAGCTGATTCCACCAAGCTTCATTAAGTTTTTATTTATTCATTAATTTATTTACTGGTTCGTTAAATCATATTTATAACTCATCAAGCATCTTTAGCCATAATGAACCAGTATATCTTTCAATGGTTCAGTGACAGACATTTCCGTCTTTAAATTTTTAATAGTTCACTAGTCGCAATACAAAATGGCGGAATGGTTCGACGCAGTATATTGTTACATTTGGAAATGCTTGAAAAGAAAGAGCCAGATGGAGATAATATTAATCATTTAAGAAATAGCCATTTTGAAAATTTGAATGACAGAACATTTTATGAAAGATACTGCCTTACAAAGATTGTGGTACTCAACATTTGAGAAGAAATTGATTATAGGTTAGAATATCTTCCAAATAGAAGTAGAAATCATCCTTCAACATCATTGCAGCAATTGCTAACTGTTCGATTCCATGCCACTAGAAGTTATCAGCTTGTTATTGGAGACTTGAATGCTGTTTGTAAAGCCACCATTTGTAGGTATGTAGTCCCTACATTAATTTTCGAGTGCAATTTCATCATTATGACCAAATCATTTGTCATTCGCAACAGAGAATGACGAAACTCAGGTTATATTTAGCAATTATTATAGCATAGCTAACTTTTCTGGAATAATTGGAACTAGTTTTGGAACAAGTTTCGATGGAGAAATCGTTGCAATACGTTAAAGTCTCCGGAATCTCTATTTCACATCAATAAATTTAAGAATGCAGTTATATTGTCAGACTCCAAAGCAGCTGTTCTATCAATAGTCTCTAAACACACACCTTCATCTCAAACAGCAGAAATAGCTAAAATGCTCTCTCAATTAATATCACTCAATAAAAGAATTGTATTCCAATGGATACCATCCCATTGTGGAATCCTGGGAAACGAGAATGCGGATGCTT
This sequence comes from Periplaneta americana, assembly GCF_040183065.1. Taxonomy (NCBI): domain Eukaryota; kingdom Metazoa; phylum Arthropoda; class Insecta; order Blattodea; family Blattidae; genus Periplaneta; species Periplaneta americana. Next base: position 172,437,073 of record NC_091132.1, on the reverse strand, counting down.
TAGCAAAGAAGGGCAGCAGTGCTACTTACAGACCTGTTACTAAATCTACGTATTACTCTGTGAAAAGATTTATTAAATCTACATACTTAGACTTCAACAAACAAAATTTGATAACACAATCCCAAGGGAAAAAATGGAACTCTCTGCATCATAATCCACAGTTAATTCCCGACTTACCACGAAAATCGTCTGTAGCTGCATTTAGATTGGCAACAGGCCATGATTGTTTGGCCGAACACCTGCATAGAATTGGAATATATGAGTCCCCTAACTCAAACCAAGAAATGGATTCGGAACACCTCAAAATCTGTGCTTCAGTGGCTGACCATGATAATATCTTTGAAAAATATTGGAGTGCAAGAGGTCAAATGACTTTACTGTCAAACGCCTGGCATTAGAAAGCAACAACAACATAATTGGAACTATTGATTGCACACACATACCTAGGCCGATGTTTCTTCCTGGTGGCTGGTTGGGTGAAATCTTCAGAAACAAAGTCATTGTTCTGATTGAATGTACAGACCATTTCGGTTGACAGTTTAGGATAAGGGATACAAGGCAACTTTTTAATTTGTATAATTCTATTTCATTGTGTCTTAAAACTATCATAAAACACTTTAAGTTGTTTGAAAATCTATTTGGTAACTTCTGGATGGAAATTGTACTTATTGGCCAGTTTTACTCAAGTAGATTCTTTAAGCCGAACCGATACACCATTGGTTTTCTTATTTTCAATTATATTTAATTATTTTGGAAACTCCTCTACAAATATTACCGTGTCTATATTGGTGTAATTACATCTTCTCGCTCGTTTTACTCTTGCCTCCATTTCTATATTTTGTAACCTCGTTCCTTAATTGTTGACCTACATGTGAATGATATAAGCAGGCATAGCATCTGTGATGTAGTAGGCTGTGGTTTCATAAACATTTTGTGATATAATTAGTAGTTGACTGCCTCCGTGGTCTGTTGGTCAGCATGCTGGCTTCCACATCAGGAGGTTCCGGGTTCGATTCCCGGTGAATTTTTCTTGAAGAAGAGGAATTCCCTGGGTGTCTAGAATCTGGAAATTTGTATGAATGTGAGTGTGATTGTGAGTGTGCCGGGTTAATATTAATTAACCAATCATCACAAATATAAAAAAATATACACGTTTGAGCATCACATTGTTGACAAATAACTCCATCTGTTAGCACAACCAAAAAGCATCTAATAAATGCTATAGAGTTAACAACAACGAAAAAAAAAAATTAGTAGTTATAAGAAATTCATTGAACGGACTTATTTATCCATAATGAGGCATTACTTAGTGTTAATTAAATGTTGACAAAATTTGGTTGGTAAACTATTCACATTTTAGTGCATTGTTAAATATTTTAATGTTAATGATTCATTTGGATTGATTTACTGAAGGTTGGTGAAACTGGGCAATTATATCATAAAAGTCATAAATTTCAAATAGTTTTTCAAAATATAAAGTGGAAACTAAAATCAACTAGCGACTTGAATCTGTTTAGATTTAATTTCTTCGACATTTATCTGTTAATACGGATTATGACTATCTTTTGGATTATTGTCATAGTATATTTTCATTATAGCATTGCAGTTTTCCGAGACAGTATTTTGACATCAGAAACCAGCAGTGTTTCACAAGAATGTCAAATTCCAGAAGATTCTCTATCCTCACAAAAATCTGCGCCCGATATTTTTATTGGATGTAGTGAAACCTTCACAAAGAAAGACAAGTTTAAGACACAATCTGTGAGCAGTAAAAATAGCGATGCTTCAAGGGAATGTAGCGTTTGTGGCAAGTTATTAGCAACTCCCTGGTCTCTTATTTGTCATTTGCGGACTCATACAGGTGAAAAACCATTCAAATGCGATGTTTGTGAAATGTCTTTCTCTATATCGGCTAGTCT